>NC_137101.1:5028652-5576152 GCF_949357685.1 Gobio gobio | reverse complement strand
CATCTACACAAGACGAATTATAGCTCTAGACACCACAGAGACATCAGAGCCAGCGGCAGACGGCAGAAGGACTGGCCGAGGAAAGGCTGCTCTCGCCGGCTTTGACGAGCGCTGAGCGCCGCTGTCCATTGGAGCTCACAACTCCGAAAACGCCAGATAAAATGTTCAAATAGGCACTCTTGATATAAATAAACCACAGATTTGAGCTTTAAACAACTACATTATCGACTGAAAAAGTCTTAAAACTACGTTTTGTCACACATTAACAGTAGATTTATAAAAAAAAAGACGTGTAAACACAGCCCATGTCAGCCATTTCTCAACGAGACGAGCCGCTGGCAGAAGCCCCGCCCATGACGCGAATTAGCGTCTGTTGTGCAGTGAATTTCACGTGTTCAAAATGTACATGCGTCCACCTTCGCGCGATTAGCGCGAATTATTCGCGCGAATCGCGTCCGGTGTGAACGCCACATAAGACCTGTAATGTGTGCTAACAAAGTAAATGAGATTGATTTTGATTTCATGAGGACTTTAAAATGTTATCTGATATAATTAAAAAAATATCCAAGACAAACTAATATTTTGTCAATGAAATACAATTATTAACTTTTTCAAATAGAAATGGCATTTTTTTAATAAATAAAAATAAACTAATTCTTGAGTTTGACAACAAACACATCGCTAAATACAGCTATACACCAGAGTTCAAAACATAATAATAATGAATAATTTCTGAACATTGACTCAGTCATTATTCACCTTTTACTCATGGTTTCTCAATATAATTCATAAAAGTATAGAATGTAATATCATAGTTCTAATAGGGGCTCATTGTGACAACATGCCCCGCCTGCACAAAGGGATTAAACCACGGCTCGCGTCTTCTGTTAGATCAGCATTAAAGAACTATATCAACTGTTAAATAACAGATATAAGATTACAATAATATCCGATTTGTCTTATTTTAAATAAACACAAAAAAACAGAGATGAAAAATGTACTTAAGTAAGAAATTTACTTTTGCTGTGGTTAAATAAATTTTCAGACATCTTCCAAAGATTTTTTTTTATTTTGACCATTTTTTTCTCTAAATAATGTTGATATGGAAACTAGTAAATAAACGAAGTTTCGACATCCTGGCATGTGTGGAAAGTGTTAAACCATGTGTGTTACAACTAACCCTGCCCATAGGCGCACATTACTAACACACCCTTTAAATAGCACAAAAATACTGCGCTATTGACTTAAGCCCCGGTTTTTGATTGGTCAATGGCGCAGTCGTTTTCAGTTCCTCAAAATAGCAACGCGCCAACAATGCGCCTGAACACACCTGGTTTTCAGACCAGCATGCTCATGGGTGAACAGATGAGCGCGAGTGCATTTGCTATTTAACCCTCTGGGGCTCTTCGGTCATTTCTGAACCAAATTTTTTTAAATTAAAAATTTTTAAAAATCGTAGCTTCATCGGAATGGTCCGAAACTTGGTGACTTTATTGGTACTTGGTATATGAACAGGGACAGGATTTGAAAAGTCTAAATGGTCGTAAAAAAAAATAGTCACACTCAGAACCTTCGGGTCAAAAATGACCCCCATAGGAAATGAATGGGAAATTGGCAAAAATATGAAAATACAGAGTTTTTTTGTGCATACAATCTACAAATCAGCCAGGATGCAGAAAAAAAGGACTCAACAGTGAAGGGGTGAATCTCTAAAACATCAAGAGTGCAAAACTCACACACACACACACTCAAAAACACAATTAGCTTTTGGAATGGCACGCGTTAATTTGTGTGTGCGTGTGTTTTTGTGTGTATAAGTGTGTGTGTGAGTTTTTTTTTGTCCGTTTTGCACTCTTGATGTTTTACTGTGCGTTCACACCGCCGCCGGGGAGAGCGTCAAACTTCGCTCTGGCCGCCCTGCCATCGACGCTGTAGAAGATTCGTGGACGTGCTGCCGCTCTGACGTAGATCGAATGCTTGGTCTTTTTTAAAACTGCATTTAAAGCGGCTGCAAAGCAAACAATCATGTTGATCGGCGTTCGTGCTGACTGACCACAAGTAGGGTATAACCGTATAAGATAACCTCATGAAATCATTTAAATGTGAAAGTTAAAAAAAGCAGATCGATGGAAAGAACTTAACAATTATAGTTACATGTTTGCTAACGAAATAAACCAATTAAAAGCCATTTGTGTGGTGTATAAATAATGTTGCGCATCTTCTTATCAAACCCGCCGCACCAGCAGTGATCAACCTCTCCTCTATTTTGCTTGGGAACTAATGTGGTCGGAACCAAAGTTTACAGCGCTGCGTTCTCTAGAATCATCTCAAGCGGAGCACTTCTACATTCTCATTGGTTGCCGCCGAAGCACGTCGTAGTTCATTACCATAAAGTTGACCTGATTTCAACTCTCCTCGACGCCCAAATCGTCCAAGACGCGCCGCGCCGCTCTCGCCGGAGCTCGCCGCCGGGCTCCCATTGAGAATGAATGACTTCCGGCCACTTTGACGCTCTCGCCGGCGGCGGTGTGAACGCACAGTTAGAGATTCAGCCCTTCACTGTTGAGTCCTTTTTTTCTGCATCCTGGCTGATTTGTAGATTGTATGCACAAAAAACCTATGGGGGTCATTTTTGACCCGAAGGTCCTGAGTGTGACTAATTTTTTTTACGGCCACTTAAGGCCCATTTATACTTCTGCGTCGAGTGTACGCCGTAGTGTACGCCGTAGGCTACGCGCGTAGCTGACGCCGTCGTGAGCATTTATACTCCTGCGCTGTTGTCTGCGTCAATGTGCAATTCCACATGCAGACACTAGAAGGCAGTGTCCTCGGGCATGTTGGTGTAATCAAGACAACAGCCGAAGAAGAAGCAGCTTGATGTGTAGAATCTGTACATTCATGTCGGAATATCAGCAGCAGTGAGAGAGCGGCTTTTCTTGCAGCTTGAGTTGTTGTATCTAATACAAATTAAGCATCTCTAGTTTATTAGTAAAGTTAAATAAGGCGATCTGGCGCTGGAATGTGTTTGTGAAACCATGCGGAGCTCGTGGACGCTGTTTTCAGCAGCGGTGGCTCAGCAAGCGATTGTTGTTGCGGAGACTTCATTCACGAAATATACCCTAATGTGTCCCTGTTCTTGATATACAATTACTGATTAACATCTTTGGTTTTAATGAGAAAATAAATAAACTATATTCAGCGGATCTATGTATTTATTTACTACCATAAAGAATCGCTGGACGGCAAAATAGTGTGTTATAGCAGACGTAAGGAACTATCATCCAATTTCTGGACACACACACACACACACTCCTATCGCAGATTTTTTATTTATTTATTGACCTGAGGGAAGGGTTCTGGCAGACCAATCACAGCGCTTGCGGTCCGCGTAGAATTGACGCGTTGTTACATTTTTGGAGAGGTGCGCGTCAGGCTACGGCGTAGGGTATGGCGTATCCAACGCGTCTATGCGTAGGGTACGCCGTACCCTCTGCGTGCACTCGACGCAGAAGTATAAATTGGCCTTTAGACTTATCAAATCCTGTCCGTGTTCATATACCAAGTACCAATAAAGTCACCAAGTTTCGGACCATTCCGATGAAGCTACGATTTTTTTTAATTTTTTATTTAAAAAAAATTTGGTTCAGAAATGACCGAAGAGCCCCAGAGGGTTAAACAACATGACGCTGCACGTGAAAATGAAAACTGCGTCCGGCTGAAACTAGCAGAAAACACTTGCGTTGCACATAGCGCTGCATTGCGCGGGGTGTATGATCGGGCCCTATTCATAATAATCAGTAACTCATTAGTGACATAATATGGAGATATTGACAGACTATAAATAGCTAAAGTGTGAGAGCAAATATAGATGATGGGCTCTGTAATTACTCTCAATATGCTAATAAAAACTAATTAATTCACATTTACATAAACATGAGACTATTTGAAGAGCATTTCCAGCAGCTTGCGTTATATTTTCTCTGACGCTGCTGAATTTCTAAATCATTTTCCACTGGTGTTTGTGCGTCTGTATTGAGTCAAACATCATGTTCATGGCCTCATACGGCGGACATCTGCTGATGAGACGTGGAGGGTTTGTGTCATCTACCCCTAGCCAAAGACAGGAAACTAGTGGCAGAGGTTTCCTGCCAAACTGAGTGTTGTTGTGTTCCTCCATTTGATGTAAAATCATAACCAGTGTCATCCTGCGTTTCCTTATCAGTGCGCATATATAAACACATCAGACGAGGTCACGGGGTCACAGTCTGATGAAACTGCGATGACTATTTGAAATGCTTTCATTTCAGCGGTGTTTGTGTTTCACATACTTTTGAATGTCAACAAACATTCATAAAATGTTCATTACATAAACCCTGAATAGCTAAAGGAATGTTCATACAGTCAGTGTATGTCAAACATACACACTGAGCTCCAGTAATGGATAAAAGTGCATCTTGGGATAGCGCTCGGATCGAAAGTATGACAAACGATCCTGTAAATAAGGTCTGGCTCTCGGGTCAAGGTTTACTGATTTATCCAGTAGATGTCATAAAGTAGCTGTATTTTCACATCCCTCCGAACTTTACAGCTCATCGCGCGCCTCTCGTTCAGATGATTCAGGCAGGAAGGACTGAGCTTTATAACTCAAAGCATTGGAGTAATAACGCCAGTCGATTCTTATTTTCAAACCATGGCTGATCAATTACTGTTTCATTATGTGCCCGTTAACAGCCTGAAGAGAATCGAGGACTGGAGTGACAATAAAACTGGAAAGGGTTCAAAACTATTAATAAAAAAATTGTAAAAATAGATTCATTCTCAGAATAAGGGTGACTCTCGCAAAAACAAGTCCCAAGTTATTATTCACCCAAAAAATTTAAGGCAAAATATTTTTTAATTATACCCTGAAATATAAAAGACAATTAAGCCTATTCCTAGGATCATTAGAATTTTTACATTGACATTATTAATATTATAATATTTTTATTATATACATTATTTCCTCCCCAAATACCATAATGTGCAAAATTTCTGCATTGATTTATTTAATTATATTATTAGAAGGGTACTTATTATTTTCATCATAATCATCATCATGATTATTAGTATTATTATTTACATTATTTCCTCCCCAAATTCGAATTACCATAATGTGCAAAATTTTAACTATCATTACTGCAATATTATATTTTATTATAGAAAGACTTAATATTATATTTTCATCATCATCATCATGATTATTATAATTATATACATTATTTCCTCCCCAAATTCTAATTACCATAATGTGCAACATTTTAATTATCATTTCTGCCTTAATTTATTATATTATATATTATATATTTATTAGAAGGGTACTTATTATTTTCATCATAATCGTCATCATGATTAATAGTATTATTATTATTATTTACATAATTTCCTCCCCAAATTCTAATTACCATAATGTGCAAAATGTTAATTATCATTACTGCATTAATTATATTATATTATATATTTATTATATTATTAGAAGGGTACTTATTATTTTCATCGTCATCATGAAAATTAGTATTATTATTATTTACATTATTTCCTCCCCAAATTCTAATTACCATAATGTGCAAAATTTTCATTATATTATATAAATAGAAAGGTACTTTATTATATTATTATTATTATATTTGTATCATCATCATCATCCCCAAATTCTAATTACCATAATGTGGAAAAATGTCATAATGTCAAACATTTTCATATAATCATTACTGCAATATTATCATATTAAATAAATTATTTTATATTATATTACCGTATATTATATTATATTACATTACATTACATTATAATATATTAATAGAAATGAACAATTGAAAGTATACATAATTGATGGTAGTTTAAAAATGTATCTGGACAGAAAAAACGAATCAAAGCAATGAGAAAGGTATTTTATTACAGTAGAAACCGTGATGCATGTCTTTCACATTTCATTTTTTTTTCTTTGTACAAAACGGATTATTCATTTATAGTAATAATATTATTAATAATAATAAATATGTTTTATGATTGGCACTTTTTTTCTTGAGATTCTCCCATAAAGCAGAACTACAGTGTATTCTGGGCCGTTGAGATGCTTGAGGAGCGAACGCACTGTAATTAATTAGCTAATAACCCGATGCTGATGCTTCTGTGAATGAACCAATGAATAAATGAATGGTGTGCAATGGTGCAATAACAACTCATTTACTGGGAACCAAATGCCAAAATTGTCTGGCGCACAGTGACATCCTTCTCTGCCGCCAGAGAGCTGAAGATCTCATCTCAATGTGGACACTAAACCTTTATGTATTTTCTGACACAAATAGAGCCGGAAGAATATAAACCACACTTTACTGAAATTAACAATAAACAAACAGCTCTCGTTCCTGCAAACGGCTTTAGTGGCTCATGAACAAAGTAAATCCTTACACAACACCTACACATCCCCTGCTCAACACACATTTATTTAGGTTAATGAAAGTGAGAGAAAGCGCTTCTGTGTATGTGGCTCACGAGGTGCATGCTGGGTAACACCGGAGGCTTGTGTGTGAAATGATTCACTGGCAGTTTGCACACTAGCAAACGCAATACAAACACAAATGTTCAATAGGCAAAATCTAATGTGCTTTTTCTTTTCCTGCACAAAAGCATTGTGACATTATTTGCATGACAATAACGAATTTTAACCCCAAATTCTGATTATCGCAATGCCAAAAAATTGCCATTTTATCTTTATCTAAAGTGTTTCTCACTCATATAACAGCATTTTTTGTATTGAAACTAAGATTATTAATCTTTAAAACATTAATTAGTTACCATTAAAGTCAGCGCAACAAATTCTACCATGATAAATGCTTCTCTTAATTAATTTTTAAAAATATATATAATTGCAATATAATCATTATAGGTAAAGACAAATCATTTTTACACAAAACAGTAATAGAAAAAGGGGAAATCATCATGAAATTAATCTAACAATGCAAAAAAACAGGGTTCATTTTTTTTATATACGTTTTATTTTGGGGCAGTAAAAGTATCCCAGCATGCATTAGCTATTTGTACTATTCATTATTCACAGGCTCGCTCTCGAACGCGGACAGCTGAGGTGTGTTTCTGTCTTTTGTAGTCGCTAATGGGAGAGAAAATGTGGAGATTTTGGAGTGTGTTTGGTGTCAGTAGTGTTAGCTTTGTTCTTGTCATTGTGAAGGCCGATACATGCGTGTGTGTGAGCTCTAATGGCTCATTATATTCACCTGTGTGTGTGTGTGTGTGTGTGTGTGTGTGTGTGTGCGCTCACCTGAGCTCTCTCAGGATCCCCCTGAGACTCGGCACAAGACTCCATGTTTCTCCAGAGGCCGCCGGTCAACGCTGTTCACAGATCTGCATTTCTGCGGAGACACAAACACATTTATTACATTATGATGCATGTTTATGATCCCCGATTGAGGCTAGCCAAACATCTTTATTATAATTAAAGGAATAGTTCAGCCAAAAACGACAGCTGCTATTAAAGAATCACATGCTTGTATCATCTCTACTATATACAGTTGCAAGAAAAAGTATGTGAACCCCATGCAGAATCTGTGTGAACGTGAATAAATTTAACAAAATAAGAGCGTTCATACAAAATGTATGTTATGTATTATTTAGTACGGTCCTGAATAAGATATTGTACATGAAAAATGTTTACATATAGGTTTAAAAAAAATAATAAAAAAATGTATCCGCTGCATTAAGAGGGGGGTGAAAACTTTTTTGAATTTGAAGATCGAGGTACATTTGACTTAATTTGTCTTCCAGAAAACAAGTATTTTTTTGTTGCTTCCGAAGGGAAGTACTACAAGAAAAAAACAAAAAAACAGATATTTGAAGTTCAAAAGTTTTCACCCCCCCTGGCTCTTAATGCGTTGTGTTTCCTTCTGGAGCATCAGTGAATGTTTCAACCTTTTTTTAGTTGTCCCTCAATCGTCCTCAGTGTGAAAAGATGGATCTCAAAAACACTAAAGTAAATTATCTAGCTTCCACCAGATCGCCTTCCGTATTCAACTTACGGAAAAAAGTGAGGTTCAAAATGCTTACGACATTGCATACCAGTTAAATTTTTTTTATGACCTGGCGGAAGCTTGATATTTTACTTTATAAAGTTTTAAATATGGATATTTTTCTTACACAAATGCGCCACTTCGCTTCAGAAAGCCTTTATTAACCCACCGGAGCCGTTTGGAGCAGTTATATGATGGATAGATGCACTTTTATGATGGATGGATGCAATTTTATGATGGATAGATACACTTTTATGATGGATAGATGCACTTTTATGATGGATAGATGCACTTTTATGATGGATAGATACACTTTTATGATGGATAGATGCACTTTTATGATGGACAGATGCACTTTTATGATGGATGGATGCATTTTTGTGATGGATGGATGCATTTTTGTGATGGACAGATGCACTTTTATGATGGATAGATGCAATTTTATGATGGATAGATACACTTTTATGATGGATAGATGCGCTTTTATGATGGATAGATGCACTTTTATGATGGACAGATGCACTTTTATGATGGATAGATGCACTTTTATGATGGACAGATGCACTTTTATGATGGATGGATGCAATTTTATGATGGATAGATGCGCTTTTATGATGGATAGATGCACTTTTATGATGGACAGATGCACTTTTATGATGGATGGATGCAATTTTATGATGGATAGATGCGCTTTTATGATGGATAGATGCACTTTTATGATGGACAGATGCACTTTTATGATGGATGGATGCAATTTTATGATGGATAGATGCGCTTTTATGATAATTAGATGCAATTTTATGATGGATAGATACACTTTTATGATGGGTAGATGCACTTTTAGGATGGGTAGATGCAATTTTATGATGGATAGATACACTTTTATGATGGGTAGATGCACTTTTATGATGGATAGATGCGCTTTTATGATGGATAGATGCACTTTTATGATGGATAGATGCGCTTTTATGATAATTAGATGCAATTTTATGATGGATAGATACACTTTTATGATGGGTAGATGCAATTTTATGATGGATAGATACACTTTTATGATGGGTAGATGCACTTTTATGATGGGTAGATGCACTTTTATGATGGACAGATGCACTATTATGATGGATAGATGCACTTTTATGATGGACAGATGCATTTTTAAGGACTTCAAAAATGAGGCAACAAATCACTGCCATTATAAAGCTTGGAAGAGCCAGGACATTTTTTAATATAACTCTGATTGTGTTCGTCTGAAAGAAGAATGTCATACACACCTAGGAAGACTTGAGGCTTGAGTAAATCATGGGATAACTTTCATTTTTGGGTGAACTAACCCATTAATGTTGATTGAATAGCTAGAGGTCACCTTTGTTTCCTTGTATGTGATTGGTTGAAGCCTTTTCTGTTGCTGCAAGAGTTTAAAAAAATGGACATCGAACTAAAACGAAGCACTCATTACACAAACAGCTGATCAAAAAATAAAACCATCATGTGAATTATTCACACGTCAAAACCGCATCCAGAAAGAGAAAGGACCATTAGACAGGAAAATACCATCAGACTGGCATTTAAAGCAACTGACCACAGTTTGTTTAGCAAAACTACTCTATTTTCTCACATATTTGCTGGTCTGTTGACAAATACAGACCATTTCTTGTCCGTTATCATCATTTCACCAGGACAATATCAGACACTGACGGCTCTTATGAAGCTCAAACATTGATGGCACTTGTCAAGCAGGTTCTTCAGATAATTTGCTCTTCTCTGCCTCTTTATCTCATCAGTCAAACGGCCCACACACACACGCGGCGAGAATAAGCTTCCTCAGGTGTCGCACAGACCCGGATTCAACGCATGGTCTGTCAACTGCTCAGACCAAACTCTCACCAGCGGAAACTTTTGATCTATAATTAGCAAAGTAGGTCATGGAGGGGAAAAAAACGATGGAGAGAAAGCAGAGACGGTCCAGGAGTCCTTGTGGTGTGTGAAATTGTAACAGAGTGGCGTGATATGGCTCAATTTACACCCTTTAACTGACCTATTGTGTATATACTACTGGTGAAATAATGAAGGTTTTTTAATGTTTAAGTCTCGTAAGCCCTATTCGGACGGCAATTGTTTCTCATTGGTTTTTTCATCATTGACAGGGGCTAGTCAGTGTTTTTATTGCCGTCTGAATCCAGAATGTCCGTGTTTTTCTCCCACCACCCGCATAAAAATCCAGTTTTTAGACAAACACCAAGGTCGTGTGGTCATTTAATTGCCGTCCGAATCCACATCTCTTGAGTTTTCAAGAATATATCACTTCAAAATTCACTGTTTATATCCTTTTTGACCCTGCAGAGCACCGTACGGTTGCGCTTCGCTGTAATTTGGATGCGTTTTAAAGATCTAGACTTTTATTACTGAAACACTGGCATGTATTTACAAGAGCAATATATTTCATCACCGCTCAAAAAATAAAAAGAAGAAAAGAATGTAAACATTTGAAATGGGCAGCAATTATATATATGTTAAAATAACCGCAGCATTATGTTCACCTCATGGAAATAAGAGGCCGTGGTCACTTATTTCCGCCCATTTTCATGTGCAATAAAATAACATCCTTTATTTTGAGATAAAATACAAGACAAAAAACCATTTTAACTATAATGTGCGTCTATATATCTTCCTATTAAACTGATTTAAACAATTACATAATAATTAGGATATTATTTTCCTATTATTAAATTCAATATGCATTTATTTTTATAATACCAAGCATATGATATTTTATTTACAGCATACAATCATGTTATTGAGCATGTGAGCAGTGTTCATCAAAACTCGCTCCTCCACCTTAAATATATCACATCCGAATGCTTGAGTTTTATCACTGAGGGGGCGTGAACAATTATTTTTACGGACGTCCACGTGAGAAACAAATACCGTCCGAATAGGGCTTTAGACCGCATTTATTAAATCAAAAACACAGTAAACGGTGTGCATCAATCCATCATAAAAGTGCATCTGTCCATCATAAAAGTGCATCTGTCCATCATAAAAGTGCATCCATCATCATAAAAGCGCATTTATCAATCATAAAAGTGCATTTATCCATCATAAAAGTGCATCCATCATCATAAAAGCGCATTTATCAATCATAAAAGTGCATTTATCCATCATAAAAGTGCATCAATCAATCATAAAAGTGCATCTGTCCATCATAAAAGTGCATCAAACAATCATAAAAGTGCATTTATCAATCATAAAAGTGCATTTATCCATCATAAAAGTGCATCTGTCCATCATAAAAGTGCATCCATCATCATAAAAGCGCATTTATCAATCATAAAAGTGCATTTATCCATCATAAAAGTGCATCCATCATCATAAAAGCGCATTTATCAATCATAAAAGTGCATCTGTCCATCATAAAAGTGCATCAAACAATCATAAAAGTGCATTTATCAATCATAAAAGTGCATTTATCCATCATAAAAGTGCATCTGTCCATCATAAAAGTGCATCTGTCCATCATAAAAGTGCATCTGTCCATCATAAAAGTGCATTTATCCATCATTAAAGTGCATCAATCAATCAATCATAAAAGTGCATCTGTCCATCATAAAAGTGCATCTGTCCATCATAAAAGTGCATCTGTCCATCATAAAAGTGCATCTGTCCATCATAAAAGTGCATCTGTCCATCATAAAAGTGCATTTATCCATCATAAAAGTGCATCTGTCCATCATAAAAGTGCATCTGTCCATCATAAAAGTGCCTCAATCAATCATAAAAGTGCATCAATCCATCATAAAAGTGCCTCAATCAATCATAAAAGTGCATCTGTCCATCATAAAAGTGCCTCAATCAATCAATCATAAAAGTGCATCTGTCCATCATAAAAGTGCATCTGTCCATCATAAAAGTGCATCTGTCCATCATAAAAGGGCATCTGTCCATCATAAAAGTGCATCTGTCCATCATAAAAGTGCATTTATCCATCATAAAAGTGCATCTGTCCATCATAAAAGTGCATCTGTCCATCATAAAAGTGCATCTGTCCATCATAAAAGTGCATCTGTCCATCATAAAAGTGCCTCAATCAATCATAAAAGTGCATCTGTCCATCATAAAAGTGCCTCAATCAATCATAAAAGTGCATCAATCCATCATAAAAGTGCCTCAATCAATCATAAAAGTGCATCAATCAATCATAAAAGTGCCTCAATCAATCATAAAAGTGCATCTGTCCATCATAAAAGTGCCTCAATCCATCATAAAAGTGCATCTATCCATCATAAAAGTGCATCTGTCCATCATAAAAGTGCCTCAATCCATCATAAAAGTTAATCTATCCATCATAAAAGTGCATCCATCATCATAAAAGTGCCTCAATCCATCATAAAAGTTAATCTATCCATCATAAAAGTGCATCCATCATCATAAAAGTGCATCAATCAATCATAAAAGTGCCTCAATCAATCATAAAAGTGTGTCTATCCATCATAAAAGTGCCTCAATCAATCATAAAAGTGCATCTATCCATCATAAAAGTGCATCTATCCATCATAAAAGTGCATCTCTCCATCATAAAAGTGCATCTATCCATCATAAAAGTGCATCAATCAATCATAAAAGTGCATCTGTCCATCATAAAAGTGCATCCATCATCATAAAAGTGCATCTGTCCATCATAAAAGTGCCTCAATCCATCATTAAAGTGCACCCATCATCATAAAAGTGCATCAATCAATCATAAAAGTGCATCAATCCATCATAAAAGCGCATCAATCAATCATAAAAGTGCAGCTGTCCATCATAAAAGTGCCTCAATCCATCATAAAAGTGCCTCAATCCATCATAAAAGTGCCTCAATCCATCATAAAAGTGCATCCATCATCATAAAAGCGCATCAATCAATCATAAAAGTGCCTCAATCCATCATAAAAGTGCATCAATCAATCATAAAAGTGCCTCAATCCATCATAAAAGTGCCTCAATCAATCATAAAAGTGCCTCAATCCATCATAAAAGTGCATCAATCCATCATAAAAGTGCCTCAATCCATCATAAAAGTGCATCAATCAATCATAAAAGTGCCTCAATCCATCATAAAAGTGCCTCAATCCATCATAAAAGTGCATCAATCAATCATAAAAGTGCCTCAATCCATCATAAAAGTGCATCAATCAATCATAAAAGTGCATCTGTCCATCATAAAAGTGCATCAATCCATCATAAAATTGCATCCATCATCATAAAAGCCTATCAATCCATCATAAAAGTGCATCTATCCATCATAAAAGTGCATCTATCATCATAAAAGCCTATCAATCCATCATAAAAGTGCATCAATCCATCATAAAAGTGCATCTATCAATCATAAAAGTGCATCTGTCCATCATAAAAGTGCCTCAATTCATCATAAAATTGCATCCATCATCATAAAAGCCTATCAATCCATCATAAAAGTGCATCTATCCATCATAAAAGTGCATCTATCCATCATAAAAGTGCATCTATCCATCATAAAAGTGCATCTATCATCATAAAAGCCTATCAATCCATCATAAAAGTGCATCTATCCATCATAAAAGTGCATCTGTCCGTAAAACAGTAATACGGTGAAATACTTTGAATGATCTTCTACTTTAATATTCCTCTGTATTTTCAGCATCATAACTCCAGTCTTCAGTGTCACATGATCCTTCAGAAATCAATCGGATATGATGATTTGCTGCTCAAGAAACATTTATGATTGATGTTGAAAACAGTTTTGCTGCTTAAGATAAAAAAAAAGAAATTAATACTTTTATTCAGCAGGGATGCATTAAATTGCACAAAAGTGACAGTAAAGACATGTATAAGGTTACAAAAGATCTCTATTTCAAATAAATGTTAGTACATCAAAGAATCCTGAAATTTCCACAAAAATATTAAGCAACTTTGATGATAAGGAACAGCATTAATAACTGAGAATCAATTATTATTAATAATAATAACAACTGAGCAGCAAATCATCATATTGATTTCTGAAGGATCATGTGACACTGAAGACTGGAGTAATGATGCTGAAAATACAGGAATTAATTACATTTGACAATATATTCACATAGAAAACAGTTATTTTTAATTATTACACAATATTTCCGTTTTTCTGATAAGATAAATGCAGCTTTGGTGAGCATCAGAGCTTTCAAAAACATTTAAAAAAGCTTAATTATTCCAAATTTCACCCTTTTTTCAACTCTTCCCCATTCCTGTCTCAGACCAAGACCACGAGTCAAAGCTTTCTGACTAGTCAACGCAATGTGTGTGTGACATCTAGAGAGATCTGGTCAAATTAACACTCCAGCAGGACGCAAACAACAACCAGAAAGTGGCAGATAACTGTGCTTTTGTTCTGAACCAACCAACATTCATGCCTCTTGAATCTAAATATGAATCAAACAACTGCTGGGAAATATCCAGAGCCTGTGGCTGAAACACATTGGCCGGAGATAATGGTCTGCACGTACACACACACACACACACACACACACACACACACACACACACACACACACACACACACACACACACACACACACACACACACACACACACACACACACACACACACACACACACACACACACACACACACACACACACACACACACACACACACACACACACACACACACACACACACACACACACACACACACACACACACACACACACACACACACACACACACACACACACACACACACACACACACACACACACACACACACACACACACACACACACACACACACACACACACACACACACACACACACACACACACACACACACACACACACACACACACACACACACACACACACACACACACACACACACACACACACACACACACACACTGCCCCATATGGATTCACACAACCACAGCGGCTCACACGTCTGACAATATGCTTAATGAATCATATTATGCATATCTGTAGCATTGTTCCTCTAAAAAAACACTAATAATGCAATTAAACAGGCAGTTTTGGGCATTTTATGATTTATATGTATATTAGTAAAAATATTCTCGCTAAGTTACACATTTACATATATATAATATAATATAATATGTAATGATTTAAAAGAAATTACATTTAATATAATTTTATATTAAACAGAATTCATATATATATATATATATATATATATATATATATATATATATATATATATATATATATATATATATATATATATATATATATATATATATATATATATATATATATATATATATATATATATATATATATATATAAATAAATATATATATATATATATATATATATATATATATATATATATATATATATATATATATATATATATATATATATATATATATATATATATATATAAATATATATATATAAATATATATAATTATATACATAATGGATTCAATAAAAAAATAACAGTGTATATATACAGTTTGTAATGATTTGAAATAAAACAATAAAAATGTGTATGTGTATATATATATATATATATATATATACACAATTATGTATATATAATATTTAATATAAATTACTTTTTTTAAATGATATATATATATATATATATATATATATTGTGTATCTGATTAATTTGTATATATATATATATACACACACAAATTTATGATATTAAATATTATATATACATTATTGTGTGTATATGTATAATTGTGTGTATATGTATATGTGTATATATTTTTATTTTATTTCAAATCATTACAAACTGTATACATACAGTTTTTATCTAATCTATAATGTATATAATTTATATATATATATTCAGTTTAATATTAAATTATATTAAATGTTATTTATTTTATTTTAAATCATTACATATTATATATACACACATTACACAACTATTATTTTATTTTTAAATGATTATGTACAGAATTATATATAAATAAATGTATTTATTTGATTTATTATTATTAAATATTGTGTTAATTTTCTTTATTAAATATGTATTTTATATATAAATAATAATAATTATTATTATTATAAATAAGTAATATTATTTAAAAAAACAATTAATACATGAAAAAAGAAAAATAAATAAATAATACGTATAAATATTGTTTTATATTTATTATTATTATTATAATCATCATCTTTTTTTCTCATTTAATCATATTTGGAAAACAAACAAAAAACTGTTAGTAACGTTACCAATTTAATAAAGTACATTTACTACATACAATAAACTTTTATTTTTATGTTTTATATTTTTATATCTTCCATCTGAAGCGATTAACAGCGACGTCACGTCTTCCTCAAGGCCCAGCGCTGATGGTCCATGCATAAGCCCTTGACCCTCTCAGCTCAATACAGTGTCCGCTGCCACTCTCTCTTGCCTTCTCATGCTCCTTCTCCTTTCAGCACCAGGCTTAGGCAGATTAGCGGGTCAGATCGGTGTTACTAGAGAGTAACATCAGAGCGGCTTTCCATGACGTAACCTCATCAGTTACACACCAGGATTGATATCGTGAAACGATAACTACTGTATTACCGTCTCAACAACCCTCAAGCATTTATAGAGCACGCAAAACAGATAAGCCGTGGGATAAACAAGTGCCGACTAAATCTAATTCAATCTTATAGACCACTAGACAACTGGTATATGACTTTAATTGGCTTAACTTCCAAGACCTTCTAGTGTTTCCTAGCAGGAGACGCTGAGTAACTTCTCCAAAACGTCATGATTTGAACAAAAGCTTCTGCAAATATGTTTGTAGTGATCACAAAAAAAAAGAAACAAAATGCATGCAGCGAAGTTGAATACCTGCCATTAAATCAAGTAATGCTTGACTAACCACGGATTAAAAGACAAAAGAGAGGAACAAGGGAAAAAAGCACAGAGCTAAAACATATTGGTATGAAGTAGGGCTGGGCAAAAAAAAAAGTTTTTTAAATGGTGATCGATTCAAAATCGATTCTCAAAGGCCATGAATCGATCCGGGCTCGGTCTCGTCGCATAAATGCTTGTCGCAAAGATAAAATCAAATGGCAATCGCATTTAAGGAAGGCACGCAAATAACAGAGATAGTGACGAAATATAATGCACCATCCGGGTCTGAATGACGGTCTGCAAAATCGCAAGAAAAGCTTGTTCTTTACTGAAAATTGATGAAAATCAACCAATATCCTTTTTATGTTTTAGAATAAATATATCAAAATATCCATCAAAACTAAATTGTATAAAATACTTCTCAGATACATTTTTTTGAATAAAGTTGCATCAAAATTGTATTGTATTTAACATAATTGTATGCATTTGAAATTTAGAGATGGGTATGGGTGTTTTAATGTACCCAAGTAGGGATCGACCGATATGGATTTTTTAGTGCCGATACCGATTTTTTTCATCAGCCTTAGCCGATGACCGATACGGGCTGCCGATTTTATTGAGCCGAAATTTGAAGCCGATACTGCTTTTGCTCCCTCAATTTACATCATAAAAATGACACAATGATCATGATGATGACAATTTAAAATTTTAATTTTAAAAAAGGAACATTTATTGAACAAAAAAAAAACTATATTTAACAAATAGTAAAAACAGGTGAGGTAGAACAAGAAAAAAAAGAGTTCAGTGGTGAAAATAAATATTTAAGCATAAATAAAATAATTACACTATTGCACGCAGTATCAACAAGTAAGCAGCATAATAAAGTGCACACTGACTGTACTATACTTAATTTTAAAACTATTTACAACCTAGTCATTTAAAGGGTTAGTTCACCCAAAAATGAAAATTCTGTCATTAATTACTCACCCTCATGTCGTTCGACACCCGTAAGACCTCCGTTCATATTCGGAACACAAATGAAGATATTTTAGTGTAAAGCTGATGGCTGAGAAAGGCTTCAGATAGGCCTCCATTGGCATTCAGTACATTTACACTCCCAAGACCGATAAAAGGCACTTAAAATGTCGTTACAAAGTCCATCTCACCACAGTGGCTCTACAATAATCTTACGATGCGACGACAATAGTTTTTGTGCGCAAAAAAAATCAAAATAACACCTTTTTCCAACTTGTTACTGCCTTCCGTGTGTGCCTCCACGACGCATGCGCGAGAATATGACGCAGATCCGGCGTTCGGACACATGAGCCAGAAGCGATTTGTTTACAATCAGAGGAAGACGCGCGTATCTCAGCTGTTGAATTCTACATTGATTGTGCTTTAGGTCTCGGCGTAGTGCTCAAAATGGGGCTTAAGTGTGCATTTCATGGATTCCCGAACCCCAGCGCTACGTCATATTCTCGCGCATTTTTTTTTGCGCACAAAAACTATTGTCGTCGCATCGTAAAATTATTGTAGAGTCACTGTGGTGAGATGGACTTTGTAACGACATTTTAAGTGCCTTTTATGGGTCTTGTGAGTGTAAATGTACTGAATGCCAATGGAGGCCTATCTGAAGCCTTTCTCAGCATCAGCTTTCAACAAAAATATCTTCATTTGTGTTCCGAATATGAACGGAGGTCTGACGGGTGTCGAACGACATAAGGGTGAGGAATTAATAACAGAATTTTCATTTTTGGGTGAACTAACCCTTTAATGGTTACACTCTAAAAAATGCTGGGTTAAAAATAACCCAAGTTGGGTTGAATATGGACTAAACCAGCAATTGGGTTGTTTTGACCCAGCGGTTGGGTTAAATGTTTGCTTAAAACAACCCAATTGCTGGGTTAAAACAACCCAATCGCTGGGTTAGTCCATTTTCAACCCAACTTGGGTTATTTTTAACCCAGCATTTTTTTAGAGTGTAGGTGCACTTAACTTAATCTCTTGTAGAGCAACACCAGCGGTAATTCAGGAAAAAATCTCCCAATGCTCCACGTGAAACTTCAGTCTTTCCACCTTTTACCATCGTGTCAATTCTCAATTGATTTTGATTAATATGCGCGAGGGAGGGAGAGCAAGAGAGTTTGAAGACGGTGAGAGCTGCCCTGTGGACGCCTGTCTGTAAATAATGCAGGGGAAAAAATATCGGCGAACGCAGCAGCCTTGTATCGGCCGATGGCCGATGCACTTAAAAATCGCAAATATCGGCCCGATATATCGGCCGGCAGATATATCGGTCTAACACTATTCTAATTTCTTTTTAATTACCCACTTGTAAACTTTTTCACTGTTCTTTTTTATAAATATAGTATTTGTATTAAATCTATATTCATTGAGTTGAATCGAAAATCAAATCGAGGATCAAAATCGAATCAATTTGAGAGCTTGCGAATCGAATTGGAACATCTGAATCGATACCCAGCCCTAGTAAGAAGTAAGAGAAGCACTTTAAACAGATTAGAAATGAGGCTTTTCCACGTGTGCAAGAAAGCAGAAGTTCGAGATGACACAAATCACCCGCTCTGACAGCCATCCAGCCGGCTTGTGACATCACCATGTGACATTTTTATGAACTTCATTTAATAACAGAGCCAGGAAATTGAATTATGTAATACGAGAGCCACACAAAAGCCAAAATGCATCCTGCACCTCAGGGCACCATGCAGCTGCAAATACTTAAGATTTCCCTCCAAATAACCGCCTCTTCATCCTTTAATATTCAATTCGCGACGACTTGCACGTCAACGTGTCTTGAGCGTGTTTTCAATTAAAGAGAATTTAAACCTCCGCCCGAGGCGAGGCAATAATCTCGCAATTACACCGACTAAAGACAGACGAGAACAATCAACCCTGTGTGTCAGTGCTGTCTTTAAAGGCCACACACAACTCAGTGCTAAAGGGGAGGCGGGAGATGTAGAATAGCAATCATACCAACCCATCATCAAAGAGAGAGAGTCACACCCAAAGTAAAGCGCACCAACACCCTTCTCACCGCTTCAATAACACATCTGCTCTGTGCCCTATTTTTAACGCAACTTCACTATTAACACACCATCTATCCTGTTATGTTTTGTATTAAAATAACTAATGGCTGTTTCACATGCGGTGGTGAGCAGTGCATATATTTGGTGCGGTTTTGGCACAGCCAAGGCTTGACATTAAAGGGTTAGTTCGCCCAAAAATGAAAATAATGAAATTTATTCCTCACCCGTTCATCTTCGGAACACAAATGAAGAATACAGTGGTTCAATATTAATACACTCTAAAAAAAAAAAAGGTTCTATATGGCACCATGCTACTTGATGTGGCGTTCACATCGCTAATTGCACGAAGGTGGACGCTTGAACATTTTGACTTTACTCGCTTCAATCACGCGTGAAATTTGCGCAAAACGCGCGTGACATTTACTGCACAACAGACGCGAATTCGCGTCATGGGCGGGGCTTCTGCCAGCGGCTCGTCTTGTTGAGAAATGGCTGACATGGGCTGTGTTTACACGTCTTTTTTTTTTTTTTTTTAAATCTACTGTTAATGTGTGACAAAACGTAGTTTTAAGACTTTTTCAGTCGATAATGTAGTTGTTTAAAGCTCAAATATGTGGTTTATTTATATCAAGAGTGCCTATTTGAACATTTTATCTGGCGTTTTCGGAGTTGTGAGCTCCAACGGACAGCGGCGCTCAGCGCTCGTCAAAGCCAGCGAGAGCAGCCTTTCCTCGGCCAGTCCTTCTGCCGTCTGCCGCTGGCTCTGATGTCTCTGTGGTGTCTCGAGCTATAATTCGTCTTGTAACGGCCGATCTTTGGTCTCATGGATCTATAATTTGTTCCCTGGCAAATCGTTTAGGCTGAAGGCAAAGAGAAGTTTCATTACTTTATATTTTTAGGCTATAATTGTACGTTGCAGTTGTAACATTAGCCCTGACTGTGAATGTTTGACTGAATTGTTTGCTTTATTTCATGTATAGCTTATTATACCTTTTACTTATACCTTTGTATTATTGATCATACATAAACTTGCATTTAACAAAAAGAGACTGTGTTGTGTTTCATGTCATTTAATGTTATCACAGTGATAATCATATTGTCTGAACCAGATATTAATATACAGATTTTCTCCTCATTGTTGTCACTACTAGAGGAAGCTCCTGATTGGATTACGCGGCGCGAAATATCCACCAAAGTTCAGATTTTTCAACAAAACGCGCAATTCGCGTCCTTCGCGCCGTCTCAATGGCGCGAATCTCGCTGCCTCATTCACGCAAATGCCGCAGAATGCCATTTCGTGTCTGTGCATTGACTTAACATGTAAATCACTCACGCGAATCGCGTCCGGTGTGAACGCACCATAAGAACCCCTTTTCCTGGCTCGGAGCTGGTGCTTTGGGTGTGGAAACACAAAGAACCGATTTGAAACTAGGCTCTGGCTCCGAACTAGCACCAGCACTGCCTTGGTGGAAAAGGGGTATGAAGCACCAAAATTGGTGCTATATAGCACTAAAAAAGGTTCCCCTATGATTACGAGCCAAGAACCATTTTTGGTGCCATATAGAACCTTTTTTTTTAGAGTGTATTATAAAGCGACGAGAATATGTTTGGTACGCCAAAACAACCTAAATAACGACTTATATAGTGATAACCGATTTCAAAACACTGCTTCATGACGCTTCGGAGCGTGATATGAATCAGCAAATCGATTGAAATCACGTGACTTTGGCAATCCGAACCACTGATTCGATTTGCTGATTCATAACTGTTCGAAGTTTCACATGGAATCGCTAAATCTTTTTCAACCGCGGAAAGACGTCAGTAAAACAGCTTGTAAACAATGTCATGTAACGTCACATTTACTTCAGAAAAACCACATCCAGTGTCCATAAACTCGTTAGTCAGTGAAAAGAAATAACTCTAGAGAGGAGCATTTTGATAAATATATGCTACATATTACATATTCATTATAATTTTTAATGTTCTTCAATATCTAATGCATGTTTGAATAAATCTGGCAAGTTTCTAAGACAGCCACCATTTAAATGTTTATATTTCATATAACTATTATTATTATTATAAAAAAAAGTGTTTGTATACAAATCAGTTAATTTTTACCTTCAATATTATAATAGGCTACAACTGACTCCCATCATTTACAGCATTAGTCAAGAGATTTGTCTTCCTTAAGAAAATTTGCCATGTATTCAAAATCCAAAATAATCGTTGTTGAATCGAAATCGAATCGAACTGTGAAATTTGTATCACCCAGCCCTAGTATTTAGTGTCGTCCACTTGTGATCCGATCGACCGTATCTTAATACCAGGTGTAAACAGTAGGGCTGGGTAAAAAATATTGATTTCTCGATTTTAATCGATTCTCACTTTTACAAAACAATATCGATTCTTAAATCCCAAGAATCGATTAGTCATCCTGTTATCAGTTAATGAATTAAAAAAACATTGTAGCACGCCTTCCATCCAATAACTCGCAATAATCTTTGTGCTTTATTACAAAGTCTCAGATTGTGAGATCGCGCTGCCGATCTCCAGTATTTATGACAGCCACCATTTAAATGTTTATATTTATTAAAAAAAAACGAATTGGGGTAGAATTATGATTATGTAATTGTAAAGTTAATATTATAACTTTATTATTATTATAAAAAAAAAACATAATTTAGGTGTCATTTAAGTGTTTGTATACAAATCTGTTCATTTGTACCTTCAATATTAGTAGGCTAATGTAGTACCAACTGACTCCCATAGTTTACAACATTAGTTCAGAAATTTGTTTTCGTTGAGAACATTTTCCATATATTATACCGGATACATATCCAAAATAATAATAAAAAAAATTATTTTATTGGTCAACAAGCAAAATTCCATTTGCAATCATTTTACACAGGAAAGCATGAGACATACAGGTGCATTCATACAATTATGTATATACAAGCACCCAAAAATTTAAATAAATAAATAAATAAATAAACAAAAATGTTTACATTCTTATTGACCAAAGGTGTAGGCTGAAGCTAAAGCTTATATTATGCCTACCCTTAACTCCACACAAGCAGCACTAATTAACATTCATTTAATATGACAAATATAGGATATTCTCAATGTGTATTTTTTTTAAAATCTAGGGCTGTCAAAAGATTAATCGCTATTAATCGCATCCAAAATAAAAGTTTGTGTTTACATAATATACGTGTGTGTACTCTGTTAATTATTATTTATATATAAATACACACACAAGCTTGTATATATTTAAGAAAAAAATATTATTTTTATATATAAAACATTTATATTTATATATATATTATAGATTATATAAATGTATATACATGCAAATATTTCTTAAATATACACATGAATGTGAGTGTATTTATATATAAATAATAATTAACAGAGTACACACACATATATTATGTAAACACAAACTTTTATTTTGGATGCGATTAATCGCGATTAATCTTTTGACAGCCCTAAAAAAAACACACACAAAAAATGCATTATTATTATTATTATTATTATTATTACCACTACCAACACTGTCATCATTACCATCATCACTACTACTACTATTATTAACATCACTATTCAGTATATCTTTTCATTACCAATCTTTTATAAAGTATTTTAAACTGTTTTAATGAATTAACCTTTTTTAATTCATCAGGGAAACTATTCCAAACCTGAACACCTTTATTTGATGGGCAGTTTCTTCTTAAATTAGTTTTTGAATTTAATCGAAAATCGAATCGAAAGCTTGTGAATCGAAATCGAATCGAATTGTGAAATGTGTGTCAATACCCAGCCCTAGTAAACAGGGCCATAAGAAGTCCCTTTGTTTTTAACAGTGAACCGCCTCTGAGAGTGATCTATATTTAGTTCAGCCCACAGAAGACGTCCAGGAGCCCCTAACAACAGCTCTCAGCTGGGAATCTGTGCCACGCGGGAGAGCGGGATTCCTTCAGTCGAAACCAAACCTCATTTACATGACAATCAAGTAACCCGCCCGTCCCTCAGTCACACTAACAAACACCAACCCCTCAACCACAGGGTATCTTATGAAGTTTATTAGTAAGTGAAATCTTCTTTTAAGGTTTAGGTCATTCTCAAGACGAAAACGAATCTTACAGACTTCTGTTCTTTCTCGTTCTACTCGGCTCAAGCTAAGCAATTCCGTTGCTCTGATTGGTTGTAGGTCTATCCAATTGAGGTCTTTCCTGGTTCAGTTGAAACACACCCCATAATCACAGCCCAACAGAGCAGAATCAGACTCATATTCTGACTAGAATTGAGTATGACAATGTCAGGCTAGAGAAAATCATGTTTTTGTCAAAGACTACATCTAGATCTAATTCAGAGCGATGATCAAAACACAGATGGAGTCCATCAACACCAACAAAGCTTGTAGCTCGCCCTGAGTCGACATTTCATTCAGTAACATTAGGCAGTTTTGGTTTATATGCGGTTTAATGTTGATGATTGCATTATTTTATATGCGCCATCGCTCGTTTCTGCATCTACTTCGCCTGTGTTTTGATCAGGAGATTCAGCGCTCTTTCAGAAGATGCGTAATAGCGCCCGCTAGCGTATAACAGTGAAAACACGGATCACAATTCGTCTTTGTCGGGGAAGAGCTTTATCAGAAAGACGAGATAACTTGTCAATGGCAGGGAAAGATTGTTGATTGAAATTAGGGCTGCAGCTATCGATTCTTTTTGTAATCGATTAATCTAGCACTTAATCGACCGATTAATCGGATAAAAAAATTATGTTTTTAAACAACCAAAACAAATAATGCATAACGAAAATGAAGAGGAAAAGGAATTTAATTTATTAATATGCACAACAGGTTTCATGCTGTAATCTAGCCCTGACATCAAAGTAAATATCTTTTATGTAGATTTCTACACCTACCATTAGGCTACTAACAAATAATATATCATTTCTGGGGTGAGCCTATTTGCTATGGTAACCTAGCAACCTGTGGGTGTGTGTGTGTGCGTGTGCGTGAGGCTTCATTGCAGTTTGGTACAGCAGAAATACATACATTAATTTTCAATAGAACGCTGCATTTGGCTTGCATTGCGGTGCATTTTAGGTGAAGCATCCATTCGAAAAATCACGTCCCGGTGTATACAGTGAATGCTGAAATTATTGTTGCGTGGCTACATAAAAGTTTAAGCATATGTGATGCATTGCCACGATTGGTCTGACTGGCGCGAGAGAGAGAGGAGGGTGAGTGTGTGTGTGTTACTGATTTTCTACTATTAAAGTTGCAATTTTTCCAACAAATGCAAAAAGTGCATTTCTTTGTGATTTTTAAAATACTTGAAGGAAACGGTTCACTTTCAGCAGTTATTGTCTATGGGGCATATTTATGTTTGTTGTACATCAGATACAGATACATTAACATAGTAGTAGACCTACATTACATTTATTTGGATGCATTAATGAGAGAGTGATTGTGTGTGTGAATTACTCATATCGTCTCTATTAATTATGAAGCTGTGGTTTGTACTTACTTCAAAGGTATTAAAATGTATGCCTATAACGGTTGAGTTGAGTTTCTAAGCTACTTTAGTGACTTTACTTTAGTCACAGGACGGCGTTGACACTGCGTTTCTGCGCTGCTCTCCGCGCACGATCGTCACGTGAAAAGAGGTCTGCCTTCAGGGCGCGCGCGTTGTCAGAGACGCGACACGGCTCAACTCTCCGTATCACAGAAAAAATCTGAGCACTGAATGGAGAAGTTTTCCGTATTGTTGTTTTTGAATAGTGCACCATCGCTTCAATGTTCAAACTGGCAAGGCTTTAAACGCATTTACTTGACAAACTTTATGAGGACGAAAGTGAAAGCGATCTGGCTGCGGGGCTTGCGCGCGCCGTGTGTGTGTGTGTGTGGCAGCTATAAGAACGGTAATCAACTTACATAAACTGTGTAAAACATGCAGTTACTATAGTGATTCTGGGCATCTAGAATCTAAACTAAATTCAAAATGTATCACGCGCTATGGTGTGCTTCCTGAACATTAACAGCGGTCCGTGTGAATCAGATCCCTGCGCGTATAGTAGGGCTGCTCGATTATGGAAAAAATCATAATCACGATTATTTTGGTCAATATTGAAATCACGATTATGTAACACGATTATTTCACATGACTTTGGGAATGTGTTGTATTTATTAAAAATACACCTTTCAACAATTCAATTGAAATTGTAACATTTGTTGTACTTTTTGAGCTATTAAAATAAATAATATAACATATATTCAAATCAAAGTATAAAAGTATTCACGTAAAAATGATAATCACAAATAAATAAGATCAACAATATGGTTCGGCTAGATATGCTTTTCAGGTACGTCTAACATTAGTTTTCAGGTACAGAAATGTCTCAAATGTAAAATAACATTGCATATTTGAGTGCATAAATTAAAGATGAATCCTATTAAACTTACAAAAGCTATTCAATCCGGATCAAATATGTGTCGTCTTTATCGACTGTATAAAGTTCACTTAAGGCATATTCAGACTATGTCTGCTAGGATACTCATCAAGATGGACATGTTGACATACGTTTTGTGTGAGTTTGTCCGTTCAAGAGCGAGACTTAAAAGAGAACTCAATATTTGCGCGCTGTGAGACGTGTGCGCGCTCTCGGATGAGTGCACACAGATACATTTCCTCACAGCGCGCGCGACTTCTCATTCGCGTCTTCTGGCACTAAACCCGGGTGATGACGGGCAAAACGACTGGTCATATTCAAACATATGGCAGCACTCGCATGCATTGAACAAAGTTTACAAAGAGAGAATTATTTGAGAAATATGAGGGAAAAAAGGACGTTTACACGGCACCCCTGCTCTCGTCAGTTTTTGTTTCTTTATTAGATTGTCATAGGTCACTCTGTTTAATTTTCAAGTGGTTAAACAAATTCGTGGTGTTCCCTTGCGTTGCAGCCACTACATGTAGCAAATCTTGCCTTAGCATGTTTCTGCTCGTCGTCTGATTCCTCGAAGCCAAACTGTTCCCAGACAACGCAGTTGGTTTTGCCTTTTTTGCTCACCAAACGCTGCTGTAACTGCCCTCCTTCTGCCATCTTTACTCGCGCCGAGTTTTTAAATTCCAGCGGATGATATGCACACGAGACTCACGACCTGAGAAAGTTTGTGGCTTCGGGAGGGGCGGATGAGCGCGTGCGCGTTTCATTCAGAACGCAAGGCAAAATAAGAGTGTTCTTGCAAATCTGAACATGGCAAAATAATCGTTTTTTCTCGATTGTACTATTTTGGTGATCGTTGGGAGGCAAAATCGAAATCGAAATCGAAATTCGATTAATTGCACAGCCCTAGCGTATAGTGCAACTCATAGTAATTTAACGAGGCTTCGAGGCAGAATTTTTGCCTCGAGGAATTTTTGTAATCGAGTTAATCGAGTAACTCGATGAATCGTTTCAGCCCTAATTGAAATAAAAAGCTAAAACTAGGGGTGTAACAATAAATCTTTATATTGCGATATAAAAATGCAAAGATATTGTTGATGTTAGGGCTGGGCGATTTTTCAAATTGTATATTATTCTGGATATGTTTAAGATACATTTGTACAATATTTGCATTCATATTTCAAGTGATTTGTTTTACATTTACACCATGTTGATCACTTCAGGTGTGGTGCAAGTTAGTACAGAGACTGTTACCCGAATCATATTGTAGTTCATTTTTTTTTTTTTAAGTTGACTAGTTAAACGTTAAAATAAGCACATTTGAAATTGTGAATCGGTCAATCCTTCTGAGAAAAAGAAAAAAAAACAGATTTTAGTTTTATCCAAGAGTTAGTTTTATCCAAGACTCAGATCAGCTTTATAAGGTATAATTCACCCAAAAATGCAAATTCTGTCATCATATACTCACCCTATTAGATTTTCCTAATACAAATTCCATTCATCTAAAACTTAAAAGATCCAAAAATTGTCATAAAGGCATCGTAAAAAATAATAAATCGACAGGTCTAATCCAAATCCAAGTCTTCTGAAAAGACACGATGGCTTTATATGATGAACAACGACGCGAATACGGATGTTCAAACGCTTGCGTTACGCGCAAAAACAACATGATAGTTTAAATTTTATTGAATCACTTGCAATTAATAGTGCCGCGAATAGGACCGTCTGCCTGAAAAGATCTGATGAGAAGAAAAACAAATCAGATTTGCCTGCAGTCTGAACGTAGCCTCGTCCAGCAAGTCTGTCGAGAAACTCACATTATTCACTCCTCACTGACATCACGGCTCGGAGTTACTGCTCTGTCCATACAAGCGCAGTTCACTGGAGGAAAGTCCACACCATTAACCTCAGCTGACACCACAGCAAGACTGAGCTCCCGGCAGAATAACAGACTCAAGAAAAGACATGTTGTGCGCTTAATCATAAATCAAACAACTTATGACCCCGAGGCTGTGTTACACAAACGTCCCATCTTAAAATCTGGCTCTTGATCCTCCTAAAGCCCAAGATTTTGTTGCAGTCAGGGGCCAGAAACCTTGTATGTCCAAAACTGCTTTTCAAGAAATGGAAAAAAAATAACAACTGCCCCCCCGGTTCCACAGACAAGGCTTAAGCTAAAATGCATGTTTCAACTGAAAGATCTTAAAATATGTCAGTGTCATTGTTTTGTCTCATGATGCGCACCAGTAATGTCTTTTTAAAGGCATGTTTATAAAAGCTAATCCTGGCTTAATCTGAGCCCTGTTTGTGAAATCAGGGCTTAGTTTTTTAATATAATTAACACTGTGTTGTCAAAGTTGATATAGTGGCTTTATATACTGTTAGACACTCGCATGTGTCATTATATTATTAATATTTTACCAAAATCAAGCTCAAATGTCAGACATATGCGTTTTGTCCATCATTAGAAAGGCCGCATTAAGTGAATTGCACTCGTTGTCCTCAACTTACAGGAAATATTTACTGTCGCTACAGTGATATTTAGTACCAGTTTATCAGAAAGTGATCATTTTCTTCTCTTCGCCTGACTGAATTCACATTTTTTATGCAATATTCAGATTTTACACACAACTTGCAAACATAACGATTGAGGCATGCATAAGATACCTTTCTATGTAGTTGTTTTCTAAATAAATGTAATTGGGTATTGATATGTGTTGCTGTGATTTGAATTTGCCATAATTTTAGTCTGAATCAAATGTAATTTACAAATTAATATAGTAATGCAATTGACCATTCGCAAAGACCCGCCCCCTTTAGTTACTGTTGCCATGTCCGACAAGCCATGGCGCTCTCACTCCACACACATGTTCTCACGTAAAGAAAATAAAACATTGACAACACATCGACAGACAGGACAGAGCAAGTTACTTTTGATATGAAACAAGTCTCAACTTTGAAATTGTCATGTTTTAAAGAAATGTAAACAATAAATAGCATTTTGTGGCTCTTTAATGTGTCGTGATCGCTGTAGCGCCGCCTCAGTTAAAGCTGCTCGTGAACCGATTATCTCTTCCTTCTAGTTCACTGATAAGCACGAAATAAACATGAATGAACACTAAAAGAAATGCGTTTCAGTTTAGCGTTTGTCATTGAGTCGTAGCCAATCTCATAGTTTTCAGTCCCTTGACTGTCGCCTTGGAGGGCAGAACAGCCATAGAAATGCAGCACAAGCCTGTCAAATTTCCATCTTAAACCTAAAATATGTGAACAAGATGCACGTTTTGGGCACTTATGATCCATATAGAGCACCTGCTGCAGTATTTCAATCCCTAAAAACAGCGGGACGTTTTTAAAACGCTTAACGTGAAAAACACTTTAGGATGAGTTGCACCAATAAGGATTCAATTAAGCAAAGTTTAACACTGATCTAGGATTTGCTGATATGGATTTTATTTTAAATCGAGTTGTTGCACCACTTCATTTTAAACACAGATTAACTAGGAGTTTGCATTTTAAACACAGATTAACACAGATTATGGACAAGTGTTGTAAATTTTGCTATAACACTAAAAACAATGTATCTGGTTTGCCCAATGCTGTTGTTATGTCCATATCAAATAAATAAATAAATAACTGATCGGGATGAAGTGACGCCAGGCTAAAGAATCATTAGTGCAACCCACCCTTAAAGTGCCGTAATGTACTATAACAGTGATATTAAAAGATCAAACTCAGTTTACACCTTTTTGATGATGCACACTATATACAGGCGAGCAGATGAGCCAAGAATATGAACGCAACACATTTTCTTTATAATGGTTTCGTGTTTATATATATATATATATATATATATATATATATATAGTGCTTCTTGAGTAAAAAAAATGCTGTACTTATTTCAAACAGACAGTTCTTTATTTACCCTTGCATTGCAAAAAAGCAGAGAAATATGTGTGGCATTTCATTCACACGTGATAGAGGTGGTAGGGGTGTAATATAGATCAATGCATCGATCTAATGTCTAACGATACGAAGCATCGATGCAAAGCATTAAAAGTCGATACCTGTAGGCTATATTTATATATTTGAGAGGCACGTTTGTTTGAACACTCTTCACATTTTCACACAATGTCAGTCTATGCATTATCGTCAATGTGTGCATTCTCATTTAAATGACCTTTCAGAGCTCGTGAAAGATGCTCGAGACAGTCGATGGAACGGTCACGGTCCCGATCGGGCTAGTGTTAAAACTTCACGAAAGTTTATCATTTGCTCGCGTTTAAAGCCTTGCAAAAAGCAGCGTGCACTCATCTCAAACAGAGCACAAATAGGCACTGAATTGAGTAACTTCTGCTTTAGTAGATAAAGTTCAAAGGCTTTTCATATAAGAAGAATAGAGTGCTATAAATCCATCACAATAAAATATAAAACAGTTAAAATTGCTTGATAAACTGCTGCCATAGGAGCTGTGTGACTCTGTGTTGCTTCAAGCACATGGGATGTGCATAAGTGCTCTGTATTGGAGCCTTTCATAAACTTTATAATATTATAATTTTATAGTATTTATATATAATAATATAACTGCTTTAAAGCAAACAGCTTTACAGTATTAAATATAAAACAAATAGTCATTCAGTCATGGAATGGACTACGCACTTTCTGTTGTTAAATAGTTTAGAAATTAAAAACCGCTATACTGTGAACCTTTAAAACATATACACATAAAGAATCCTGCAGTCACTTTACTTTTTCCCTTTACTTAGATTGCACAAAATAGTTATTAGTGATATAAATGATACTGTTTTAATTAAATAAAATAGTTACTTGTCAGGTTTTATGCATATGGTTGTGTTCTTTATTCTTTTAAATTTCTATAAAAAAAAAGAAATATCGCAATATATTGCCTCTCTTACAATATCGCAATATATAACAATATATCGTATCGTAACCCCTGTATCGTGATATGTATCGTGTCGCCAGATTCTTGGCAATACACAGCCCTTCCTATGTACAGCTCAAATTGAGTAAAGAGTGTTTTTTTTTTTTTTACAACTTGCCAGATTGTCCGACTTACTTTCTTCCAAGTAAGATCCTTTTTATTCCTGTTTCTATAAAGTACCAACAGCTCCGGGTATCCACATATGATTTTGTCCTCATTGTTGTCACTACTAAAGCTCCTGATTGGTTACACGGCGCAAATATCCGCCAAAGTTCAGATTTTTCAACTCGTGTCAAACGCTCAATTCGCGTCGTGTCATTTGCGCCGCTCTATTCGCGTCTTTGAATTGACTTAAAGGACAACTCCGGTGAAAAATGAACCATGGGGTAATTCACACATGGTTACCATCGTTCTTTGGGATGCGTTTTCATGAAAATCGAATGTAAAGAGTTTTATCTCTAAAAACAGATTAGCTTATAACGCTAGTATATGGGGCATAGAAGAAGTCAAATTAAATCGCTAGTTAATACCACTAACAAGGCTCAAAATAGCCTCACACTAACACGGTAGCATAATGAGGGTCCCTACATGCAAACCGAAGCATTGAGAACTTTGTAAGTGTACAAACAGTTTAATAAGAAGATACTTTATAAAGACAGTACATTCCGCGTATACAGACAGGAGCCATCTTGGAAAACAGTCTCGACAAGTCGAGCCACGAACGCTGTGCTAAGTGATGAACTGTGACTTGGAATCTCATATGGTCCGTTGTTTCCGGAAGAAAGCACTAAACGCAACAGAGAAAATAAATAAATTAAAAAAATATATTTTTAAACTGAACGCAACAGAGACTAGAGCTTTCAAAGGATACACACTAAAGACATGGCGGATTATTCAACCGTGGCTTGACCTGTCGAGACTGTTTTCCAAGATTGTTTTTCCTTAATTTTACTTATTCTATGCCCAATATACTAGCGTTATAAACAAATCTGTTTTTAGAGATAAAACTCTTTACATTCGATTTTCTTGAAAACGCATCCTAGAGAACGATCTTCTCTGTAACCATGTGTTAATTACCCCTAGGTTCATTTTTCACCGGAGTTGTCCTTTAACATGTAAATCACTTGCGCGAAACGCTTCATTCGCGTCTGGTGTGAACGCACTATAAGAGGCGGGTGGAGTTATGAGGTTTGACTGACAGTTTGTGGATCCAATGGGGTTACGAGGTTCAGCTCTTTTATACTTTACATTGGTTAAATATTTGCAAAACCTTCAGACAGACGTAAAGAGTGACCAATAGTAATGATTTATGAAAACAAAAAGGATAAAAATTACAAAATTAGCAACAATACAGGGGATGCCTAATTATAACCACAACACCCTTCACTTCTGCACTAATCTACCTTACGCTTTAAACTTGGCATTTTGCACGGCAAATATTGTTGGCTCTTATGAGAATCTGCTTGTGTTTAATTAATTAGTCACTTTGGCTAAAAGCATTTGCTAAATGAAGAGACCCAAATGTTGCATTGCGGCAGCATGTTTAGTACCCGTCACCTTTTTCTATCACACTCTGTTTCTATTACATTAAACACTTCATCTCAGAAGTGTTTGATCAGATTATATGTTGTGCATTTCCTGTTTTAAGAGTTTCGACATCAACATGAGACACACAGGAAACAGCTTCTGTTCTCACCTGACCTTAGGTTTCATTTCTCACAATGATGCATTTCCAGCACAGCACGTTATGCTTATGAATCTACCCGTCAAACAATAACACACATCCCATCCTTCTCATTAAACTAGAGAGCATTTATTCCCACATTTTCCAAGGTACGCAGGTCAGTTTCACCCTCTCAAATCACGAGACGCCCGCTTCAGATCTCAGACGCCCCTCACAGGTTTGACATTCAGAGCCTTGTGAAGGACACAAGAGAAGCCATAATGAAGGAGAGGGATTTAATGAGGATTAAAACTCTATTTGATTTGGTATTCAGGCAAAACTGAAGGCAGTATGGAGAGATTACGGCCACAGCCTTAAGGGCGTCCATGTCAGCGGGACGGGTCATTAATATAAATGAAGTGTTGGGGTGCCGGGGGTTTGCACCTGAGCACATGCCTCATGACCAGGCCAAAATAGCGGTGAAATTGTATGCTGGCCATTACCATTTGTTACTAGTAAGATTCAATTGTTAATTGTTTAAGTCCCCATGAAATCAAAATTGAAGTTCTGTGGCTTTTAGTGCGAATATGTCAGCCTTACTGTTATCTATAAGCTCCAAAACAATGACAAAATTCACATTTAGAAGATATAAGCGTTCAAAAGTTACAGTCTCTCACTTCCGCCAATCAGAATCAATGATTCTGATGACATCACTCTGGACTTCAGCTTCTGGTCAGATTTTCTGTCCAATCAAATGCTCTCTAGAATCTGAAGCATTATAAACAGACGCTGAAGCTGTGGCTCGGTCACTTTTTCACACATTTACTGTTTTCTACATGGCACATCCTAGTGCACTATATAGGGGATAGGGAACGATTCAGGTGTAAATATGCTTTCTATCTGGTGTTCACGAGAACCGCCACAGCTCCGGTCCAGAGCACTGACCAGAAAAAGTATCGAACCCGTTTGAATTCTGCACAGAATGCTCTATTAAAGCGATACGGTTAGAGATTAGGAGGAAACTGCGGCTTTACGCAGCTCAACAGCTCTGGTCGAGCTGTGATATAAATGCAACGCTATTGGCTATTTTAAAAAGGGGAGGAGCTGATCAATACGTCCCACCCTGTCTTCCAGTTTCAGTGGAAATTATGTCAACACATTGAATAATGCTGTGTTTCATGGCACTTCAGTGGGACTTTAACAAACGTGCCTTTGACTTTCATTACAAGTGGAGATGCACCGGTCAACCGGCTGTTTTTTGTTTGATTTGGCTGATCTCTGTTCTGGACTATTACGAAGTCTGTAAACAAAACATTAACAGGCCAGAAGGGGCACGCTGAAGACGGAAAGGAGAGAACTGTACAAGGCACAGCAGGCTCATTCTTCGCAATGTTTGAAATATTGTAAGAGAAATATAAATACTTCGGTACCTAGTCGAATTTTAAAAATGTGACACTGACCGCCGTTTAGCTGGAATCATAAATACCTCTGATTGGCCATTGTGCTCACGCGTAGGCTTGTCGCGATAGTCAATAAATCAATTTAATCCATTGCAGTTTTCATCCATTTTATTTATTGTTTTTGGTATTTATTCAAGTTCATTTTTTGTTAACAGACTGAGAGTCCATTGCTTTTATTGTTTCTGGTTTTGTTCATTTATTGTGTGATTTATTCAGTTTTCAGTGTTAAATAGTCTTTAGAAATAAAAGTCTATTGATCTTTGAAAAGGTGTACCTGCATTATTATGCCATTATCATTATTTTAGATGAAAATGGTCTCAGAACAACAATATTATCGTTTATCGCAATATTTTCTTGTCCAATTTATCGTCCAGCAAAATTTGTTATCGTGACAGGCCTACTCACATGCTCATTGGATATGTCTGATTGGCTACAATGATCAACGCATGCGAGCGCATTAAAGCAATGTAAAGGCAGACTAATAGATTAATAGAAAAATATTCGTTGCAAAATATTTTTGAAATTCTAAATAATCTTAAATGTCTCCCTGTACACTCAGTGATTTGATTATGATACCTGTTGGCATAATAGGCCAAAGATAAGATGCATAGGATAGCCAAATATTTTTTTTAAACTTTCTTTTTAACATTTATTTTAAATTATATTGTGCTTTGTTTGTATAATGTCTGCATTTCAGTAACATTTCAATTGTGTTTCAGTGTTAAATAAATATTTTTAAATAGTATATTTGACATTAATTTTTCTTTAAAAGCTGCACTATGTAACTTTTCCGTCCACTAGAGGTCGCCCATTCAAAACAAAGGCGTAGTTTGATGACGCCACGTTTGAGCGCAGAATCCTGGGACATGTGGTCTTCACCTCACAGCCGGTGGGAAAGAATCGGAATAGGACTCGGGCAGAAATCATGTTCATGGATGTGATTATTAACGTTACTGTATTATTAACGTTAATACACAAGCAGAAGCGATTGTTAATAAGAAGAGCGCAACACACGCTTCGCGAGCAGCGGGACCTTTATTATGGCATAGTCGCCGGCGGGACTTTAATTATGCCACAGTCCGTTTTTGCGGTCATGAGTATGAGGTAACGCAGCTCTGTTTATCATATTAGACACATCTGAGTGTGTTGAAAATGATGTTATGACGTTACTCTGTGTGTTTGCTCGGCGGCTGCTATGACACTTGTTCACACTGCAGTGAGAGTAAAGCGTTTCTGCAAAATAAAACCAGATTGTCCGCTTGCAGAAACCGAGGGAAACGCAGATATGACGCCATCGACAGGCGACTCCCTCACACGTCACGGTTCCTTGGTTAAAATAGCAATTTCTCACGATTTACAAATAATTGGAAACATTTGGGATATTGTAAGTACTCAACTGAACAAAATATATAACACTGGCCTAGTGGTTTTACTGGAAAAAATTGACATAGTGCACATTTAAGACAAAATAGTAAAAAGCACATTTTTACTATTTAATTTATGCAATGGGGGAAAAAATTGGCAAAATAAATTGAAAAAAAAAAATCAATAAACTGTGTTCGGTATTCTGCTTCGGATTTTCATTTCGGTGCATCCCTAGATTCCAGCTCAACGAGTTACATTTTAAAAATGTTGACAACACTAGCCTGTTCTAGAGGAAACAAACAACTTAAAAACGGCAAGCGGGATCGGATATTGCCCATTTGCTTGAAAAAAAAAATCAGAATCGGAATCATTTACTCGACCTCAAGTTGTCCCAAAACTATAAGTATTTATTTCTTCTGCTGAACACAAAAGAAGATGTTTTGAAGAATGTTCGTAACTGTTGATGGACCCCATAGTATTTTTCCCCATCAACAGTTTGGTTACCCGTATTCTTCAAAATGTCTTCTTTCGTGTTCAGCAGATGAAAGAAATTCATACAGGTTTTGGACAACTTGAGTCCGAGGAAATGAAGACAGAATTCCTTTAACCTTAGTTTGTCAGGGACTAGGATCTTCTAGTCCAGAAATAGTTGGACAGCGATTTGGATTCGGTCCTCAGCTGCTAACACTATGCAAAATAAGACGACAAACACACCAGCAGCGTCAATAACGCACAACAACACAGGAATGGAAACTCTATTTGACATGCAAATAACGATCACTGTCTCTGGTAATGTTTTGTTCGTGCACACTTTCCTAAGAAGCAAACAATTGAGAAATCGCTGATGAATAATGCGGCGACAATGACACAAACTCTACATCAGGACTACAGTGTTCGACGTCAGAGGTGTATGACACACTAAATATTTACAACGGGTTTGGCATGACATGTTTACATAGCAGTTCAACATACATGCATTGTTAAGAAACTCTTACAGGTGCTACACCTCACATTTCACAACCTCTTTTTTTAACACTGTGACACAGAAAGCCATGTGGAAGTGTGCGCTCGGGTTTCTAAAGGGGAAAGTAGAAACATGAACCTTTACACAAAGGTCAAAGACACACACAAAAGCATCATCCGCATCAGGATTCTGTATCCGTTCTCGTCTAATCGCATGAAACAACAAAAACAGGCTAAAACAAGTTTGGTGGTCAAATTAAATGGCCAAATTGTGTTACTGAGTACTAATGAATTTAATCATTTTGTGAAGCTGCTTCTAATGACACACACACAATTATTATTACAAAGTAATTTCGCACTGTAATACACTGTTAACCATTAATTAAGCTACTTTTATGGTAATTAGAGATTTACCACACATCACATAGAAAACATCACTCTGGGACGAGGCAAATATTGGGTAAATAAACCAATACATGTACAATAACCACTTTTTCACCATTATATTTAAGTAACACTATTTTACAGTGTCCTTAGTAATAACAGTAAATTATGCATAATTACATGCAACTAACCATCAGCCAAACACATGGTAGTTAATTATTATTAACTTAAATATATATTTACACTGTAACAATGACACGTTAAAATAAAGAGTAGCCTATTTTATATTAAAAAGTGTCCTTTACAAAATAAAGTAACACTTTATTCTACAGTGTTCGTTACATATGTTACAAAGACTTACTTTAGTAATAACAGTAAATTATGCATAATTACATAAATTACATAAAAAATTGTTATTACTAGTAATTACATGTAACAAGGACACTGTAAAATAAAGTGTTACCAATAATTCAAAGGCAAATACTACGGTAATAAGTTAGTACCATGGTTTACCGGTGGATGAAGATGGTAATACTTTGCTATTGGCTACATCATGACACTGTTTGATTATCATAATCATATAATGTGTCATTTAATATTCAAAACGATAACATGTAATTACCATTATGGAAGTGCAATGGAATTTTTTTTAATGTGACACGTGGTATATTGTACAGTCATACCATGTTATAATGAATTGAATTATTGTGTGAAGCTGCGTCTAATGACACACAGTTACTGTTATTATTACAAAGTAATTTGTAATTGTAAGTGTCCTTGTTACATGTACTTACCATAATAATAACAATAGTAATTTATGCATAATTACACGCAGATAATGCTCAACCAAACCCCAATCCTATAGTAAGTACACTCAAAAAAATAACTAATTGGACAAATTCAATTTAACTGAGGGCAGCTTTTCCATCCAATAAATATGTGCAGCCCCAACTCATAAAAAACTAATTCATGCAATGAAATGTAATTGAGTTGGTCCAACTCAATTTGATCAAATACAGTTTAAATTATATTTATATACTTATAACAAGACTTTTTTTATACTTAAAATTAAATGAAAACATTTAATTGGAAAATCAATTATAATTTCATTCATCATCATACACAATGTAATGAAAATATAAGAAAAGAGGTGTCACTCCTGTCCTGACATTAACATATCACTGAGTGCCCACAGCCTAAGCAACATCTAACAACATCTTTCCCTTTAAACACATAAAATAACACTTTAATCCCTAAAATTATTCTTCTAATGGAGAGCATGCTGGGAACTACTGATCCACTGCCCAGTTAGTTGTCAACACAAATATTTAATGTAGTTTTAACACAACTTAATTAAGTAAACTTCTGTTTTAAATATATTAGGTTGATTGAACACAATTAAATTAAGTTGTGACAAAATGAGATATGTTTAAGTAAAGTGAACATAATTTAAATGTGTCATATCTATGAAGGGCCTGAATCATTTTTTTTGAGTGTACAACTGTAAATTAATATTACTCAGTACTTAAATATATATTCACACTGTAACAATGTCACCTTAAAATAATGGGGTACACTTTATTTTAAGGTGTCGTTGTTACAGTGAAATGATATGTTTAAGTACTGAGTAATAGTACTTACTATAGGGTTACACACAGAGAAAAAGGGTGTCAAAATTGTACCTTTAGGTGTACAACAGCTTGTCACCAGGGCAGTGCCCTTGAAATGTCATCCTTGTACCTTTTTTACTCCTAAAATGTGCATATTAGTACCCTTAGAGTGCAAATACGTACCTTGAGGAACTACTATGAACCTTTTTAAGGGCACTGCCCCAGGGACAAGCTGTTGTACCCCTAAAGGTACAATTTAGACACTCTTTTATGTGTGTGTATGGTAGGATTAGGGTTTGGTTGAGGGTTAGTTGCATGTAATTATGCATTATTTACTGTTATATGGTAAGTACATGTAACATGTGTAACAAGGACGATGTAAAATAAAGTGTTACCAAATAAAGGGTAACCCAAAAAGTATTTTACGGTGTCATTGTTACAGTGTAATTATACATTTCAGTATTGAGTAATATTTAGTAACTACGTGTACTTACTATAGGGTTAGGTTGAGGTTAGTTGCATGCAATTATGCATCATTTACTATGTTAAATACATGCAACATATGTAACAAGGACAAAGTGTTACCAATAATTCAAAGGCAAATACTACGGTAATAAGTTAGTACCATGGTTTACCGGTGGATGAAGATGGTAATACTTTGCTATTGGCTACATCATGACACTGTTTGATTATCTTAATCGTATAATGTGTCATTTAATATTCAAAACGATACTCAAATTATACCATTATGCAAGTGTAATAGACTATAAATAAAAATGTGATGCATACCATGGTACTGTTTTTTAAAAAAGGGGCAAAACACGTTGTTTGAAGAAGACCCCATATTTGTTTATTATGGTTTTACTTTCATAACAATGGTATTTTAAACTCTGGTTTACTGCATTTACATCCCTTTACATATAAATATTATTGTTTATGTTAACCACAAAAACACCCCCGAGTGTGTCACGTTAGCTATTACATAACATACCTTTCTCACTGCAATTAAATAACAGATTTGAAGACATGCAGATTTACAAAAAAATGCACAAATCCGATCTAAAATGATGGGAGGATGATCCATGCAAGCACATGTCCATCAACAATATCTGCAAAATGCAGACAGTGTTTCAAAACCTAGTTGGCTGCCTAACTAGACCGCATAATATAGATAAGAATACCATGATATTGGACGTGTCCAAAAACACTGGTACTTATGCTTTTCCATGGTATTGTTGTATAGTAATTGGTGCACATGTTGTTGATGCTCTAAATGCCAAAAATGACAGCTGACTGTATTTTGAGAGCTCAAATATACTGCATAAAACCAGTGATTCCCGCCCAAAAGCGCTGCACGCGCTGATGATGCTCATACATGTTGTTGTCTAGATAGGCGGCTCAATAGGTTTTAAGACACGGCCAGTTGAGTTCAATTTATGGGTTATTTCGCACGGAAATTCGCTATTACAAAACACCAGCTCTAACCTCAATTGTCCGAAGTCCTCCTCGCGAATAACACGGGCTTTTACTTGTGAGAATGCGGTGAATTGTGTAGATTGCGTCGTCTGGGGAGAATCCGTCTGTCAGTCCATCAGTAAACGGGTTAAAACTTCTCAGACGTATCCTGACGTGAATTGATCGCGATCCTACATACGGAGAGGGGGTCTGAAACGCTCTAACTGTGAGCCATAAACGCGTTTTGTGTCAATATAACAGCCATGAAGCGCGATACTAACTGGCCGCCTTCGCTCGCTCGCTCGCACGTCTGTCTTCCCCTTCCTCGGCGCGACTGTTTATCTGCGATCGTTGAGTTCTGTCTGCTGCCGTGCTCGAGGGATCGGCGTTCGACTGGGCTAAAAATAAAACAAGCGCACGAAAGCGGGTCTGGGATCAGCTCGTTGTTATGGAACGTAATCACGTCAGTTTGATAAAAACATTCAGGCAGACCGCAGATCAGCTGACTGTTTTGCGGCCGTTGGGCGGAGTCTGCGACGTATCCAGAGGCCTTTAATAAAAAATAAAAATCATATTAAAAGTCTAACGGATGGTACTGAAGATGTAACTTCATATGTAGCGTACATGTTGACTGGCTTTTAAAACAGATTAAACATAATTTAAATAAAATGGCATGTCACGTGATATTTTACAATTTTTTTAACAGTATTTATTTGGACCTTATCTAAAAGAATTTGAATGTTTTCACTCACATAACTTTTATTTTGGTTAACATGGCATACTAATAACATGGAAAGGGCTAGAAATAAATATTAGCTATCCAATGCTGCCATCACGTGGTAGTGCGCAAAATAAAAACACTTGACGACATCCCATCTGACAGCTATGACATCACTCTAAAAATGCTGGGTTGCTTTTCAACCCATGTTTGGGTCAAATATGGACATACATTTTTAAACCAAACGGTTGAATTTTTAAACCCAACGGTTGGTTTTTGTTACATTTTAAACCCAACGGTTGGTTTACATTTTTACATTTTTAAACCCTACGGTTGGTTTATATATATATATATATATATATATATATATATATATATATATATATATATATATATATATATATATATATATATATATATATATATATATATATATATATATATATATATATATATATATATATATATATATATATATATATATATATATATATTTTATATATATATATATTTTATATATATTTTTATATATATATATATATATATATATTTTTTTTTTTTTTTTTAATTTTTTTTAAACCCAACGGTTGGTTTACTTTTTTTTTCTTTCTTTTTTTAGGAACCTAATGGTTGATTTACATTTTTTACATTTTTAAACCCAACGGTTGGGTTTGTCCATATTTTAAACATATTGTTAACCCAGCATATCATTACATGAATGGAGGATAATGAGCTAAATATTAAGGGAAAAATAAATTAAAATAAAACTGTTTCATAATAAAAGTTAAAAGAGGATACGCACACATAGAACGACCTGTATATATTTATTTATTATTTTTAAAGCTTTATTTAGTAACAAATCACAGAGCAATTAAATACAAAACAACAGTAATAATAACAGCAAGAAAAGCTGTGAACAAAATAAATAAATAAAAATAAAAAACAAATAGTAATAATAATACAAAGACCTATATATTTATATAAAGTGATAAAGTAGGTCGATGACGTAATGCTACATAATCTACAGTAGTACAGGTAAAGCATTAACTCCTAGCTAGTACCATGTGAAGGACATCGATTTTATGCCACTTATAATAAAATGAAATACATTTCTTATACAATTACACGTCGGTGCACTGATACACTCTACATTGCTCTTTCTGTGATCTGTGTTTTGCTCTTGTAATTATAAGAGCCCATAGGAAACTATTCTAGATATTTTCTATTCTCCTTGGTATTTGGGTATGTAATTATTGGCTTTATATGTTACAAAACACGGCGTACATTTATATTTGATTACTATTTTTAGGCTACATGTGTACACACGCACGTTTAAGCTATGTTATGCATTTTTATACAGATTCGACCAAAAACGAAAAATGGTCGAATGTTTTGGTTATATTCTATCAAATAATGTTATTGTATTGATTCTTGTTTTCAAAAAGAAGCTATGGAAACTAGGCACTCTAAAACGAATAATAATATACATAGACTATTGAATAATATACTTAAGAAATATAAAAAATTGACCAGGTCAAATCTCACGCGCACGAGCGCGCACTGTTTCCTCGTGCACGCGCGCGTCTCTCCTGTTTATCGCCCCCTAAATGTTTTTCCCATGATGCTCCGCGTGGTCGAGCAGCAAGATGGCGGACGCTTTGGACGAATTTGAGAAAGAAGCTGGTTGCGTCCCGATCCTCCATCCTGAGGTAAAAAAAAATACAGCCTTTATCCAGCTGCACCACAGAAGCACTCCTTAATGAAGCTGGAGTGATTTCACGTCCAGTAAAACGCGATTTCTACCGTTAACTTCTCACAATGAAGGAGAGGGGCTGCATCCCCCCCACTGCTGCGTAATAGCATTGCTGCTAAACATTAGCATTTCATAATCACAGATTTTATTTTTATTTTTCGTTTCATCGCACGTCCAATCATACGTTTTAAGACAGCGGTGCGTTTTTATTCCATATTGTGCAATGACAAACTTGACATTAGGATATTATAGAAGTATTCCCAGTGTGTTGTGCTGCGTTTGCATCTAAATGACAGATACCATTCACAAACATCATCATTATTTGCACTCATTTACCTTCAGATTTGGACATTAATTGTGGCATATTATTTTCTCAGTGTTGTTTTAGTGCACTGAATTTTGCTGTTTGTTGTTGAAATGTGACAGATCTGCTTCAGAGCTGTCAATGTTGTGTTATTTACAGGCTCGTAAATTTCATTTTCATGAGTAAATGTAATTATTTGAGCTGCAATTGATGATTTACATGTTTGACTCATTTCTGACTTTGCATTGACCCGGCTTGTTTTACATTAAACAAAACACACTATGTTGGTTTGGAATATAATTGTCGGTTCTTGCATTTATATAGTTTTATATGTGCAATAGTAGGACACCGCACATCTGAGGGTTGCTAAATCATAGTCACCTCAAAAGTGCAATGAATAAAATGAAAGTTTTTGTTCCTTTCATTCATGTATTGCCTTTTTTTGGACGCAGTGCTGGTGTGTAGTGAGACAGCTTGCTCATATGGGACCTCCTGCTGTAAATTATTCATGCTCACACAGTTTTTACCATACAGCTGATCACACACATGTAGTCTCAGGGAATGGGAGCGTCACATTTGGCTTGCAGTCATACTAACACACGCTGACCTGTTGGACTGAAAGGAAGCTCTCATGAGCTGCAATGTTTATAGTTTTATATAATATGTTAAATAGTGGTCAACCACTATGGGGTTTTTTAAATGACCAATGCTGATATCTGTTGAGCAAGGTTGCAAAAGCATAATACAATTGTGCAATACAGAAGTGCATTGAAAGCAAGATGTGCTTGCGTTATTGTAATCGTGTGTGTGTTTGCTCTCAGGTGTTCAATGGGATGAGCTGGTTGATTTGGAGGCTAGAACATGAAACCATGATAGTGGTTGTGTTTTGCATGTGGCTGTTTGAGAGAGAGAGAGAGAGAGAGAGAGAGAGAGAGAGAGAGAAATAGATTGACTGTCCTCTATATTTGGCTTATGCATCATCAAAAGGTTATAAAAAAAAAACTTTTTTTGCTGAAAAAGCAGAAAAGAAATCGAAATAGACTAGGGGTCGATCGATATGTGTTTTTCAGGACCGATACCGATTATTACAGATCAAGTTGACCGATAACTGATATTTTGAACCGATATATGTGTCTAGTGTAAAAATTTAAATTTATGTCAAAAATAAGAATAAAAAGGCCTCTGACAAAGACTCCCTTTAAATTATTTTACCATATCTTTAATTGGAAGAACTGTTAATATTAACAACATTAATATTAAGAATAATAACATAAAAAGTGCATGGATCATCCAGCAGCATTCTGTAAACATTTTGTAAACCTTAAAGAAGTGACCATCAATGGATTAAATAAAACACACACACACACGCACACACACATATATATATATATATATATGGACATTATCTTCATTATCCTCATTATCTTCAGCTGGGATTTTCAAACATTTTCGGCTTCAGTTTCGGTTTTCGGCCAAGTGCATACTAAATTTTCGGTTTCGTTCCAGAATTTTCATTTCGGTGCATCATTAATCTGCATAATTCTTTTCTTTTTTTTAGCCTAACTGTTGCAAATAAAAATATTTTTTCATTTTAAAGAGTTTATAAAAATATGCTTTGTAATAGGCTGCTGTATATAAAAAGTAATATAACTCTTAAAAATATGAATTATATATTTATTTATGCCGGCGCTGCGTTGTCACAGGAAAATCCCAGCTGAAGATAATGAGGAAATTACTCCGCTCCCTTTGCCAAGTGTATATATATATGTATATATGTATGTGTGTGTGTGCTAAATATAACATATTACAACATCATTATTAAATGACACACACATATATATATGTATAAAAAGCCAAGTATGCTCGTAATCATAGGGGAACCTTTTTTAGTGCTATATTGCACCAATTTTGGTGCTTCAGTGGTTCTTCAGCGGTGCTATATAGCACCTTAGTCAAAGAACCGCTGAAGAACCACTGAAGCACCAAAATTGGTGCTATATAGCACTAAAAAAGGTTCCCCTATGAATACGAGCCAAGAACCATTTTTGGTGCCATATTGAACCTTTTTCTTTTAGAGTGTTAGTTGGGTTAAATATTATAGCTGTGAATGAGAGAATACATTAAATATTTTTTTTGTGTGCCCATTTGCTCACATAGCAAAAGAAAAACGCCACAGTAACTTTCAGAAAGAGGGAAAAAATAGAGTGAGATTGATAACGGCAGTGAAAAGAGAGAAATATGTTAATTTTTACCATCACTCCCATAGACGCTATTACTAAACACCCTCACAGCAGCGGAAACTTTTTTTGATTCAAAAGTAATAAAATACAAAGTATTAGTGTTATAAATGTACATATATTTTTGAAAATGATAATACAAAAATCGTTGCAGGATTTATGATATTGATGACCGTTAAAACGCGTCATCACAGTCTGTGAAAAGGGTCTATATTGAAATTCCCACCCAGAACAGAAAGACACCCCTCCTCTATATCTGTGCATTTGTCTTTAGTTAATCGATGCTGTTAACTGGTGGAAAGTCCAGTTCAGACGCTCTGGCCCTGGGTCACCTGGGTGGGCGGCAGTCATATAGTGAATATCCAGCCATCTGTTCCCCTTCAGACCTGAGGTTTTCTTTCAGATGATGGTCAAAGGGAAGATGGTCAAAAGTGTGCCATCTTGATGGAGGAAAGGCCACTGTTTGTGTGCAACACATTTAGTTTAGTGGCTTTGAGGTTTTCTGCTGTTTCCTGTTCCTGCATTGTGGGTGTTATTTTTAATTCGCAGTGTCGTATGTAAAAAGGAAATGTGAAATCTTACTGCAAGCAAGAAGTGACTAACTAATCGTGGGTTATGTTACGCCTGAGGTAAAAATGATGTTAGATTATTAATTTCAAGTTAAGGCATGTTCACACCAAGAACAATAACTAATGCCTGCTTCAGACGTGGGATTTCGGCAATCCTAGATCATTACAAATCACACGGTGTGATAAGGATCTGATGAACTTGGGTACGACATGTACAGTCAAACCCAAAATTATTCAGACACCAGATACCATTTTTGATATAATAGTGTGTGCCGGACACTATAGTTCATTTATGTAAGTGAGGATGGCAAAATAAAGTAAACTATACCCAAAAATAAGTCAAATTGATGCTAACATTTGGGGTATTTAAATGATTCCGACACTTTTACTGAAGTTTTTTTTTCTTTATTTGCTAATGTGACCTTTTACACCACAGACTGAACAAAATGAAGCATTGCTTAAGCCAAATTGGTATTATCTAATTGTGTAGTTAAAGTTAACATCTGATTGGTTGATTGTAATCCATTACATCCCTTTCTATCAAAGTTATCCGACATTATGACACAGTTTAACTCTGAGTTCTTGTCATATTTTATGACCATTTTCTAAATTATAGTGAATAAACTGTGATAATGTGAGTGTTGAAGGTGTCTGAATACATTTTGGTTTGACTGTATAGACTGTACGATGATGACATATCGAATTGTAGACTACGACGCAAGTTAGTATAGAAGAATAAACAAATAGTGCGAGATGAATCGCACTTTGGCAGTTGTGTTTTTTATGTGCAATGAAAAAAGAGGAGGAAGTGAAAGAGGAGAAGATGGATGTGGTAATGACTAGGGAAAAGAGGACATGTCAATTTTGCAAATGGAGCTTGGGTAGTTTTAGCGAAATGTTTGGTTGATCAATGCACCATTTCATGTAGAAATGTTATTGGCTAGTCAACAGACATAGATCTGTGAGATGATCGGGCTAAATTTCTGACAATGTTTGCTCGGAAGACCGTGACACTGTGCAATGTAGGAACCACGACCACAGAAATCGCCACGATTCGGTCATCTTTCGTCTGGGACAGCCCAAAATCGAATAGTGTATACTGGGCATAGCACACCAGCGGACGAAAATTTTCTGTTTATTATATATGTTTCATCGTCTGCAGCTTTAAATGCTCTTTAAAGCAGGATGGATTCTAATTGGCTGTCAATATAATCTGGATCAAACTCACCATTTTGAGAAATCAGGCTCAATAGAAACAAAAGCGAACTCTCGTCTTTAAAAATTAAAATAGAGCATTTAAGAATAAATATAACAGTATAATAATAATAATATTTATATTTTACAGAAAACAAAAAAATTATGGGTTACCTGTTAGTATGCAGACAGCCTACGACTAAAAATCATTAGAAAGGTCTAAGGATTTATTGTAAAAAAAAAAAAAATTATTATTATTATACAAATCTGTGCTTTTTAATCTGTGATATCAATTTCTTAAAGTCTATGTCTTTAATATGAAATATGAGCCTCTTATGCATCCACTGTGGGGATTAAAACTCCTGTACATTGAAGAAATACATTTATTTAGAGAGAAGTTTTATTTTTCTTATTTTCTACCCAAAAGTTTCATTCATACTGGCGGCCAGAGGGCGCCCTCGAGCAGAAACGGCACATTTGCGCCAGAGAAGTAATCACTTGTTTTCAGGAAATCCCAATGGGAAAGCCCTAATGTGAAGCTTGCTCTCTATGCTGAATAAAACGAAGATAGAAACGCTTTGACTGATTTAAACATGAAGATAATACTTCTGCGACAAGATATGGTGTATTTGAGTTCTTCACGCCTTCTCTGGTATTTTCATAATAATAAAGTATGCAGTGCTGATTGACATTCTGTGATAAGAAGCCACATCAGCTCAACTGACTATATGAAGTGAGATAAAACATGTTATTAAACGTTGTATTTGGTTGACAACAGGTTTATGAACGCTTCGCATTACTAGTTTGTGAAGATGTTTGACACATGTTGCTCAAACTCGCAGTGCTTTCAGACGGAGCAGCGTTTACTGACACGCTGGGCATTTATTTATTTCATTAAAATCGCAGCCTTTGCGCTTTCATAATCGCACATAAGCCAAATCACGATTGCGGTTCGATTTCGATTAATCATGCAGCCCTAATTTAGACCCTGGTTCCTGTGGTCGAAACACACTGAGTACCATCCCAAAATCCCTATTTCCTGGGGAAAGTTCCTGCGGTGGAAACACGGCTTAAGCGTATCCCATCATGCATCATGTTCGGGAACTCGCCTGCCCCGAAATCGTGAGATATTGAGGAAAACATTCCATTGTAAGTTAAATTAATTCGATTTGGTAGTAAAACATAAATCTTTGCACATTTTATTGGTGCAAATATGAGGGATGTGTGTATTTTGCACAATATTTGCAACTGCTTTTTATCACAGAAGCATTTCTGTTAGTTACATAGAGACTACTCAACAAGTTTATTTTAAAATGCAAAGTATTGAAAATGAAAAAAAGTTCTGTAGACCGCAAGTTTGTATATTTGGACAGGGCACAACAATATCGTTCCTCTGTGTCTTTATCTTTATCGTTCTCGTGGTGTGGAGATCTGCTATTCTTTTATATTTAGAAGGATTTTAAAACCATATCCTTAGTGTGAATGGGCCTTTAGTGTGATGTATAGCTGTGGCATTGCCTTGACTGTGTGAATATAATTTCATAATGACGGTTGACGGGCATTCCAGACATGTTGTGATGGACATTGACATGAACTAAAGATATAAATGGCAACATAATTAACAGCGCTAACAGAAGCTGTTGATAAAAAGCACTCGCTCCCCAGAGCAGGATCTTAGGCTGGCATGAAACTTTTTTTTTTTTTTTACTTGCATTTGACACAAATCGGAGTTTGTTGCACATGTTTAAACGCAAAAATCCACGCGAGATTCACATTTTTTTTCTGCATCTGTTCTGAGCAACTTTAAAATGTGGTTTTAAATCAGATACATAACCAACATCTGGACATCTGAACTGCATGTATGCGATTGCACTTAAACGCTTTTTTTTTATTGAGGTGGAAACATAATTCACCCTTCGCCGCCAGTTTGATTGACAGGTGATCTGACCAATCACATCGCCAAATCTGCTTGTTTGTCCGACAAAGCAGTCAGGAGAGTTAGTAGATTAATGTTGGCGGACTTGAACTTGGAAAAACGGTGTGTACGGACCAGAGTTTCCGCTAGAAAAAAATGGTGCCGGTCAAAGTGACCGGCAGAGGTTTCGTTTTCCGGACATTTTGATGATATGCCGGTCAAATATCGCCTCTTAATTATTCAAGTTGAGGAAAACTGAAAGCAGTTTATGTAACTTAAAAAAATGACATAATCAGGCCGTATATGCAACATGTTTATTAGCCTAACTTTCAAATAGACGGGAAAAAAAACATGAACGTCCGATTGGCGTCAATCAACCAATTTTTTTTTACTATGGTTTCACATTTCATAGTTTAACAAACCAACCCCCCTTCCCCACATAAAATATCCGAATATAGCATTGTTTTTACTCAAGCAAATTTAATTATAAACTCAGTATGTCTCATTTAGTTGGTAACATTTAAATTGGCCACCGTGTGAAATGACTCCTTGTCAAATGAACTTGAACAAACAAATGACTAGGCCTATAACATTGTCTCGCGTCATTTTTGGCTACTTTTTACGCTTTTTTGCAGTGCTGAATTGTGCAGCTGCCGACTTAAAATCAAAAGTTCCCAGTGTCTCTCCACAACTTGCAATGCGCATAAGCCGCGTAACCTTGTTCTCCGCAAGGCGACTTCGCTGCTTCGTCTTGATCCGATTCTGCAGTGAGAACCCCCTCTCTGCAGGAACACTCGAGACAGGGATTACACAGGCTATCTTGGCGAGCTTGGTCCACTCTGGATACATTTCGCTGAAATCACATATGAGGACTTCGCAGGCTGTGGAGAAATGCAATCCTCCATAGCCACGGAGCGCTGTCATGACAGCGAGGGCATCACGTCGCAGGCTTACGGTATCGATAAGAGGAGCGGTGTCCGCAGACTCAAGGCTTGTAAAATGGCAAACAATCCTTCTGATCGCTGGTTCTGCATATTCCTGGAGAGCTATAAGATAATATAATAGGTGAGAACGATATTAGAATTATAGGCCTACAAAAGAATGCTGCGTTTATTATAAATAGGCCTGTATGGGTCATTCTGTGGAAATGTCCATTTTTCTGTCCCTAGCCTTTACAAAAATATCACACTTAAAAACACTTTAGGGTCACAATTTCTTTACATTTTAAAATAAAACAATATATTATTTGAAAAATTACACCTTCTTGAGCCATCAATAGGCTATTTGATTTTTATTAATTCTATAGAATTCCCATTATATCCCATATTTAAACTATAAAATATATATTTTTTTCTGTCACATTAAATACAATGCGACATGTGACATTATAATAATTTTACATCCATTTAATTCTGCTACACTGAAAAGTTAAGATTTAAAGGATTGCATCATTAATTGTAACCGGTTGTCAAATAGTTTAATTGTTACATGGTTGCGCAAACGAACTAACCCCATTCAAGCACACTTTTAACAACCCTGATTAAAATAAATAAAACATTATCTCCATATTTGTTGTATTATTATTTTTCGTTAACTCTGACTACAGTATGCTGAAAAAAAATGAAAAATAATATTTAATAAAAACCTTTGAAATTGCCAAAGTATGGTAACACCAGTGACAAAAGTTACATGCCGTCTTTAAATAAATGCACAAAAAATATAATTTTTTATTTATATATTTAACATTTTTATTAATCTAATAATGTGGTGTAAGTTTAAATGTTAGAAAAACAAATACATTTTAAGACACCTTGCCAGTTGCCATACCAAAAGTGGACATTTCTGTAGAATGACCCATATCAACATCTACTTACCACTATGTGTCTGCGGATATCTAGAGGGGTTCAGAAGGGCATCGAGGCAGTGAAGTAGATCCATGCAATCGTCGGGGAACCGATCTAGCAAGGCATCTATCAGATGTTGAACATAGCGTTCTCTGGCTTTTTTGAAAGCTTGAATGGAGCGGTCGCTTGAATTGGTCACTTTGACATCCTTGTACGTGCCGTCTTTAAATCCCGCCTGGAATGTTTCCTCTTCTGGACCGGGGACATCTCGTAAGTGTGTAAATGCCGCGACAGATGCTTGCACTATTGGTCGGATGCTGGAAAGATTGACGTTGTCTTTCTGAAAAACTAAATTCAGTTTTGTCATCACTGGTAGTAGATCGGCCAGTGCGTGAGTCAGGGCTATGAAGCTGTAGGTCTGGATTTGACCAAGCAGCCCTTGTGCTTGGGTATTTCCTCCCACTGCCTCTTCATTCATTTCCATGGCCACAGCTGCCCAGTTGTGCTTCATGGCCTCCACAGCCCTGTGTAGGGATAGCCAGCGGACTGCACACGGCTGCTTGAGGCTGACCATGTCCTCATCACTGAGTGCAGCTGTTAATTGGCGGAGCCGGGCTGTTCTGGTGGCAGAGTGTCTGTAGAAGGAGTACACCGAGGAGATCGTGTTTTTGTAAGCTCTGATGTTTACCACAGCTTTCTCTGCGTCCAGAACAGCAAGTGCAGCCCTGTGGGCAACGCAGTGCACCTGGATAGAAAAGGGATTTGCTTGCTTAAACAAAGCACCCACCCCACCATGCCTTCCCATCATTACACTTGCACCATCTGAACCCAGGCCAACGACACGGGACAGTGCTATATCCATTTCGCGAAGCACCGCAACAACGCGATCATAAATGCATCTTGCTGTCCCGGAGTCCACATCATAATTTCCAAGAAAGCATGTCTCCACCTTTCCTTTTATTTCCAGCTTTAGATATATGATTAACTTTTTGTTCACAGTGATATTTACAGTTTCATCAATTATTATTCCAATGAAGTCACTGTTTTTCAGTTTTTCACGGATCTGTTCCACCACGATGTGTTCTAATGCCTTTTCCATATCATCCACAGAGTCGCTGTGGCAATAAATGCCATCGGTGGTGACAAAATCTGGAGCCTCGAGAGCTTGCAGTAGCTCAGTCTGTGCTACAAAATGGTTAGATGGGAGATCGTGTTTTGCCATGTGGAATACAATTTTGAGCTGAGAGCATAGTTTTTTCTTAGAAGTTTCCGTGGCCTTGTCACAGTGGCCTTTCATCGCAACCTGCTGTGGCGTTAAATTGTGCGCCGCGACATGGTCATTGCTCTGACTATGTTCAATGAGAGCAGACATTCTCAAATTATTCGACCCTCTTGTGAATCCGTTGCGTCGTCCTGCCTTTTCGCAGCGCGAACATAACATTTTTTCGTTACCATCAACTACCTCACATCTTAGCCATGGGAACTTGTCACTCCATTCCGACCGATACGCCCTACACTTCGGCTTTTTCTCCGGTGGTGGCGGAGCTGTCTGGCTCTGGACATCTGAGGCTTCAGGCGTTCCTGATTCAGTATCCTCCTTCGCGTCTGGCCTTTGAAAAAAACTTTTAAGGCTAGTCTGCCTGGGCCTGGCCATATTTGAAACGTCTCTCTATAGTTCGTGGTTTAGGTCTATATTATAGCCGTTAGGCGTGCGCTTTATTTGAAATGCAACATGCGATGTTGTTTAAAAACTTTCAAACGGTCGATTCAGATTGTGTTAGGGGGCGGGGCCGGTTACTAGGCAGTTTTAATCTGACAATTTGTCAGATTTTAATCTGAAATTTTAATCTGACAATTTGACCGAAAAGATTTAATTTTTTCGGACATTTAATTTTTTTCCCGGCCAATGTCCGGTAATTACCGGACAACGGAAACCCTGGTACGGACGTCTTTCCGCGGTTGAAACAACATTTCTTTTAGTGTACATAGCGACAGTAACTAAAGGGGGCGGGCCTTTGCAAATGGTCAATTGAGCACACAGAAACATTCAGGAGCATAGAAACTGTCCCGTGAATTTTATGAATAAAACAGCTTTGCTACTAAATGTCACATTATATTTCTCAGCAGTGAGGTGATAACTTTGCTGTTTTTATAATTAAAACCACATTCTTCACTATTACACACAGACGCACTCAGGTAATTCTCTCTCTCGTTAATCCATTTTAATTCATTCAAATACATTTAATCTTACCACGCTACTTTATTTCACGTCAGAATTCTAGATCTGACGAGCTGACCGTACATAAAATAATTGGATTAAACCACTCGATTAGTTCTTTGATGCCTTTATGACATTTATTGGATCTTTTAAGTTTGAGAGGAATGGACTTTAAATGCATGGACAGAAATCCCTCCGGTTTCATAAAGAATATCTTCATTTGTGTTTGGAAGTTAAACGAAAAAGAAGTGATGGTGAGTACATGATGACAGAGTTTACATTTGTGGTATCTAGCCTACATTTGTAAATTTGTGTTTGGGTGAATTATACCTTATAAATAGGCCTACTTCAGCAAGTTGAGCCTTGGATAAAACAACTCTTTATTGCGAATCATATAGTTTCCATCAACAATACATATCGTCACATTTTTATATCGCGATATATCGCTACACCCCTATTAAATACTAGCGTATATTCCATCGAAATGCTGCTGCTCCGGCCGCCTCTTGTTCCTCCATCATCCGCAACTGTTCCTCGCTCATACGTGTAGCCACAAGCATCGGAATCGCGCACCAGATCTTCAAAACTAGCTTCCACCATCGTGGTTGGCCTACTACTCCGCTTTCTCCACAGGGCAAGAGTCTGTTAGCTTAGCCTCATCCTCTGGCCAAAAAAACCTCAGATGACGCTAAATTACTATTTTTGCGCCATCTGAGGGTTTTTTTCCAGACACAAAATACAGAAATCTCTCGTCTCTGGGGGATATGAAGGAGGTAAGCACGGTCATTCGAATATACTACCGGGTTTCTACTGATACAACGCCTAATGCTAATCGCTGAAGTAGCCCTTTAACTTATCCCTTAACCCTTAAAGACCTAGAACATTTTTGGGGCGCCTGACTTGCCTCTACTTTTTTTTGTTTTTCTCACCCATTCTAGCAGTTAGCATCAAGTGTCCTATATCATTTTAAACAGGAGAACATGAAGTTTCCATCTAGCTCATTCAAAGTCCCAATTTTACATTTATTTAATCTGAGAATGAATTAAATGAATCGAATTTTAAGAAAAACGGCAGCAAATATTTAGTTTTTACTGTGAACTCAAACAGAACTTCATGAAGTTTGGATTTTTTTCCTGTATAAAGTTAGACTTGGTTGTTTTAGACTTCCAGATGAAATTTTGTCTAAATGTAACAATCCCTCATCAAGTTATATCCATTTATCATAATATTATTCTAGGCGTTTTTGAGTGAAAACAGGTGTATTTTATTAACTGACAATGTAGATGTGTCCAAAAAAGTTCAGGGAGTAAAATAAATAGAAAGATTTATATATAATAACACAACACAAACACAAACGGCTTACAAATAGAGAAATATACTGACTTTTGTGAGCTGTGTTCTGTGAGAAAGTGCTCTGCATGCTTTTTCATGCACGCAAATGCACACCCACTTTCACGTTGTCAGAAACATGTGATTGGTGGTTCAAAAGACCAAACACTATGTTTATTGGTTGAGAAGATGACAGTTTCAACAAATCTGGGCACGGGAGGGGTGGGACTAATGATCAATAATAGTTTCTGTTTGGCTCAGGGGAACAACCCACATGCGTTTCCTTGACGAATCAATGCTGCAGATTTTGATGACGCATCCACGCTCACTACGGAGCCTCTGAATAATCAATCGCAAGAAATGTGACTTCTGAAAAGCTGAGATTCTCCTCTTTATGGTGCATTTTACAGCATACAGATTGGATTAGCGGTTTTAAAGTTATTAACCCTCAGAGCCCGACGGCATCGCCCACGACGTCACACGGCACCTCCGATAAATATCTATATTATTTCATGAAACTTGTATCGATTTTCTTACCGTTTTTTTCCAGCAGAAAGCTAACGAGCTAGCCATCACGGGGGTGTCTTTGGTGTCTTTGTAGCCTTTACAGAAGGTTTTCTATCCAGCCTGGAACATGTGCATCTTTTTGGAGTTGTTCAGCAATAAATCAAAACGCTTACATCCAAGATATATCCACTTGATGTCCATAATTTATACATTTTCCGCCATTTTTGCCGCTAGCGCGATGCTAGCTGCCATTTTGGATGAGGGTTTGACCAATGACAGGCTGATCCGTCATCCACGTTGGTGTGCGTCATTACGCATCAACCACAGCTCTGTTATTGTTGATAGAGAGACTAGTGATAATAGTCTAAATAATAATAGACTAGTGTTGAGGAGAGAGAGAGAGAGACGCGCTGCAGTTTTTAGTAGTTTTGTGGAGAAAGTTTGAGGAAAAAGTTTGAGGAGAAGTTCCTGATAGGAACTGTTTTGAGGCTTGGCACCAGTAAATATCCAAAATCCAAAGAGGCCAAAAGCGCCTGGACTTTTTTTGGAAAAATGTAAATAGTTTTGGTTCTGTATAAGTTATCATGTTTATTCCTGAGTTCCAGGACTCCAAAGACTTGAACAAACTGTTTTCCAGAGGAAATATGCTTAGCTTTTATTTATTTGTGTGTGTTTTCAATAAATATTTGAGTGATTCAATTTCCATTTTATGTTTTCATTTGTCTTTATGGTCCCATAACTTATTTTACATTCAGGTGACATCAATGCAACACAAATATACTGACAGAGCAACTTGTCTTGAAAAAAAAGAGGTGTGTCAATTGTCTGTGCTCAACAGGGTTGATGTTTTACAAGCTTTTTTAGTAAATAACACCAGGCGGAAAATTAATTGTAAAAATACCCTTAGGTCTTAAAGGGTTAAACATTTTAGAACGATAGTTATTTTTAGCCGCGGGCGGCTATTTAGGTCTTTAACTTGCCATGCTGGCAAATAATCGACGTGAATTATATAAATCGTTTTAGTACGGCCATTGAAAACCCAAAGGCCAACCATGTTGCATAGTAAAGCGATCACCAATAGGATAATTTTAGGTGGGGATTGTAATGTAAACACAGATATCGGATACCAGTCGTGTCTAGAGTGAATGTAAGCAGATGGGACAAAAAAATCAGATATGGTCATAAGATCAGATCTGTGCATTGAATGCAGCCTTAATGTCTTCCTGTAGTAATAGGAAGCCAAGCATCTCAGTGTGTGTCACATGGTCCCTCAGATGCTGTAAGCACTTGTTTCCTCACTAGGCCCGTATTGAATTAGACCAACTGCTCTCATACCAGGCACAAATATATTGAATGAAACATCCAAACGCCTTGATAAAGGCCTGCCGGTGATGCTGAATCTCCCAGCTGCTCGTTTCACTCGGTGGGCCGACTCTGATCCGGTGGCATGTCTTGCATAACATCATTGTTTTTGCTAATTCTACATGTGATATAACACATCCAAGTGTGCTTTCAGATTGATCGGCGTGAGTTAAGAAGGATGTGCGGTGTGTAGAGACAGCTCAGCTCAGGATTGCTCATGAGATCTGTTTCTCTGTTGAAGTCTGTTCGCTAAAATGGGACATGATAACCTGCATTAACACTAATGCTATGCGTATGACTTATAAATGTGGATTAAGTGCACATCTGCTAGCGGTGAGCTCCTCAGTTCAGCCCACCCTGCTGAAATTTCACTATTACAGTGGTTTAGAAAGTTGGCATACTGTACTAACAAATATATACTGTATATATTTGTGACCCTGGACCACAAAACCAGTCATAAGGGTACATTTTTCATCGTCTGAATAAATAAATTGATGTATGGCATGTTAGGATAGGACAATATTTTCCAAATATTGAGAAAATCTCCTTTAAAGCTATCCAAATGAAGTCCTTAGCAATGCATATTACTACTAATAATAAATTATTGATATATTTATGGTCGAAAATGTACAAAATGTCTTCATGGAACATGATCTTTACTTAATATCCTAATGATTTTTGGCATAATACAGGGTCACATTTAATATATAACAGTGGTCGACTGATATATCAGCAGATATTTTACATTTTTGAATGAACCCTTAAAGACCGAGACCGCTACAAAAGTCAGTATATTTCTCTATTTGTATGTAGTTTGTGTTTTACACCATTTTCACTCAGTATATTTTCCTCAATTTGTATTTGAGAAGATTATTTGCACCGTTTGTTCATTTACACTCATTATATATTTTATTGCCACAACTTGTGACATTGTTTGCATTTGTTTTTCATGTTCAAATGATAATATATTTCTCTGAAGAAAAATGTTTGCTTCAGTGTTCTGTTATTATTATTATTATATAACAATCTTTCTATTTACTTTACTCCCTGAACTTTTTTGGACACATCTACATTGTCAGTAAATAAAATACACCTGTTTTCACTCAAAAACGCCTAGAAGAATATAATAATAAATGGCTATAACTTGCTGAGGGATTGTTACATGTAGACAACATTTCATCTGGAAGTCTAAAACTAAAAAAATCCAAACTTCATCAAGTTCTGTTTGAGTTCACAGTAAAAACATCACATTTTTGCTGCCGTTTTTCTTAAAATTCTATGAATTTAATCCATTCTCGGAATAAATAAACGTAAAGCTAGATGGCTAGATCCTGTTTAAAATGATATATGACACTTGATGCTAACTGCTAGAATGGGTGAGAAAAACAAAGAAAAGTAGAGGCAAGTCAGGCGCCCTAAAATGTTCTAGGTCTTTAAGGGTTAATACATTTTTATTCATTTAAAAATATCCAGTTATCGTTATATCCAGTTTGCTGTCATATTCATGTCATGTCGCTGTACTGTATGCAAAATTAAGCTTTTTTTTTTTTTTTAAGTTAAAACAGTTTTTTTCATATTGGTTCATTTTACAATTATTTCTAATTTAGTAAATATCTACAATACATCTACATTTAATTGCAGCTACCAAAATAAAATAGTGGAATATCATATCACCCATCAAAAATAATGTTTTAATGCTTGCTACATTGCATTTTATTTTGACGAGTAGCATCCATTTATCATAATGGGTTTTTAATAATATTTTTTTTAAAATGTGTCTTTAAAAAAAAATAAAGTTAAAGAGAGGTTAAAATGTGTGGTTGATATTGCTTCTGGTTGACTTGTTGAGCGCTTTGCATTGTTTGGAAATGCATTGTGCATCATTCAGTAAAGACAATATTTACCATAGTCAAATCCTAGGTTGTTATACATTTTAAATATTTTCAACTTACTGATTTTTTTCCTGCTGTGTTGAATTCAGAGGTCATAGGTTTTCAGCAGAGCTATGGCTGTATGTTGTGATGAATTATCAACTCTCACACCAACTCGGTGTGTGTGCTTGACTTGTACTGTTGGACTGACCTCCTGAAGATTTGTCTCAGCTGTCAGTTTGTGTACCACCTTCATGCAGATTCTCTCATTGTGGAGGCTCTGCTGTTGGGCAATTGTGGCATTCAGATGATCTCACTAGGGTTTTCTCTGGACGTGTGGAGTCGTGTGTAGGGATAAATCAAATGGATTTTTTAGTGCCGATACCGATTTTTTTTCATCAGCCTTAGCCGATGACCGATACGGGCTGCCGATTTTATTGAGCCGATATTTGGAGCCGATACTGCTTTTGCTCCCTCAATTTACAACATAAAAATGACACAATGATCAGGATGATAACAATTTAAAATTTGCAATTTAAAAAAAGGAACATTTATTGAAATAAAAAAAACTATATTTAACAAATAGTAAAAACAGGTGAGGCAGAACAAGAAAAAATAAGTTCAGTGGTGAAAATAAATTCTGAAAATAAATATTTAAGCATTAATATAAGCATAATAAAGTGTACACTGACTGTACTATACTTAATTTTAAAACTATTTAAAACCTAGTCATTTAATGGTTACCCTCTAAAAAATGCTGGGTTAAAAACAACCCAAGTTGGGTTGAATATGGACTAACCCAGCAATTGGGTTGTTTTGACCCAGCGGTTGGGTTAAATGTTTGCTTAAAACAACCCAATTGATGGGTTAGTCCATTTTCAACCCAACTTGGGTTATTTTTAACCCAGCATTTTTTAGAGTGTAGGTGCACTTAGGCGGCGCTGCACTAATTGCTAATGGGGGTGTTTTCAGAGCAGCCCTGTTTCACAGGTAACAGTCTGCCTTCAGAACATCCCCTTGTTTTCACTTCTTTTGGATTAGCCCATCCAACTGGAGAAGAGAGACCGATTGGTTAGGGTTAGGGTTAGTTTATATCTGTATCACAATATAAACACTTATATCGTGATACAGTTTTCAGCCATATCGCCCAGCCCTATGACAGGGCTTCATATTTAGTGTTCGTGGGTGCAGGCTCTTGCCTGAATTATGATTGTGCTGATTTATTACTGACCTGTGTTACTCTGTCCAGCGGTCCACCGGTTTACTAATGAATTTGTTTAGTGCTCCATATATAAGACACTTATTTTAAGGATTAAATGCTACTGATTACAAATGCATACTGTCATCTTTATATATGAATCTCTGGCCTGTGTGTGTGTGTGTGTGTCATCTCTGCTGGCCTGGCATTACACACACACACACACACACACACACGCACGCGCGCGCGCGCGCACACACAGCGGGAGCTCAGTGCGTTTGCCAGGACTCCCTTGTGTCCTGTGGGTGTTTTCTGTTTGCCCTTTATATCTGTTTCAAGCTTTTGCTAGAAGGCATCTCATTTTACTGTGTTTTTACACATCTAATTTAAATTCGAATCTGAATTTATAAAGTAGACAAAGACATTTTTTTTTTATATATATTAGGGATGCACCGAATCCCGATTTTTGTGGTTCGGCCGAATACCGAATCCACTGGTTAAGTTTCGGTCGAATCCAAAACCGAATACCGAATCCTTCTCCCATCCTCAGTCCATTATCACAGTAAACACATTAACGAAGGGATGCTATTGACCATTTAACCGTTAACCGAAAGTAAGAACTTTGACAGATTAATACTACCAGTTAAACGGTTTAAATGTTTTTAACCAGGGCTGAAAAACGGAAAAAAATATCAATCGGTTCACTCCAAGCAGAATCGATATTTTAACGTTTCCGTTTTTGCGTTCCTCATTAAACATTACTGTTCCGAAAACGGTTTGATTTGAAAAAATAGCGGTTAATAACGTTATTTTAAATTAGCCTATACTTTAAACAAATATGTATAAATAAAGACTTATTTTCACTCAATAATAATATAACGCATGATAATTAAACTTGAATATTTATTTCATAACATTTTTAAAACCACAACAGAAATACATGCATTAATTACAAAGCATAAACAGCGGGACAACTATTGACCTGTTTTAATGGAGCGTAAAGTGGCCCTCTATATGCCTAATTCTTTTCAGAAGAGTGATAACATTCTTTGTACATAACTTTTTTTTCAACACGACTTGTTTTAAAAATTGCATGAATAAAGAATAAATAAACTGGATAACCATTGCTCTTTTAATGCACCGTCAACTGCTAATTTCAAAGCAAACACTGCGCAACACGTCCTTGCATCACATAATCAAATTCAGTCAGCTAATAAAGCTTGATCATTTAATGCAATATAACATACCATTTAGTACGAAGCATCAACCGTCTATATAGAAAACATTGACCTGTCCTGTATTGGCAATCTGAAAGACTATAGGAAAAACGTTTGATAGATGCTAGTAGCCTACTTGGATAGGCTTAAACGGAATCCATAAACTAGCCTAAATCAGTCTATTTGAGCTTAAAGTCCGCACTGCTTATTTAAACATACGAAATGTCCTCCAATACCTGCGCTTTCATTGTAGACCTCAGTGGGGAAAGAAATGTACTTGAGGCATGAAAATGCGCGCACTATACTGACTTGCGTTACCGGTAGATTCATAGACGACTGGTGCGCGGGCATTTCACTCACGCTTGATCCGTCAACGTCACATGCTGTAGCTACTACTTTATTCATTATTGATCACTGCCAAATTAAAATATTAAAGAGAACGATAAAATAACGTTATTAACCGGTTAATGGTCATTTCAAATTAACGTTTCTGTTCAGAACGATTCAAATTGTTTTTTATTTCGTTTTTGTTCCTCTTAAAATTTGGTTCGTTTCCGGTTTTCGTTTTCGTTCCTTGAACCGGTTCAGAGCCCTGTTTTTAACGCTTTTTTGTTTTTGTTTTTTGATGCATGGTTAAGAAAAATATGCTGTATAGCATTATTTGTTCACTCACGGAGCGCGTCGACATGTGCAACCACAAACCAGACATATCTCGCAAAATGAAGAAATGGAAAAGCTTACTATGTGGGACCATTTCGACAGAAAAATACAGCAGTAGTACAAGCTCCTGACTGGTGGAGAGCAGATGAACGGCGCTTCCCGAGGCTGGCCGCTCTAGCGAGGCGTTATCTCTGTATCAGGGTTTTTCCTGGGTCAAAAATGGTCTTCGGTGGTGGCTGACAGACATGGTCATCCGCACACACAGTAAAAAAAGTACTCTACCTACGTGATCTGTGAGCGCAATACTGACAATACATTTAAAATAAATGCAAATAAACCGTTTGTAATTTTTGCTTATCTTATTTTGACATCTGATATTATGTATGATCTCTACCTTGATGCTTGTTTCTTTTGATCCTCAATTTTTACACCATTTACTGATAATTGTTTTGACATAATCATATCAGTATTAAAAAGTAGCATTAAAAAAATGAACAAATAGCCTAATTTTCTACCATAATATGCAATTTAGTAAAATGATCAGCTAGCTAACAACTTTGTTCTGGTCTCACCTCACTCCAGTCTACACTAAATTATATTTCACTACACATTGTCAACATAAATTAGCTGAATGACTGTGGATGATTAAACTAATTCTTACTATCCACTCTTGCTAAATTGGGTAAGCACACTTGTTCTCATTTCAGACGTGTTCAGAGTAAATTATTAAACTGATTCGTGAGTTCAGTGTTGGACGGATCAGTTGTTCTAACCAGTCGTTAAAATGATTCGATTCAAAGGAGTCATTGGTTTGCGAATCGGACATTAGCAGACGCGTTGTGTGCGAATCCCGTCTGTTACAACATCGCGAAAGATTTGTCAATACAGAAAACACTTCATAACTGAATATAATGTTTTCCCGTTTATTGAAAGTATGGTTTATGTCAGCTGGTCAGAGAAGAGTCAACATTTTTTGAGCGCAGTTCACACCCAGCGGTAATTCAAGGAAAAAATTGTCCGAATGCGGCACGTGCAACATGGATTCGGTCTTCAGACCTTTTGATTAACATATGAAATATATGAGCCAATATGTGAAATATGAGAAGACATAGACAGAGAGAGAGAGGGAGAGTGTGCGCGCGCGGGGGAGTGGCTCTCTGCTCGTTCTCTCTGTCACTCCGTTAACAGGGCTGTATATCAAGTGCAAAAGTCATCTATTCTACATCACTCATAAATAGGGGTGTAACGGTACACGTATTCGTATTGAACCGTTTCGGTACAGGGCTTCCGGTACGGTGCACGCGTGTACCGAACGGTTATGAATGTAATGTTTAACAGTTAACAGTCGGCTTGTTGTAAGCGCGAAACACACTTCAATCCGAGTTCCCACACGAACATATTAAGTATTCAGTCCATATTATCATGAAATTCAAACTATAAATGACGTTTTGATGCTCTTTAATGTGCGTGACTGATCAGTGATCACTAAACACAGTTCAAGTGGCCGCGCGGCGCGCGCGCGTGACCGGGATCATTTGTGAACGGTGCACGCGTCGAACGGTTATGAATGTAATCTTTAACAGTTCACTGTCGGCTTGTTGTAAGCGCGGAACACACTTCAATCCGAGTTCCCACACGAACATATTAAGTATTCAGTCCATTTTATCACGAAATTCAAACGATAAATGCCGTTTTGACGCTCTATGTGGCGTGACTGGTCACTGATCACAGTTCAAGCGGCCGCGCGACGCGCACGCTCGTGAACGCGATCATCTGTGAAGGCGATCGATCATCTGTTACTAAAGATTCAAGAATAAACATGAATGACGATCTGAAGGTATGCTGAGGATACATTACAATTTACTGTCATGTATATATGTGGTGTAATCGCTAAATCAGTGTTTCAACTGCGGAAAGATGTCAATATAACTGCTTGTGAACTAAACAATGTCATGTAACGTTAGCATCACATTTACCTCAGGCAGTCATTCAGTGTCCACAGAATTTTATTCACTAGAGAAATCAACTCTTTCGCTAAATATATGCTCTATATTAGCCGTTATATTCATTATATTCTACTTAACCTGTTAGTGATGTCTTGATTATTTCATGCATGTTAAATAAACCTGTCATGAAAATGACAGACACTGTATATAAATTATTATATTTCAACAACGATTTGGAGAAAAAAACTATTTTATAATTAGATTTAGAAGTTAATGCAAAAACTGCCTTATGTGAAGTTTACATATTTGCACACAATGTGTTATTTGAGTGTTGATTATTATACCTAAAAATAAATAGCAACTGAATTTAGGCTAATAGTTTGGGCTCTGTTGTGAACCTTTAATATTAATGTACAAGTAAGGGCTCCCTATATAATTTACAGAAATATCTTAAATAAACTTTTAGATATAATTTAATTCATTCAAGGACACTTTTTTCTCCAGTAAACCACTGTTAAATATAAAAAATAAATAAAAAGCAATTTTGTAAATCTGCTGTACCGAACTCGTACCGAACCGTGACTTCAAAACCGAGGTACGTACCGAACCGTCAGTTTTGTGTACCGTTACACCCCTACTCATAAATCACAATAACTCCTCAAATAAGGCTTTGGCGGGACAAAAATTTGTCTTGGCGGCGGCAAAAAAAATTTAAATGCAGGAAAAACCCTGTGTATTCCCGGGGCATCAGTGCCATCTGAAGCCTTGTTTAAGGCTTTTAATAGTGTGGTTTTTGTCAAGTTTACTAAAGTAAACATTGTCGCGTATGTTCTTCTCGCCGCTGTTTCCTGATGGTTTATAGAAAAATTACCCCGAGTCGTCCTCTGTCGTTTAAAAGAAGAACACAACGGAGAGCGCAGGAGGCGCGCGCTGCGGAGACAGAAGGATTGAGGTTGTTTTCTGCCGCTCCAGACTAGGGATGCGCGGTATACCGGTACTGGGAAAATGCCGGTATGTATTTTATTTCAAATGGTACGATATCTAGATTTTGCTCATTTCGGTATATGCTGCTGTTCCGAAGTTCACCGCTAGGTGGCAGTGTGCTACCCAAACTGACATGAAAACGGCAAATGTGGCGCCAGAGGAACAAAATGAATACAGCAGTTGAATATCACTCAACACGTCCAAAAGGAGTTAATAAAGAGAGAAGTAGAAGTGAAATTTGGAATTGCTTTGCTTATAAAACTGCTGAAGAACCATCAAACCTTGCCAAGCATCTGCCACTTGCCCATCCTGTCTTGTACAAGACATTAAGAGATCGACAGGTGAGGGCATAAATCAAACGATCTAATTTAGACATTTATTTTCTTTTAACACTGATCAACGTACATACATAAGATCGTATCGTTTAAATATAATGAAATCTCCAGCGTTCGTTTCAACCAATGACGTTTGGATTTCATAATATTTGCACACATACTATTGAACTATATTTGCGCAAGACATAACCAACTGTGTTTATGTGACTGCTCACTAAAGATGGACATTTGACATAAGTTTGTGTGTATTTGACTAAGGAAAAACAACTAAATTAGGAATGCGCAACGCTCTTTAGGCTTGTGTGTTTGTTGTTAGTATGAGCACAAAGAAAACTCACTCTCTTAGCTCCCATCCCCATGTATGACGGAATGCTATAAAATCGCTCGCATGTTCAAATTGGCAAGATTTAAAAAGACGTGGGCAGTGATTTCCGTCAGCTGTCCCGAAACGAAAGCATAAGTTTTGAATCGGAGCGTGCAGATTGCTTATATAGTGCAGGTGTGATGTCTTTTGAAGCTAGAAGCAATTTTCTCATTTTGAGAGCTAAAGAAAGGGTATATTGCTGAAATCACTTTGCACAAGAAAGTTTCCAAATGGCTGATTTGATAATCTTTGTTGATTCATTTAATAATAAACATTTGCGTTAATTTCCCGCGTTATAAACCTCAAACCTGCGAGAGTGAGTAAAATTATGCGCCAAAATTCAGACCCTGCATGGTATCGATTTAATATCGGTACTTCGGTATTAGATTGTGGTACCGTACCGAAGCCAAAATTGTGGTATCGAGCCATCCCTACTCCAGACTAACCCACATCACTTAGACATGTCACCTAAAAAACAAACAAACAAACAAAAACCATACAAGGTGTGGATTGAGGTAGCCTAGGCCTTCTATTTTTATTAAAAATAAATAAATTTAAAAAAACGATTCCGGTTCTTCAAAGCTTACGGATTCAGTGTATTTTCGTTTTGTCATCTTAATTTGGTAATTATTAAAAGCAGCACTAGGTAACTTTTCAACCTTTATAATATATTTTCAAGACTCTTGTGATGATACATCGACTTACAATAGGTTGAATGACACGTCTGCCTCAGCCTGACAGGGTCTGTATCGTTTTTAATCGTACTTTTAAACTTCGGGTTTCGGGTAGTAACCCAAGAACAAAAAGAACTACAAAATTCGACTGCTTTACGGCATATACGTCACTTCCACCACCACCCGCACTTCCTTAAATTCGGACGTGCGAGCCCAACTATCATTTGTTTGCCGAATGTTATAGTCATGGCCGAAGCAGCACAGAAAAATAAGAAAGCAAAGGTTTTGTCGGAGGAAAGCAAAAAGAGGAAACGAGAAAGTGATCGGATTAAAGGCAGGACGAGGATCAACATTGGATCAGCGTTTGCTCGTTGGCGTGAGCTGAAGGAGGAGGGGCTACATTCTTGCAAGTAAATACATATGATACGACGTACAAAATCATATTTTAGGATACCTAACATGTCTGTGATATTGGTTTATTTGTCTTGCCTCAAGCTATAATGCAAATCGATTTTTCAAATTTGCAGATTCATCTAGGGTAGCTTGATATTATAATATTGACGATATATGGTTATTACCAACCACTCAAACATTGAATTGAAGTTTCATATAGATTCCGTAAAACGGTAACCAATAGACTAGGCTACTATAATGACGCTGGCTTGTAAACGTGAGCATCGCAATCATTTGGCGTTTGAAAAAAATAAAACCCATGAAAGTATATTCATATGACATGCTGAAACATATGCCACTGTACCTGGGATGAAGACATTTCACATGCGACGCAAGCAGAACACCTGCATGTAGGGATGTGATGGTGAGGAAATTTTGCCACCGGTTAATTGATGTGTGACAATACCGGTATCACCGGCGGAGGCTTGTAAATCACTAATTCTATCTAACCGAAAGTAACATGCACACGACCGCTCTGAACTGAAAACGCGCCAGTGCGCACACACCGTGAATGACAGCTCGTCTGTAAATGCGCGCTCTGGGGCCATGGGCGCGTGCGTCTCAATCAGTTCCCTAGTTCAGTTGTCAGGGCACTGATCAAGCATTGATCAGTCTATGATTGAGATGCACGCCATGAATGAATAACAGTTAGTCCGTAAAGCCTTGTTACTCGACGCGCCCGCACAGGTGCGCGCTGCAAAAATAAATGCGCGCAGTCAGCGTAGCGCGGAGGCTCGCACTGCGGAGCCAGGCGAAAGTAAACAATGCACGCTCTGCATTTTACTTTCGGTTTTGAATTAGCGCCAATTCGGCTGCGGGTTGCTTGAATTGTGGGTTCATTAGCCTATTATTTTTAATGAAAAACACAACAACAAAACAAATGACAAACTCCCCTAAATAGGCGTTTTTACGTTTCGCTTTGAAACTAAATCTTCCGCGATCATCTCAGTCAGCTCCTCACTCTTAAATCTGAGGAATGACTCCTGCCGCTGCCGAGACTCACGGTCGGATCCTGCTTTATTTAGCAGAGACGTTCAGTTTTTATTTGTATTGTCTGTTCTCTAACTGAACTAAATTATTTTATTACTATAAAAAAAATCAAAAAGACGGTGGGCGGTGCCACGGTGGGCAAGTGATGTAACCGGTGTTGAGTCTGGACACCGGTAACACCGGCAACACCGACTATCGTAGCAAGCCTACCTGCATGTGAACTCCATAGACATGTGAATTCCTCCTGCTGTGTTCAGGGCTATCATAGTTGTCATGTCAGCAAATGCTCGTGCGATGCATCCTCTGATGTAGAATGACAGTTTACGACAGTAGTAGAGGACCATACTGTTTCCCGACTGTAGGGGGACCCCGAGAGCAAAAAATACCTAGTGCTGCTTTAAGTGAAAAATATTTAGTGTAGGCCTATGTATTTTATTCTTTTTATTTATATTTTATCTGATCTATATGCGGCTGTTTTCACAGTAAAATAAAATACATTTTGGTTGCTGTCTGTAGATTCCTTCATGCACAACTCTGATGTTTCATACGCAAATGTTTTGACAGCGGCTGTTGTTTAGGGTCCTTGTCATCACGAGACAAAGCGGCATTGCAAATTGAACATGTAGCTCGACTTTAATCGCCTTCTTTTGACTTAAAGTAGCATAGCCTACTGCCACGTTTTCTGTTCATGAGTTCCATATATATATAGAGAGAGAGAGAGAGAGAGAGAATATGTAATAAAATATAAAATAAATAAATAGATATTCTAGAGAGAAAGAAATTCTGGATGTTTCTGGATGTCCACTCTGAAAAGAGTTTGGTGTGCATGATAAAGATAAAGGTTCGGGTCAAAATGGCTCAGGTCATTTTTGGGGTTTCTATCAGACATCAGCATCCCTTGGGCCTTTAATACAATAGACAGAGACCCTCCCCACCAATCAATAGAGCTGAAGCTTCTGGACATCTGCTGGTCATCAAACACCCTCCCCCTGACCTGTGAGCACATGCAGTCTGAGGGGGTATTAGTCTAATTATTATAATGTTAGACAAAGTTTCTTAAACAGAAACAGGTCAGAAACATTGTCTGCCTTCTTTCTGATGGTTAGTATTAAACTGACTGTTTTTGCTGCTGTACTGTTAAGTTGATGCATTAATAGCATTTGTTATGAATAGCTAACCTCCATTAAAGGGTTAGTTCACCCAAAAATGACAATTATCCCATAGTTTAATCACCCTCAAGCATCCTCGGTGTATTTGACTTTCTTCTTTCATCCAAACACAATCAGAGTTATATTAAAAATGTCCTGGCTCTTCCAAGCTTTATAATGGCAGTGAATGGTACCTTAGATTTTGAAGCCCAAAGAAGTGCATCCATCCATCATAAAAGTAATCCATGTACGGCTCCAGGGGGTTAATAAAGCCCTTCTGAAGTGAAAGAAAAATATCCATATTTATAACTTTATAAACTATAATCACTGGCTTCCGGTAACGGTCGTAATCGAGTCGAATGACCTCTGCTCTGACCCTAATAAATTATGGGATAATTTTCATTTTTGGGTGAACTAACCCTTTAAGATGCTTCACTTAAATGCTAAAACAGTGAAATTCCCAAATATTAATGACAAGAATTCCAAGTTATGTTAATGTTTTTTCTATTAAAAAAACAAAAAAGGCTTTGTATTGTTGCACAGCGGTTACGTAAGTGCATTTATTCATTGACCAAATTCATGTTTGGATGTATCGCAAATATCACAGGCGATTATGTTTAAATAATCGAGAGAAGCAGAAATTGCGATCACCATTAAAATATGATTAATTCTGCAGTTTCCTAGTTTCAATAAATGCATGGACTGTTGAGGAAGAAATTAAAGGAGTTGGTGAGGAGAGAATAAAGTTTAGCTATTTAAAAATCAATTAATTAATCAAATTTATTTAATTAACATTCAACTAATAAATAACTGAGTTGTACAAGCATTTAAATGGCACATTACGCATGTTTCTACTCCAGTTTGCATTGTCACACAGCACATCAAACTCCTGTTTCAAAAGATCCTGTTTTCCATGATACAGCCCTTTTTCGGTTTTATTTCAGCAGTGTGTGTTATCAGAGACGTCACCATGGAGACTGACTGTATGTAAGACACGTCGTGTCCAAGATCCTCTGTGTCATCCATCACTCCGTTCGCTCTCGAGATGATAGAGATGAACTGACTTTGTTTCTCTCCCGCAGGAAATTAAACCCCAGAGTCACTATAGCCATGGCTACACCGAGAGCGTTAGCCGCAAGAGCCACGTGGACGACTACAGCACTTGGGACATCGTCAAAGCCACCCAGTGAGTCTACACACACATCTATCTACACAAATATCCCTAGTCTAGAAACATCTAAATATTTAAAGGGTTAGTTCACCCAAAAATTAAAATTCTGTCATTAATGACTGACCCTCATGTCGTTCGACACCCGTAAGACCTCCGTTCATCTTCAGAACACAAATGAAGATATTTTAGTTGAAATCTGATGGCTCTGAAAGGCCTCCATTGGCACAATGCACTTTACACTCTCAAGACCCTTAAAAGGCACTAAAGACGTCGTTACAAAGTCCATCTCACTACAGTGGTTCTACAATAACTTTATGAAGTGATGAGAATAGTTTTTGTGCGCAAAAAAACCCTAAATAACGACTTATATAGTGATGACGATTTCAAAACACGACCTCATGAAGCTTTGAAGCGTTATGAATCAGTGAGTCGAATCATGATTCGGATCGCGTGTCAAACTGCTGAAATTTGGCGATTCAAACTGCTGAATCGACTCACTGATTCATAACGCTTCGAAGCTTCATGATGCCGTGTTTTTAAATCGTCATCACTATATAAGTCGTTATTTAGGGTTTTTTTGCGCACAAAAACTATTCTCGCCGATTCATAAAGTTATTGTAGAACCACTGTAGTGAGATGGAAATTGTAACAACGTCTTTAGTGCCTTTTAAGGGTCTTGAGAGTGTAAAGTGCATTGTGCCAATGGAGGCCTTTCAGAGCCATCAGATTTCAACTAAAATATCTTCATTTGTGTTCCGAAGATGAACGGAGGTCTTACGGGTGTCGAACGACATAAGGGTAAGTCATTAATGACAGAATTTTCATTTTTGCGTGAACTAACCCTTTAAATATCATCAGAGAGATGTCCATTGAGAAGCCGGGTTCTGTCCTGTATTGTGAGTGAACTCAATACACTGTACATTTGACACTGTTGTTTTTGTGTTGGTGTTGTTTAGGGAAGTTTCTGTTGTGCCAGTGTTTTTTATTGTGTAATTTGAGCTGTTTGTGTGCCTCAGGTATGGCATATTCGAGCGGTGCCGTGAGCTGGTGGAGGCCGGATATGACGTGCGCCAGCCGGATAAAGAAAATGTCACACTGCTGCATTGGGCGGCAATTAACAACCGCATAGACTTGGTCAAGTACGTATCTCTGTGTCTTATTTGTTTATTTTAGACACATTCTCCTTCCTCTACTGGATCTGACAAATTTCCTAGCTAGTTTTTTCCCTCCCGTTATTAAGACACCACATACACAGAGGAATTGATAAGAGTTATTTCTCTGTCAGCATTCAGACGAGCAAAGAAGCACAACCAGTTTGAAATTTCCATTACGTTTGTGTGTGTGTGTACGTGTGCAGATCCTACACTTAATGAGTGCCTGCTCTGTCGCAGTCATTCATTTTGCACTGCTCTCTTTTGCAACTGTATGATAAAGATGTCTCATTCAGATGTCCACTCATTTCCTGAATGCTGTCTGCTCTTCATAGGCATTACATATCAAAAGGTGCTGTAGTCGACCAGCTGGGAGGAGATCTCAACTCTACACCACTACACTGGGCTACAAGGTGACTGATTGCAGAACGGCCCGTATATACTGTATACTGCTTACTATCTACCAAACAATTAATTCGTATACTAAAATGAATGATGTTAGATGTCCTCGTATGTGTTGAATGTTTAATTCGGTGAGTGCCATCCAGTTGCTATGAAAATAAATCAGGATAATTTGTGTCAAAAGGAATTTTCTGGTTCATTTATCACACTGGACATGGCAGCTCAAGTTGAGCACTGTTGCTATTGTTAACTTAACAGTCCTTCCAGAAAAATGAGGCTTTTTTTTGTGATTGTTGCGGGTAAAAATCCTTGATTATGCAGCACGTTTTCTTAAAAAATGCGATGGAAAATGTGGGATATATATGCAATTTTATGCGATAAAATTTCAGGAACTTGCAAAAACTGCGGTTTGATGAAAAAGAGAAAAAAAGCACTACTTCGCAGAAAGTGCTGGGAATATTTAAGCTCTCATCTTGTTTTATTGAAGACCTTAATAAACACACGGCTCAAATTTGCAAAACATTGAGTCAAACAAGTTCTGTAGCTTTACAAAAGGAATATGCTACAACTTCTGAAAAAATGAATCAATAACTTCCTGTTTTACAGAGGTAGCTATACAAAACAGACATTTGAGTGCTTCCAATGCACAAAGTGCAATCTCTTAAAGGGTTAGTTCACCCAAAAGTTAATTAATGACTGACCCTCATGTCGTTCGACACCCGTCAGACCTCCGTTCATCTTCGGAACACAAATGAAGATATTTTAGTTGAAATCCGATGGCTCAGAAAGGCCTCCATTGGCACAATGGTCTTTACACTTTACACTTACTCAAGACCCATAAAAGGCACTAAAGACGTCGTTACAAAGTCCATCTCACTACAGTGGTTCTACAATAACTTTATGAAGCGACAAGAATAGTTTTTGTGCTAAAACCTAAATAACGACTTCTATAGTGATGACGATTTCAAAACGAGGCATCATGAAGCTTCGAAGCGTTATGAATCAGTGAGTCGATTCATGATTCGGATCGCGTGTCAAACTGCTGAAATACGTGACTTTGGCGATCCAAACACCTGAATCAACTCACTGATTCATAACGCTTCGAAGCTTCATGATGCTGTTTTTTTAAATCGGTCAACACACCGGGAAACTGCTTTGCGCTGTCTTTTGCTGTTATTTTTGTTGGCAAATGGGAATTAGCGTGCTTCATCATGGTTTCACCACGGGGTTTGCAGCTTTTCGATGACATTCACGTCAGGTAATTACGTCACTTCAAAACGTTCCCATGGCAATAGGAGGAAATGCTCTTGTGTGAAGTAAACAAACATTTTTCAACTTCCTGCTAATATATCTGACTTTTTTGCAACGAAAATGCAGGGATTATGAAATCATGCTAGCCCCGCATATTTTGCACGCGGAAATAGGCAATTTACGCGGCGAAAGTGCGGCGTATTTGAAAAAATGCGGCCCCCGCATAATTATGCGGACTTTGGCTGATTATGCATTTATTCATGCGATCGCATAATCGCGTTTTTCTGGAGGGACTGACTTAAAATAAAACTAATAAAAAGCATTTTTCATAAGTGAAATAAAGCTGATATAAAATATAAATGTTAGATGATAGACTTAAACTTTAGAAAAGTAGAAATGCTGCCTTGGCAACTAACTAAAATTAAAGTTTAAAGGGATAGTTCACCCAAAAATGAAGCAATATTTAAATCAGTTTCTCACCCTCATATCGTTCCAAACCTGTAAGAATTTCATTCATCAGAAACACAAATGAAGATATTTTAAATGATTTCTGTCCCTCTATTGACAGCTACACAACCACCACTTTGACTCTTTAAAAAGTTCATAAAGAGATCGTAACACTAATCCATATGAATGGAGCAGAAATTTTCTGAAGAGACACGATCACTTTATATGATGAACAGATTGAATTTAGGCTTTTATTCACATATAAACATTCATCAACGCTAGTAATGGGCGATATAAACGGTATGCAATACAAACGATACAAAATTGGCCTACGATAGAGATTTTAATCGCGATAATGCATGTTGATGACGCGATCTACCTGTGAAATTTAGAGCCTCGAGCTGCAACGCATCATCGTGTTCGTCATCTTGAGTATACATAGCTGAAAGCGAAACAGAGGAGCTGGTGAAAAAAAACTGGTGCAACATCCATTATTTGGGCTTATAATTAATTTAATTAATATAATGTTAATTTGGTTCGCATTTAAGCCGTCCGACAAGCAGCAGTAAACTATAATCAGTAGAGTGTGTGGGACAGCTCCGGCTAAGACATACGCTTTCAGCTATGTCGATTGTTCGAATATTCCTATTTAATAATTGTTCCATCAATACATCATCCTCAATAAACCCGTCTCCGGCGTGTTGCCTCCGATCTTTCGAATATTGCACTTTAATAATTGTTTCATCAATACGTCATCCTCAATAAACCCGTCTCTGGCGTGTTGCCTCCAATCTTTCGAATATTGCAATTTAATAATTGTTTCATCAATACGTCATCCTCAATAAACCCGTCTCTGGCGTGTTGCCTCCAATCTTTCGAATATTGCAATTTAATAATTGTTTCATCAATACGTCATCCTCAATAAACCCGTCTCTGGCGTGTTGCCTCCAATCTTTCGAATATTGCACTTTAATAATTGTTTAATCAATATGGCAACTTCAATAAACCCGTCTCTGGCGTGTTGCCTCCAATCTTTCGAATATTGCAATTTAATAATTGTTTCATCAATACGTCATCCTCAATAAACCCGTCTCTGGCGTGTTGCCTCCAATCTTTCGAATATTGCAATTTAATAATTGTTTCATCAATACGGCAACTTCAATAAACCCGTCCCTGGCGTGTTGCCTCCGATCTTTCGAATATTGCAATTTAATAATTGTTTCATCGATACGGCATCCTCAATAAACCGATCTCCGGCGTGATGACTCCGATATTTCAGTTATTCCTAGTTAATAATTATTTAATCGACACATCATCCTCAATTAACCCGTCTCCGGCGTGATGACTCCGATATTTCAATTATTCCTATTTAATAATTATTTAATCGACACATCATCCTCAATTAACCCGTCTCCGGCGTGTTGTCTCCGATCTTTCGAATATTTCGATCTATTATGACCTCTGACCTGTAAAGTTTCCAGAATAATAATCATACGCTGTTTGTTAATTGGCCAGAGGAGAACTGGCACCCCGACTGAGCCTGGTTTCTCCCAAGGTTTATTTTTCTCCATTAGGTCACCTGATGGGGTTTTGGTTTCCTTGCCACTGTTGCCTTGGCTTGGCTTGCTCAGTTGGGGACACTACATTTTTCAACTAAATATCCAAATAAATCTAATTATTAAACTAAATTAACCATACAAACTAAATTACTGATATAATTACTAATCTAATGCCCACATTGTCACTGTATTATAATTGAAATGAGCTGATGACATCACCGTTTTCTCCGGAACGGCTATACGGCTGAATCAAATTCTGTTGCATTATTTTCCTGTTTAACACTGTGAAGCTGCTTTGAAACAATCTTCATTGTTAAAAGCGCTATATAAATAAAGTTGACTTGACTTAAGAGAGGTAACACGACTAATCTGTTCTACCACCTCAAATAATTGCCTAATACTGGAAGTATTTCCCTAATTCACAGTATCTGTTCCTTTATTATTATTCTTTGCCTAATACTGAAAGTATTGTCCGTACAGTGTCTCTTCCTTAACTAAAAATACACCAGTTTTTCCTGTTCTCTGCATCTTGGGTGGCATTTGAGAACCAAGGACTTTCAAGCAGAAAAAAAAAAAAACAAGCTGATGGCTTGCACGTACTCTCACAGGAAGTGACGGCCGAGCTCAGTATTTTAACTGAATAATGCGGTTTCTTTCTCGCAAAACCTTATAGTATGCCTCCTGAACACTTTCCATATATGGCACGCGTCTCACTGTATCATTGCGTGATACTTTTGTATCATTTTTGTAAAGTTTTAGTCTGGTCCCCATTCACTGCCATTAAATGGAGGAGCGCGTACAGGACGTTTTTTAAAATTTCAACTTTTTCTTTGTTACAGTCTCTGCGGCTAGTGTACTTGAATTTTATTTATCTGCAACATTATGTTGTATGATAACAGTTTTACACAATAAATGTTCTCAAAACTACATGCAACGTTTCTTTCTTTCTTTAAAAAATATAAATACATTTAGCAGTTTGGCTTTCCTTGGGGTCTTTGTAACGCAGGGGTGTCCAAAGTCCGGCCCGCGGGCCAAATGCGGCCCGGGGATGAATTTCAAACGGCCCGCAGCGTGTCTATTAAAATATATTATATGTGGCCCGCCACAGATCATTTACAAATCGTGCAGTTTCACGATGTCAACGCATGGTGGCAGTACTAGATTTTAGGCCAAGGAAAACGCGCCCAAAGCGGAACGAAACAGCGCTGCTTGTGCTCTGCGCTCGCGAGCTCTGACTCTGAACCACAAATATGTTTACCTGCTGAGTGTCTCGATCACGTGCCCACTAAACAGCCAATGAGAAGTGTTCGAGTTCAGCGCTGAGGTCTCCGGTACGAGCTGCGAATCTCTCTGTGATTTAATTAATTTAAAAGCCAGTTAAACAGCACTGACTTAATCAACAACACTGACGTGCAAATCAGATGAGCCGATTCAGTTAAAATACTTTTCAAACAACAATTCACCAACATTTATCATGGATTTACTGTGGTAACGCTACCTGTAACCGTGGTAATTTGTCAGAAATGTAGGTTAATATCTAATTTTATTTCATTTTTAATGTAGACATGTATTAAATAAGCAATAAAGGCCAAATTGCAGACTATTTTTGTCATAAACTTGCATTTATATTTATACGTTTTTAGACTAAATACCTTAAAGCCATTCTAGATATAGGGTTTTTTTTGTTTGTTTTTTTACTTTTTGCTGTCAAAAATGCTGTCATTTAGTATTTTTGTCTTGTTTCTAGTATAAATATATCTAAAAATTCTTAAATCAAGATTGTTTGATCATTTACGAGATAAGTTAAATGACATTAGATATTTTTTCTTGTTTTCTGGAAAATAAAATGAAATTGAAGTGAGTTTTTGGTTAAAACAAGCAAATAAATCTGCCAATGGGGTAAGAAAAGTAATGTTTCTGTTTGGAATCTTGTTTCTGTCCCAAACAGAAACATGATTATTTTTCTAATCCATTGGCAAATAATTTTGTTTGTTTCAAGCAAAAACTAGATTTTTTTCCCCCAGGAATCAAGAAAAAATCTGTAATTTTCCTTAGTAAAAGCCTCTTGATTTAAGAATTTTTAGATATTTGGACTGGAAAAAAGACAGAAATACCAAGTAAGAAAAGTATTTTTTGTAGTGTGGTTTTACCTGTGGTGATCTAAATAGAGCACTTATTAAATTTAAATAAGAATAGAGTTCTAACTCAGTAATAATATTTAAATTTCACCCATTAAAACTTCTTGGTTGATGAAAGTTTTACAGATATTGTTAAATATCTAAACATTTTCTGTGTCCTATAAGCTACTCTACTGTCAGCTCAAGCTTTTGTCAAATCTGTCATGTTTCCAAGAAACAAAACATGTCATATTTTATATATATATATATATATATATATATATATATATATATATATATATATATATATATATATATATATATATATATATATATAACAGGCTGCAGTGTGTATCGCAATATGGATTTTAGGCCATATCGCCCATCCCTAATCAACGCGAGGCAATGAGAACCAATGAGGTTCATTCTCGTGGCAAGCAAATACGGTTGAGCTTCTGTTTATGTTCACTGATCAATGTTTATATGGGAATAAAAGCCTAAATTCAATCTGTTCATCATATAAAGCGATCGTGTCTCTTCAGAAAATTTGGACTGAACCGCTCAATTCATATGGATTAGTGTTACGATCTCTTTATGAACTTTTTAAAGAGTCAAAGTGGTGGTTGTGTAGCTGTCAATAGAGGGACAGAAATCATTTAAAATATCTTCATTTGTGTTTCTGATGAATGAAATTCTTACGGGTTTGGAACGATATGAGGGTGAGAAACTGATTGAAATATTGTTTCATTTTTGGGAAAATTTGGACATGAGGGTGAGGAATTGATGACAATTTTTTCTTTTTTGGGTGAACTATCCCTTTAAGTTGAAGTACTAAATTGACAACAACTAAAGCCATGTTTCCACCGCGGGAACTTTCCCCAGACGCAGGAACCAGGGTCTAAATAAAGTTCAGGGTAAAGATTTCCCCCTCAAAACGGCCCTGCTCACGAGGTTCAGGAACTTTCGGGGGTGGGACTTGGGCGCTGAACATGCTGATTGGTTCACGCAGCATTTTATCTCAACCTAAAATTCTGTTGCGGTGCGTGCAGTAAGAGTTGTTTGCTATTCGAATCAACAATGGAGTTTAAAAAATACGACGATGGACTGATGACGAGGTTCAGGCTTTATTATTCTTATATGTGGAGGACGAAATCCAGTGGGAACTGGAAAGTCACGCGCAGTCCGACGTCAACGGACTAATCTTCACGGTACTTTAGACCGCGATGGAAACACAGACAGCAGCAGGTCTGGGGCAAAAAGAGTTCCTGGGACAAATTGTTCCGGGTTATTCCGGTGGAAACGAGGCTTTAAACTGAAAAGTTCATGCTAAATAGGTGATAATAATAATAATAAAAGGACAAAAGCACATGACAATTAAAATGAAAATGAACTGAAAATATGAAAATGAAAGCTAATTCAGAATATTAATAAATACTATAATAGTATATTTATACTAAAGAGCATAACATTATGATCTGTTGTATACTGTGGATTTCATCAAAATTGGTAAATCATGCAGATATTAAATGCATACTGTGCATACCGCAACAATAGTGTATGTTTGCCAATACCGTGTGTTTGTTTAGAGTTTGTGTGATGTTTTATTAATTCACATCATAAAGCAGGGGTTAGCATGTGAATGACACCTCTCATCTGCTCTCTCTCCTGCAGACAGGGCCATCTCTCCATGGTGGTGCAGTTAATGAAGTATGGCGCTGATCCGTCTCTCATCGATGGGGAGGGTTGCAGTTGTGTGCACCTGGCCGCTCAGTTTGGACACACCTCCATTGTGGCTTATCTCATTGCTAAGGGACAGGTACGCTTGTTTATGTAAAGCCCCCTCACATAACATGTGGTCTCATCAAAACAAAAGCTGGCTGAATCAAAGCCAGTCAGAATACCTTTGATTCATTTGTAGCTATTTTGAGCCTGTGAGATTTGAATGTGGGCGGAGTTACCAAGGAAAACATGATGGAAATAGAAACCAAGCAACCAACAGAGTCATCCAGGGCTCGTCAGTGCGATTGTTTCCCTTGTATTTGCGACTAAAAATAGATGTGGGCGAAATGTAAAATGTATTTGGGAACACGTGTGCAGATAAAATTTATGAAATTAAATAAGTCTCAAATATCCTGAATGGATTTCATCTATTTGAGTCAACATCCAGCAATAGTAAAGCATAAAATAAGTCATTTTTGCATTCTAATAAATGTAATAATTTTGCTATAAATATCTCCATGCATCCCTTTATTAAGGAATAACATATTGTTTCAAGTTCCTTGGGGAAAAGGGGCCATGTCATCACTTAATACTGTTTTTTAACATGTACCACTTGATGCTTTTTGTCCTGCTTAGTCCATTTCAGCCTGCAGGGGGCGTTTATGACATTTCCATCCACAGCAGTTTGACCTCTAGGAAAGATATTACATGAAGCCATTGCGTTTGATCTCAGCCTGATCATACTTTTAAGTCTTTTTTTGTGTCGTCCTCTAGGATGTGGATATGATGGATCAGAACGGCATGACCCCTTTGATGTGGGCGGCTTATCGGACACACAGGTGTGTGTGTGTGTGTGTGTATTGTGAGAGGAAATGTATTTTTATGCCATTGTGAAATGTAAAGCTAATAGGTGTGATCATCTGTGCTCCGCCACAGTGTTGACCCGACACGGCTGTTGCTGACGTTCAACGTGTCAGTGAATCTGGGTGATAAATATCATAAGAACACGGCTCTACACTGGGCAGTTCTGGCGGGAAACACTACGGTCATCAGCCTGCTGCTGGAGGCCAATGCTAACGTCGATGCACAGAACATCAAGGTAAAGTCCAGAGGGCCACACCAACACACTAGGGGTGTGAATCGTCCCTGGTCTCGCAATTCAGTCCGATTTCGATTATCATGTCAACGATTCGATATCACGATGCGTAGCATCCTCAATTTTCAATATTACTGCACATGGATACAGTTTTGTCAATGAATACAAGCAGTCAGAAATATGAACTCCCTTTTTATTTAATCTGATCCAAGAAATATACTTCCTGAATATAGCAAACATCAAACACAACTTAAAGGGTTAGTTCACCCAAAAATGTAAATTCTGTCATTAAAGGGTTAGTTCACCCAAAAATGAAAATTCTGTCATTAATTACTCACCCTCATGTCGTTGGACACCCGTAAGACCTCCGTTCTTATTCGGAACACAAATTAAGATATTTTAGTTGAAAGCTGATGCTGAGAAAGGCTTCACACAGGCCTCCATTGGCATTCAGTACATTGACACTTCCAAGATCCATGAAAGGCACTTAAAACGTCGTTACAAAGTCTATCTCACCACAGTGGCTCTACAATAATCATACAATGCGACGTCAATAGTTTTTGTGCGCAAAAAAAAATCAAAATAACACCTTTATCCAACTTGTTCTCGACTTCCGTGTATGCCTCCACGACGCATGCGCGAGAATATGACGCAGATCCGGCGTTCGGACATATGACCCAGAAGCGATTTGTTTACGAGCAGAGGAAGACGCGCGTGTCTAAGCTGTTGGATTCTACATTGATCGTGCTTTAGGTCTCGGCGTAGTGCTCAAAATGGAGCTTAAGTGTGTATTTCATCGATTCCCGAACACCGGCGCTACGTCATATTCTCGCGCATGCGTCGTGGAGGCGCACACGGAAGACAAGAACAAGTTGGATAAAGGTGTTATTTTGATTTTTTTTTGCGCACAAAAACTATTGTCGTCGCATTGTATGATTATTGTAGAGCCACTGTGGTGAGATAGACTTTGTAACGACGTTTTAAGTGCCTTTCATGGATCTTGGAAGTGTCAATGTACTGAATGCCAATGGAGGCCTGTGTGAAGCCTTTCTCAGCCATCAGCTTTCAACTAAAATATCTTCATTTGTGTTCCGAATATGAACGGAGGTCTTACGGGTGTCCAACGACATGAGGGTGAGTAATTAATGACAGAATTTTCATTTTTGGGTGAACTAACCCTTTAATTACTTACCCTCATGTCGTTGGACACCCGTAAGACCTCCGTTCATCTTCTGAACACAAATGAAGATATTTTAGTTGAAATCTGATGGCTCAGAAAGGCCTCAAGACGTCGTTACAAAGTCCATCTCACCACAGTGGTTCTACAATAACTTTATGAAGCGACGAGAAAAGTTTTTGTGCGCAAAAAAAATCTAAATAACGACTTGTATAGTGATGACCGGTTTCAAAACACGGCCTCATGAAGCTTCAAAGCGTTATGAATCAGTGAGTCGAATCAGCGGTTTGACTCGCCAAAGTCACGTGATTTCAGCAGTTTGGCGGTTTGACACGCGATCCGAATCATGAATCGACTCACTGATTCATAACGCTTTGAAGCTTCATGAGGCCGTGTTTTGAAACCGGTCATCACTATACAAGTCGTTATTTAGGGTTTTTGAACGGAGGTCTTACGGGTGTCCAACAACATGAGTGGAAGTCATTAATGACAGAATTTTCATTTTTGGGTGAACTATCCCTTTAAGTCTGAACACAGCAGACGACAGGAGCATTAACCAACACCAGTAAATACTAAAAGCACATGAAACCGTAGTGTACTTAAGTACCAATAACACACACACGCATTTAGCCTCACGCACACACAATCGCAAGCAGACATGCTGTAAAGCTTGAAATGGTCGTTGCATTTTTTTATTGCTCGCTTGTGTTTCGCCTCCTCCATTTTACGCTATGGCGAGAAACGTCTATGTGACGAATGATTTCAGAAATGTCAGTAGGCTATAATCAATTATGGTCTTATGGCAGGGGGAGACGCCGCTGGATCTGGCCAAACAGAGGAAAAATGTGTGGATGATAAATCATCTGCAGGAGGCCAGACAGGCCAAAGGTTACGACAGCCCCTCGTACCTGAAACGACTCAAAATGGACAAGGTAAAGCAACTGAAAGACTTGTGCTGGCCAATCACTGGACATTTAAGGAGAAATCCAGTTGTAATGAATGTTGAATAATGCAGACTCTGTATGTGAAGGCAGGAAAACACAACATGACTTTTACACCAATTTCTGCCCCGATTTGTAGTCTGAAAGACTTTGGGCCCTTTCACACCTACCTTGTTTGGTCCGGATTTTCGGACTTTTCAGTTTGGTCCGAATCAAAATTACAGGTGTGAAACCTCCCCCGAACCACGGTCCAGACCAAACAGACGAAATTTGGTCAGACGAAAAGAGGTATTCTCGGTCCGGATCAAACTGAACAAAGGTTCGGTTCGTTTCTAGTGTGAAAGCATTTCCTGTATGGTTCGTACTTTCAGACCATTTACAGGAAGTTCCTGTTTATGTTTAAATATTATAATGTTATTTTTAAATTCAATCTAGGCTACATTGATTATGAAAAGTGAAAAGATGCGCAATATGTCAGAAGACAGAAGGTCAGAAATGATTTTGAACGAAATTTGGATGATTTTGCTTAGAAAGCCTTTCTTTAATGTGAATTTCGTTTTGTATAAATTGTATCTTAATTTTAATCAATGTTTAATCAGATAATTTAATAAATAAGAAGCAAATAATCTATAGCAGACAATAATCGCGGGAGCGATCACATGCTTTACACATGAACTGGAGCGCGTCTCAAATAAACCAAAACTCAGCAGCTACTCGTCTCACAAACATGAGAAATATGTGAATATAAAGCTTGAAATGTCCACTTTTAAACGTAACGAAAAGAAAATAGTCAAGCAATGCGCACTGTTCAATAGTGGCAACGATATGCGTACGTTCATTCACTCTTGTCAAAGACACTGACGTCAGACGCACGTCTGTTTACGAACCAATCAATGTCCAGATGCCGCCCACATAGATGAAGACGAGTGGACGCAAGTGCATCATTTAAAGTTCTTTAGTGCGCTCACATAATTGCAATGTGAAACCAAACCAAAACTAACCGAATGTATAAAATGTATCAAAATATGAACTTCGGTTCGGACCTTGGTGCGGACTTTCAGGTGTGAAAACTCCCTTTGTTTTTTAGCCTCTTGAGTCAGATTTACAAAAGATTCTTAAGAATATAAATCAGTTCAGATGTTCATACAACATAATATTCAACAGAATTTCTTTAAATTGAGCATAACCTCTTTCTCAAGAAGGTTTTTGTGAACCTGGCCTCTGACTTGTGAGGTGTGTGTGTGTGTTCGCAGGAGTTCAGGCAGAAGGTGATGTTGGGAACTCCGTTCCTGGTGATTTGGTTGGTGGGATTTATCGCCGATCTGGACATTGACTCTTGGCTCATCAAGGGTGTGATGTATGCAGTGATGTGGCTCGTCGTGCAGTTCCTTTCCAAGTATGACACGCACACCATTACAGCCATCTGTGGTGCTGCTCAGGCTTTTAATGGATTCTGATGTGAGTGTGGCGCATCATTGCTAACGTTTCGTCTCTGCTTCTAGGTCTTTCTTTGATCACTCCATGCATAGCGCTCTTCCTCTGGGCATCTATCTGGCCACTAAGTTCTGGATGTACATCACCTGGTTTTATTGGTTCTGGAACGATATCCTTTTCAGTCGCTCCATCAGTTTTACTTCACTTCCTGTGCTGTCAATTTGATGATCATAACATGGAATTGATGCAACCTACTTAAGTTGATTTAAATCCACTTTAACGTAATATTGTATTAAAAAAAAAAATCTTTATTATCCAGAGTTACTCACATAAGCATCTATTAGAGTGGTACGATTAATCGCTAGAAAATCGCCATTATGATTAAAACACCCACACAATCTTATTCCTAAATGACAACTAGTCTAATAAACCTTTGACAAGTACGATCATAGGGAACAGTCCGATCTGCGTTGGTGCTGCCACTGATCCAGAGAGAGCAGTTGTCATCTATAAGTATGAATGGGTATTTCAGCCACACAGTATCATTATACAATTCAAGTTATCACAGAAGTACTGAGATAAAATATTATAGTTTGGATATAGACACTGATGTCTACGGTAGCGATTAAAATAGAGTAAATCACCTTTGAAAGTAACTTCACGCTTCAAATAAAGATTGTATCATTACGTTGTTACACCAGTAGGTGGCGACAAATTACTAAAAAATTTATTCGTCATTGAATCATTCATTCAAGAGATTTGTACAAAAACAGGGATTCATGAAACAAGTGAAGTCTTTATGAGTGAGTCATTGAATCATTCATTCAAGAGATTTGTTCAAAAACTGATTAATCAGTAATGAAGCAAGTGAAGTCTTTGAGTGAATCATTGAATCATTCATTCAAGAGATTTGTTCAAAAATGCTGATTCATCCAGTAATGAAACAAGTGAAGTCTTTATGAGTGAGTCATTGAATCATTCATTCAAGAGAGTTGTTCAAAAACGCTGATTCATCCAGTAATGAAGCAAGTGAAGTCTTTAGGAGTGAGTCATTGAATCATTCATTCAAGAGATTTGTTCAAAAACGCTGATTCATCCAGTAATGAAGCAAGTGAAGTCTTTAGGAGTGAGTCATTGAATCATTCATTCAAGAGATTTGTTCAAAAACGCTGATTCATCCAGTAATGAAACAAGTGAAGTCTTTATGAGTGAGTCATTGAATCATTAATTCAAGAGATTTGTTCAAAAACGCTGATTCATCCAGTAATGAAGCAAGTGAAGTCTTTAGGAGTGAGTCATTGAATCATTCATTCAAGAGATTTGTTCAAAAACGCTGATTCATCCAGTAATGAAGCAAGTGAAGTCTTTATGAGCGAGTCATTGAATCATTCACACCAATTTGTTTTAAAGTAATTCATTAAAATTAGATATTTTTTAAACAGCCTGCAGCAATTTAAAAAAAAATTCTGAACCTTTAATTTTCTTTTCAAAACTGTGTGAGAATCGTGATACCTATTTTAAACAACAACAAAAAAATCTTGATTCTTAAAGGTGCAGTGTGTAAATATTAGTGGTGAGGTTGTGAATTGCAATCGCCCACCGCTCACCCCTCCATTTCGAAGCACATAGAGAAGCTACGGTGGCCGACACAGGACAAAAATGTCGTCTGAGACAGCAGAGAGTAGCTAGCGCTCTGTCGAGAAGTTTGTCCGTTTAAGGCTACTGTAGAAACATGACGGCACAAAATGGCGATTTCACCGTAAGGGGACCCGCGGTGTAAAAAGATAGAAATGGCTCATTCTAAGGTAATAAAAACATAACAGTACGGTCTTTATACACCACTGAAAACATAGTTATGCATATTATATTGCCTTTCTGTTAATAGATCCTCATAAATGCTACACACTGCACCTGTAATTTCTCCAGATGTCTCTGTTTGTTGACTCAATCCGATCGGATCGTGGACGGGGGGGTTGACGGAAGTGGGGGGGTGTGTACTTTTATTTACTTTTGTTTTATACAAAATATTCAATCAACTATCACAAACTATGCATCATTTGAAAGCTAAAACACTCAAGATTCATGTTCTGAACTTGTTTTTGCAATAAATACACCAGAGAGGAAAGGGTTAAATGAAACACTAAAGGACCGTCCATGTAAACATTAGCATAATATCAGCGTTACTCATCTTTCATCTCCTGTCGTTCAGATCAGATCGGACGAATCCAATAAACACCCGCATCCATCTCTGTGTAAGAGTCCACTCTTCAAAATGCATCCCACTTTTTAATCCAAAACAACGAAAAAATAGGGAAAAAACTAAAAATCCTCCGTTGTTTGCAAGAGAGTTTTGAGTTAGCGTGATCAATCATGTCCATTTTCAATGAAATATCGATTCTATTCCGTGTCTGGCAAACTCCCCCTGCTAGAATAGCTTCTCCCACGTATTTTAAACCCTCCCTCGTCTCTCTCCTTCAATCAGAGACTCTTCTGGGATGCATCATATAGAGGAAGTGCCTTACAGGCTTGGTGAGCTGTCAATCATTGCGCCCATGGTTTTCGTTGGATAAAGGCACTCGGTGCCCAGCCAATGCCTTTCCAACAAAGGTTTGATTGATGGACTTAGTAACCAATCAAAAGGCATTATCTTGCGCAGTTTGCGTAAGTAGGCTTTGGTGAATACTGTTTGTGCGCTGGCTGCGCGTTCTCCATGGCCAGCTGCAGTGGAGCGCGCTGTCTCTCATTGACGCTTCCCATGAGCTAAATGAGTTTTTTACACTTTGTAATCTCTGTAAATAGTTGCTTTAGTTTTTCAGTAACTGTTTATCCATTATAATTAGTAGTATATTGCAGTTTATTGCAGATTTATTTGAATGAAAAACTACTCTTTACAATAGCAAATGTTCTGAAATAAATGGCCTTTTTGAAATGACGCCTAGACTTTTCTTGACATAAAAGCTCACAGAAGCTACATTACTGAGAGAATCATCCTCATATTTGAATCATGACATGATTAGACATTCAGTTTTATATTTAAGTTATTTTCAGGCTCTTAACATTAAATTATAATATTTTTTTCCCTAAGTGAAAACAAAAAACAAAAAACGTGAGTCACTTACATGTATATTTACATGTATATTACTCTGTTCCCATATTACTTTGAGTTATTATGACTCTTGGGTAGCAATGTTTCAAGTGTCTAGTTTAAAATAAGACCAGGTTTATGAATATAGACCATAGGGTTTAAGAGCTGCAGACATTTTCATTTGGGTATATCGTTTTCAAAGAATTCCTAAAAAATGGGGCGCTTGTTAAGAGGATAAGAACGCCGACAGCAGGAAAACCAAACATCTTCGTTTGATCTTTTCTCTCTTTCTGTCTTTATTTTCCCAGCACGAAACTTAAATCTGGGTCGCAGAATTGGCCCAGTTTAAAAGGCAATATCTCACTTTTCAATGTTGAAAGATCTGAATCTGGTGCAGAAGCATTCATTCTGTGTGAAGGGACCCGAGGAGAATAGAGATGGGAAGTTTAGCAGTACGCTTCAGTGTCTGAATGTTTTTATCCGTTCACACTTTATGAGACAACATAAACTGAGATGAAAATATCCCTCATTCGCCCACGGTTTAATTGCCCAACAAGATTTCTGGAGCTGTTTGTTTCAAGTTGTGTTTGTATGGTTACGTTGATGCTTTATACTGTGAAAGTCTGGCGACATTTTTCCAGTCTTCAACTGTCCCATTTTGGTGAGCTTGTGCAAATTGTAGCCTCTTTTTCCTATTTGTAGTGGAGATGAGTGGTACCCGGTGGGGTCTTCTGCTGTTGTAGCCCATCCGCCTCAAGGTTGTGCGTGTTGTGGCTTCACAAATGCTTTGCTGCATACCTCGGTTGTAACGAGTGGTTATTTCAGTCAAAGTTGCTCTTCTATCAGCTTGAATCAGTCGGCTCATTCTCCTCTGACCTCTAGCATCAACAAGGCATTTTCGCCCACATGACTGCCGCATACTGGATGTTTTTCCCTTTTCACACCATTCTTTGTAAACCCTAGAAATGGTTGTGCGTGAAAATCCCAGTAACTGAGCAGATTGTGAAATACTCAGACCGACCCGTCTGGCACCAACAACCATGCCACGCTCAAAATTGCTTAAATCACCTTTCTTTCCCATTCTGACATTCAGTTTGGAGTTCAGGAGATTGTCTTGACCAGGACCACACCCCTAAATGCATTGAAGCAACTGCCATGTGATTGGTTGATTAGATAATTGCATTAATGAGAAATTGAACAGGTGTTCCTAATAATCCTTTAGGTGAGTGTATCTATTGAATTGAGATTAGCAAAATAATGCGATTCAAAATACTGAGTGTCTTTTGGTTTTCGTCCATCAATTTTATCAAGATGATCAAAATTAGATGAAGGGCTTGAAGTGTTTATTTTGCTAGAATATCCAAAAATTGGCATTTCTACATGCCCATTTAATATAAATAAACTTGTTTTTTTTGTTCAATTTCCAGTAAAAACAACAGTGATATATAATTACTCATACTGTGATGTAAGGTTCTGTTCATGACGCCCACCGCGGTGTGAGAGAGATCTAGTACAAACACAAAGAAAGCCGAGTTCTTGTCTGGTAATGACACATGTTGCATTTCTATGTTTATGCTGCTGTCAAACAGCGGGAAAATAAGATATCTTCCCAAAGCTGAAGCATTTCATCCTCCTTTGAAGGAACCACTCGAGACGTGACTCATGTCTGGATGTGCTTGTCGAGTGAAGCTGCTGAAGTGTGGTTTGTGTGGTGTAATATGAGATTGTGGAGTGATGTTTAGTGTGCACAGAACCGCCATGTGTCCTGGTGCGTCTCCAGAGCTCAGGAATAGAAACAATGCATTCGAACCCTGCAGCTCTGGGTGGATCCGCTTCCCTCTCGCCTTTATTATCCAACAATAGAGCTGTTTTTCCTGCTGTAATTGTTGCCCGTGTGCAGCTCAGCTCAGCGAAACCACCGACCCACTTACAGGAGAAACTGATTTTCTGCATTTGTGTCTTTTTAGACTGTGCTTGATGGAGGCACTCGTGTTACATTCCAGATGTCAGACAGGCAATGTAATTTTTTTGATGGAATAATTCTTTGAAATGTTGCAGCTCAGATTTCCACAGAACTTTCGGTCTCAATTCAAAAAGTCATTAGTCAGATTGCTGTGTTTTCTGTAATGTAACACATCTTGCAACTTTTTATAAGAGCAAGTCTTATGGTGCGTTCACACCAGACGCGAATGAAGCAATTAAATTGCGCGTAGTTGGACGCTTGAACATTTTGAGTTTACTCGCGTCATTCGCGCGTGACATTCACTTCACAACAGACATGAATTCGCGTCATGGGAGGGGCTTCTGCTAGCCGGCTCGTCTCATTGCGAAATGGCTGACATGGATTGTTTTAAAATATGGCGAATAAGCTCAATTTGCCGGTTTTAACTACTTGTAGTCTCAATCGGGTGAATTCAGGGTGATTGGGGCACTTTTTCCAAGTCATCTCAATGGCAAAAAGTGTCCAAATCACCCTGAAATCACCCTATGTAGAGCTCAAATTGAGTGAAGAGCGTTTTTTACAACTTACCAGATTGTCAAACCTCCTCACTTACTTTCTTCCAAGCAAGATCCTTTTTATTCCTGTTTATATAAAGTACCTACAGCTCCAGGTATCCACATATGATTTTGTCCTCATTGTTGTCACTACTAGAGCAAGCTCCTGATTGGTTAACGCGGCGCGAATATCCGCCAAAGTTCAGATTTTTCAACTTGCGCGAATCGCGCGTCAACCGCTCAATTCACGCCGTGTCATTTACACCGCCTCATTCGTGCGAATCGCGCCACAGAATGTCTATTTGCGTCTTTGCATTGACTTGGCATGTAAATCACTCACGCGAAACTCTTCTATCGCGTCTGGTGTGAACGCACCATTAAAGGAACACGTCACTATTTTTAAAAATAGGCTCATTTTCCAACTCCACTAGAGTTAAACAGTTGAGTTTTACCGTTTTCGAATCCATTCAGCCGATCTCCGGGTCTGGCGGTGGCACTTTTAGCATAGCTTAGCATAGAGCATTGAATCTGATTAGACCGTTAGCATCTCGCTCAAAAAATGACCAAAGAGTTTTGATATTTTTCCTATTTTAAACTTGAATCTTCTGTAGTTACATTGTGTACTAAGACCGACGGAAAATGAAAAGTTGCTATTGTCTAGGCCGATCTGGCTAGGAACTATACTCTCATTCCTGCGTAATAATCAAGGAACTTTGTTCCGTACCATGAGTGCAGCGGCGCAACGATATTACACAGTGCCTGAAAATAGTCGCCAGCACACTCTGTGCAAGCAGGTTGTCACATTGGCCTATTTTCATGTACTGTGTAATATCATTGCGCCGCTGAACTCATGGTACAGCATTTTAAATTGGAAAAATATAGAAACTTTTTGGTCATTTTTTGAGCGAGATGCTAACGGTCTAATCAGATTCAATGATCTATGCTAAGCTCTGCTAAAAATGCTACCGCCAGACCCGGAGATCAGCTGAAAGGATTCGAAAACAGTACAACTCAACTGTTTAACTCTAGGGGAGCTGGAAAATGAGCCTATTTAAAAAAAAAAAAAATAGTGGCGTGTTCCTTTAAAAGTTAAATTGATTACTAGTTATTATTCCCATGTTTAGTCTCTCGTCTTATGAATCATTCTTTAGAATAGGTTACTTTCGCTTACTCATTTGAACCAGTTGGACGCAAATTGGTCTGGATACATTCAAATGTTGTTTTTTAAATACTTTTAAAAGTAATCACACTTTTAATCACACTTTTTACTTTTATCAAGTAATCACAAATTATCCTGTGAATTCATTGGCCCACAACTTCCTTAACACTGCACACATCTCCCATTCGTCACTGTCCACCTGCCCTTCCTGCTCAATAGCCTGGCTCTCTTCTACAACTTTGGCAAGTCCTGGAAATCTGACCCCGGCATCATCAAAGCATCTGAGGAGCAGAAAAAAAAGGTCAAATCTCTAACCGCAAACGAGTTCAGCTGTAATTAAAGGGATAGTTCACCCAAAAATGAAAATTTGATGTTTATCTGCTTACCCCAAGGGAATCCAAGATGGTGTCTAGGTGTCTTTTGTTTCTTCAGTAGAACACAAATGAAGATTTTTAACTCCAACCGTTGCAGTCTGTCAGTCGTATAATGCATGTCAATGGTAGCAGATACTATGAGAGTAAAAAAACATGCACAGACAAATCCAAATTAAACCCTGCGGCTCGTGACGACACATTGATGTCTTAAGACACAACGATCGGTTTGTGAGAGAAATCGAACAGTATTTATATAATTTTTTACCTCTAATACACCACTATGTACATCAGCCGTCCCCGTGCCATCACTGCCTGTAAGTGAGGTCAAATTACACAATATGGCGTAGAGATACGCGCAAGAGATCACATTGTATCCCATTGAGATACGCCGTATCTTGTACATTTGACCTCACTCGCTGGAAGTGATGGCGCGTTCAAGACTGTTTGACATAGTGGTGTATTAGAGGTAACAAATTATATAAATACTGTTCGATTTCGCGCACAAACCGATCGTTTCGTGTCTTAAGACATTGTGCCGTCACGAGCCGCGGGGTTTAGTTTGAAGTTGTCTGTGCATGTTTTTTTTACTCTCATAGAATCTGCTACCATTGACATGCATTATACGACTGACACACTGCAACGGTTGGAGTTAAAAATCTTCATTTGTGTTCTACTGAAGAAACAAAAACACCTACATCTTGGATGCCCTTGGGGTAAGCAGATAAACATCACATTTTCATTTTTGGGTGAACTATCCCTTTAAAGCGTATTAAAGTTCACCTTGGGCTGCTAAACAACCATCCAGGATGATTTGCTTCACGCACATCACATTTTCCTGCTCTGTTTTTCTCTCACTCTCTCTATTTAGACTATAGTTGAATTGGCAGAAACGGGCTGTCTGGATCTCAGCATATTCTGCAGCACCTGTTTGGTAATTATGACTTTTCCATTCTGCAGAAAACTGCTTGAACGCATTCAGCGCCAGTCGTCTCCTCGAGCGCTGGCCAGATAACCCAACAGTCTGATTTGCATTGCAGTTTAATTTTAACGGCCTGTACTCCACAGATACGGAAGCCCATCAGATCGAAACACTGCGCCGTGTGCAATCGATGCATCGCCAAGTTTGATCACCACTGCCCTTGGGTAGGCAACTGCGTAGGTGAGTTTTCCAAGGGCAGATTTTCCAATCACACACTCTTCCTCTTGACGTTAATATGAAAAGTCAAATGTTCTGCCAGGAAATTCACTATCGTCAAGAAAGCCCATTTTTTTTGGCATCCCGTAATATAAACCTCATATTTCTTCCCTTACTAATTTGAGCCCAAGGCAGAATAAGAAGGGGAACGGGGAGGTATGACTCATTCCTTTCATCTGTCTGTTTTTACTCCTCATTGTTTGCGTGCAGGAAGTGGAAACCACCGTTACTTTATGGGCTACCTATTCTTCCTGTTGTGTATGATCTGTTGGATGATATATGGATGCATTTGCTGTAAGTACAATTGAGTTTGCGTGGTTTTGCACAAACAATATGAATATAAATAACTAGTAGCATGCATATTTATAATATTGGGAGTGTTTCTGCAGACTGGAGTATTCACTGTGCTACCAGCTACACTAAAGATGGCTTTTGGAACTACATCACGCAGATCGCCACCTGCTCGCCGTGGATGTTCTGGATGTTTCTCAACAGTGTGTTTCACTTCATGTGGGTCGCTGTGCTCATCATGTGCCAGCTCTACCAGGTGAGATGCGCTCAAGTCTAGAGAAGCCTTCCTAGGCATCAAGCCCAAAGTATACTTTTTTTCCACATGCACGAGGGTCTGCGTAAAGTGCATGTGATGCAAATTTCGTCACCATAGTATGTGTGTATTGTTAGCCTAGAAATCTAGATGCACCCTAGCAGCAGCAAATCTATTTTGCAGCGAGGGTCGTCTAGCAACTCTCCGTTGGCTTGCGAGCTGGAAAAACCAAACTCTAGTCAGGCCAATCACATCGTGTATAGAGTCGGTGGGCGGGGCTTAACATAATGACGGCAGAGTTGCGGCGGTTCCGCGTGCTACTTGTAAACAAAGAAGCTGCCTTTCGAATCGGCTTTGGCCGCGACTCTGGAAGACTTGGAGTTAAGCTTTTCTTTGAGAAAAGAACGGCAATGAAGTCATTCTTAAGAAAGGAAGATGTGTTCGGAGTTTTGCCGACTGGATACGGCGAAAGTTTAATCTATCAACTAGCTCCGCTTCACCTTCTTCATTGCTCTGGTTGGTTGGAGCGCTATCCTATTGCGTTCAGAGGGAATTTGAAAGCCAACCGTTTATCCCGCCCCTTGGATTGAGGTTCCCAGACCCAACATCTTGATGTGGGTCTGGCTTGTCAGGCTAGTGTATTGTATGTGCGCCACCTGATTTTTCGTACTTTTGTAAGAGCAGGTTGCACGTGCATTTCATTTGTTTTGCACTAATCGGTTGTTCCACAAGGTGGCAACACTGGCCCAGGCCGATGTTTCACAGTAGAAAGAGATGGAACAATAACAACAAAATACCGAAAAAAAGTAGCCTGTGGCCCGTTCTACGTACCTCGCTAACTCTGTTAGCTGGATTTGATTGTTGACGATTTGGCATGATCTTGGATTGTTTGGTTCTTCGAAGCTCATAGCAACAGGTCCGTAAGCTCAAACCTGCTCATGAGCAGCTTATTTCCTGTAAACAGGATTAGATTGCATCTTGAGGTGATACTTAAAATCTGTCCCAGCCACTGCTACTTTATTACAAGAGTTCATTACTGAACCAGGGGCAATAATAATAATTTTAAATAATAATATAAAAATGTTATATTGTATATGTATATGAGAATGTATAATGTTGTGTATAATACTATAGACACAGCCACTTGATTGAGCGATTTATTTGTGATGGAATAATTACTTTATATAATTTTGTTTTTATTGGTTTACACACATGTTGTACAGTTAATCTGAGCCATGCATTAAATTATGACGGATATTATGGGATGGCTTGATGCAGCGCAAGAGAGGATAATTTGATCTTGACCCATAAGAAACTTAAATACTGTCACGTTACAAATCTGCTTCAAATTGAATTAAAAATTTAATTACAACATTGAAATAAAAATGTAAAGGGTGTACAAAAACTGTATAAAATCGTGAATATAAATAATTGGTAATCATATAAAAAATAAACATTTATCATTTATCTATTATAACTTTTATGTTGGTTTGTTTGTTTGGCTGTTTCCTTATAAAGGTTCAGAAATTCGTGGGGGTTTTTTGTGTAATTTGTCAAGTTTTTTGCCAGGTGGCTTTTTAATTATATGATGTCATTACGTTGCTGTCTTGACGCCAGCCAATCGCTGCATTGCTGATCATGGTTTCGAGTATCGATGCATCTGCCCTCTTCAGGGAAAAAAAGAACGCTCAGTAATCTTAGATAATTTAATCCAGGTATTTTAATCCAATCCTCAAATTCGTTTGAAGAACCAAATTAGCCAGAGATCAGTTATCACGATTAAAAGATCTGGGATCTGTCAAATCATCTTAGATGTATTAAGCGAGGTACGAAGAACGGGCCACTGGATGTCAGCCGAATTTAGCCCCGCCCACAACATTTTAACTCGGGCAGTTCGGTCTGGACTTGATCTGTAGAGGAGTAATTATGCCCGAACAGAAACTGTTCAGACCAATGAAATTGTCAGGGGCGATGATGGACAGATGATAAACAGTAACGTAATCCTCCACGTCACCAAAGGCACTTGGGTTCAATTTGTTCTAATCCTAAACGGAGAACTTGTTCGTATATGCATTCACCTTCACTATTTCTCTCAGAAATGATGATCGTGTTGGTAAATGCTCTATGTATCCTTGAATTCTTTTTTTACAACACCGGCAAAGATCGTTTACACTCATCTTTTTCTTCTTAAGTTAGGCTACTTATTCCAGCGTGTGTGCAGACAGGGTTGCCAAGTTTTCACAACAAAACCCGCCCAATTAATATTCAAAACTAGCCAAAAACAAGCCCAATAGCTTTCCGGGGGGGTTCTCCGGGAAAAAAAGGCATTTGGGGGGTAAAATGTGTTATGTTGGCAGGGATGGCAGCTAAAATTCGCATTCCTGGGTCTGTATATCCCATAATTGTGGTCGCTTCAACCCGCGGGCTTGGCAACACAGTGCAGTTGAGTTCTGTTGACATTTGACAACTAACGTTATGCGTCGCTCCGTTGCTCTGATTGGTTGTAGGTCTATCCAATTGAGGTCTTTCCTGGTTCAGTTGAAACACACCCCATAATCACAGCCCAACAGAGCAGAATCAGACTCATATTCTGACTAGAATTGAGTATGACGATGTCAGGCTAGAAAAGTAGTGCAGACACTGGACGACTTTGAAAACTTTATAGAGCGCATACATCGACTGCCTGTATTTGCGCATGCTATCAAATAGAGTATATTATGCACTATCATATGCGTAAAAAAAAAAACAGTATACTTTGGGCTTTAGGTGTAATAAATGGCGCCTTGACGCAAAATCCTATAACATACATTATGGTCCTGTTTTATTCATATATTGGAACAGATTTTGTGTGTACTTGTGGTTTGATGTGTATGTTGCTGTCTCCTCTTCATAGATCGCTGTTCTGGGCATCACTACAAACGAGCGAATGAACGCAAGAAGATATAAGCACTTTAAAGTTACAGCCACGTCCATCGAGAGCCCTTTCAAGTGAGTCCTTCAAACTCATTTCAGGTTTATCTGTACAGCACTGAACACAGAGGAGGGTGTTAAAGGGATAGTTCATCCAAAAATGAAAATCCCGTCATTTACACACACTCATGTCGTTCCAAACCTGTACGAGTTTCTTTTTTCTGCTGAACACAAAAGAAGATATTATGAAGAATAGGGGTAACCAAACAGTTGAATGGGCCCCATTGACTGCCATAGTATGTCATTCATACAGGTTTGGAACAACTTAAGGGTGAGTAAATGACAGGATTTTCATTTTTGGGTGAAATATCCCTTTAAAAATGGTTCATTTTTCAATCGTATTGATGTTTGTATATTCAACAGTCTGTATAATATAATCTATATGATACTTCAAAAATGTTTCTATTAGTGCTTGTTTAGACACCAACAATTTAGAGGAAGATCCAATTAGATTAAATGACCTCAGAAATGATTAATGAATATGTAGTGATTAAAAACAGTCTTCTATTATGGGATGGACTTAAGATACTGCTGACATCTATAGAAAAAATATTTTACCAAAATATAATAGTTCAATGATGACAAATCACTTGGGGTTTGGTTATTTCAGAGCTCATAAACTATTTAATAAAAAAAACAAATGTTTTTTGATGATCAGGCATAAGATTATGACAGGTGAAGTGAATAACACTGATTATCTCCATCACGGCACCTGTTAGTGGGTGGGATATATTAGGCAGCAAGTGAACATTTGGTCCTCAAAGTTGATGTGTTAGAAGCAGGAAAAATGAGCAATTGGATTTGAGCGAGTTTGACAAGGGCCAAATTGTGACGGCTAGACGACTGGGTCAGAGCATCTCCAAAACTGAGCATCAGAACTGGACCACGGAGCAATGGAAGAAGGTGGCCTGGTCTGATGAATCACATTTTCTTCTACATCACGTGGATGGCCGGGTGTGTGTGCGTCACTAACCTGGGGAACACATGGCACAGGTGCACTATGGGAACAAGGCAAGAGGCAGTGATGCTTTGGGCAATGTTCTCCTGGGCAAAACAAGTTTGATCCAAGAAGGCCCCGCCTTGCAACTTACAGGACTTAAAGGATCTGCTGCTATCATCTTGGTGCCAGATACCACAGCACACCTTCAGGGGTCAAGAAGAATCCATGCCTCGACGGGTCAGGGCCGTTTTGGCAGCAAAAGGGGGACCAACACAATATTATTCATAATGTTATGCCTGATCGGTGTGTATGTGTGTATATATAACTAGCCACATGCATTAAGCAAAAGCATACAGTGTTGTAGTCGAGTCACCAACTGTCGAGTCCGAGTCGAGTCTCGAGTCACCAAAGAAGAGTCCGAGTCGAGTCCAAGTCGAGTCACCAAAGAAGAGTCCGAGTCGAGTCCAAGTCGAGTCACCAAAGAAGAGTCCGAGTCGAGTCCAAGTCGAGTCACCAAAGAAGAGTCCGAGTCGAGTCCAAGTCGAGTCACCAAAGAAGAGTCCGAGTCGAGTCCAAGTCGAGTCACCATTACCTGAGTTCGAGTCCGAGTCGAGTCCCGTGTTCGAGAATACAGAAAAAATACAGAAAAAAAATTAATATTGTGATATATTATTACAATTTACAATATTTGGTTTTCAATTTATTATACTTTAAATTATCATTTATTTCTGTGATGCAAAGCAGAACTGTTTCCAACACTCATAATAAATCAGAATATTAGAATGATTTCTGAAGGATCATGTGACACTGAAGACTGGAGTAATGATCCTGAAAATTCTGCTTTGCATCACAGAAATAAATTATAATTTAAAGTATGATAAATTGAAAACCAAATATTTTAAATTGTAATAATATATCACAATATTACATTTTTTTCCCCCTGTATTTTTGATCAAATAAATCCAGGCTTGATGAGCAGAAGAAATTTCTTTCAAAAACATTACAAATATTAATGTGTCCAAACTTTTGGCCTGTAGTGTATGTCATATCGGCAAATATATTTGAAAGGTTGTTTATTGCTGCTTCCATAGACACCATTGTGTATTTTACAAACTATAAATGTATTGTTTTGCTATAAATTATATGTATTTAAATATCTGAAATCTAAAATAAACATAAGCGGGATTAAGCTCTGAGCGCGTCCGTCTTTGGCTCAGCGCCAGCCATTGCAGAAAGCACAGTTTGAATCTGGCAGTTATTGTCACGTCACTGTACCTTCGCTTCACTGTACGTAGACATCGTCGACGTCTGATGCCAAATTGGCAGACATCGCCCAACCCTAGCTTCCTCTGTTTATTATCATATATGCATTATGCTGGATACACACCAAAAGATAATCGGGCTGATTTTGGGCCGATTTCCCCCCTTCCGACAATCCTAGCTATGTCCCGATTATCTTGATGGTTCTAAAGATTATTTTATCAGATTTTCCTGTGGTGTGAAGTGTGTTAAGAGTGTCCAAACCTGCTCGGAAGAACGTCGGAGCCGTCCCGATCGCGAATGTTGAATATTTACGATCAGAAATCCTGATGTGTGTGGGGAACCCCGAGGACAAGCGCGCGCACACTCACGTGAAACGAAATAATATTCAATCCGAAAGCACGCTGAGAGATGAAATAGTCATGAACTGACTATAACTCCGACTATAAAAACAATTATTTAAAGTTTATTTAATAAGGCAATTTCAAAGAGAATAATATAGCTATTTTCCAAGAGACACCTGAGGACAACAATTAACCCTTTACCTGTCACCCCCCTTTTTGAGCATTTCGTGAAAATGCACTACCCAAACTTAAATGGTTGTAACTCATGAACCCTTTGGACTAAAGACTTATGGTTGGTCTCTTTTAAAAGAAGACACTTGGCAGATTATTGCTGACGTGGAAAAAAAATTATAGAATTAAATTATATAAAAGTTATTGAAATTTAAGTTTATTGTTATAAAAATATAATAAAATAAATATTATTTATTTTATTAAAAAATATATAAATGAATATAGGTTTCAGCCAAAAAAAGACAAAGTCAAAGCCAAAATTCTAACCAAGTTGTGTTCAAAATTTTAGGTCAAACTCAAAAAATGAGTTTTCTGTAAGACTTTTAGCTGCATAACCTCCAAAAATCCACTAGGGGTTAGACACACAATATTGGTGATTCCTAAAGATTGATCTGGCAGATATTCTCTATATATAATATTATTTTCTGAATATTTTTGGCTAAATACTAGAATCAATGTTTATGTTATGAACTTTTAGCATGAAAATCAAAGTTTGAATGATTAAAAGTGTGGTTGTTGACTTTTTGTTACAAAGGTGAAAACTCCTGTAATGATACAGATTTTTTGATGCACACTCTTGTCATATATTAATCCATTACTCTTCCAAAATATATATTTTCTGCAAAATCATCAACAAATATGTATTCTTGAGCCTTAGACCTTTCCAATGATATATAGTTTGTCATGACTAGATTAGGATTTAATAGTAATATAGTGAAGTAAATGTAGAATGCCCGTATACGCGCGTAACTCACCTCTAGGCTCTAGCTCTGTAACATCAGTGTTTCCCACACATTGACTAATTAGTGGCGGTGCGCCACAGAATCAACCGGCCGCCACATATTGGGCGTTGTTCATTAACTTTTTAACGCTATTTAAAACACACAGCGTATTCGTTAATTTCCTTTCCATGCTCTCTCTCTCCATCTCTCTGTCTCTCATGCGTCTCTCTCTCTTTCTCTCAACCCTGCTTTTGATATGAAACTTGAAAGTCTAAGCTTTTAAACTTGAATACGAAATTCAAACAATAAATATAGCGTTTTGGCGCTAATGTGGCATAAAAGTTAAAGCCAGAGGCGTGGAAAAACAGAGTTCCGACATGCTCTCATCTCGCGGCGGCGTGCGCTCATGTACGTGGTTCACGGAGCGCTCACATATACATCTAGTCTGGTTGCTCAAAGTATTGCTGATCATAACTGTTTACTTATTTTTAGGTTTTGCATTTAAATACATATTTATGATCAAACACTAGATTTCTTTAAATGTGAAATTTTAAAACGTTAACAATTTACATCCTAATATTTTTAATGATACTTATATAAGCACACACAAGTGAATATTAATGATTCCAAGCAAATATAATTTACCCAAGAAAAGTTTAAAATAGTGCTAAAAAGGCAAACTTTACAGTAGGCTATATGAATTGATATTGAATCAAGATCTAAATTGACATTTGTGCCAATCACCGCCATACTTATTCTGAAGTCTCGCGAGATTTTGCAATAATTCCTGTGTTTTACAGTCGGGACTCTGGTTGAAAATCTGTTTGTGTGTGGTGTGCTGTCTTTGTCACATCATGGCACACCACACACACTAGAGGAGCAAAACGGTTCAATCTAGGATTATTTGTCCTCATGTGTGTGGTCTATCACATTTTGAAAATCTTATAAGATGTAAAAAATCTTTTGGTGTGTACCCAGCATTAGTCAATAGTTTTTTTTAAAGCTAATGTTAGCCAATGGAAAGCATTTTACTTACTTTTCTGGGTGCATCCGTGACAGATGTCTGTTAAAGTTTGAAGTTGTCCCAGTCTTTTCCTCAATTGTGCGATTACACACACAACATTTAGCGCTGCTCTTTTCAGCATTAGATGCAAAATCCGTGTAGGCGAACTTCACGACAAATGTCAACATTTAGCCCGCGAATAATGCACAAGAATGCGGCGTAAAGTGAGTGACGTCAGTCAGTGAGTGTGTTGTCAAGCAAGGAGAGCGAGCGGTCGCAGTGTCTGTGAGGGAAAAAATAGATCACGGCCGGTCTTGGGAGCCCGAAACAGGAAAAGTGTAACAACGTAATTAGTTAATTTGATGAATGCTCAAGTGCGATTCTATATATCCTCGAGACTCGAGTCCAAGTACGAGTCACGAGTCCAGAGAACGGAGTCTCGAGTCGGACTCAAGTCCAGAGAATAAGGACTCGAGTACTCCATCACTGAAAGCATATCATGCCACTGTAGAAATGCATGATGGATGGATGGATGGATGGATGGATGGATGGATGGATGGATGAAAAACTAGAAATTAGAGAGAAAATTTGAATTGTCGCCTTTGCATTTAACTGAAATTACTAAATTAGAAACAAAAAAGTACTAATTAAAGTGAAAATATAAGAACAAAAAAATGTGTGTGTGTATATGAGACATGGCATGATTGACTAATAACTAATTAATAATCTACAAAAAAAAATAAAAGGAGAGATGTGTTCTGCCAGTTTAGTCAAAACGAACTAACTTCTCAAGATTAGTTTAGGAAGCCATTATTGTCAGTCTGTCAGTTGTAAGCAGAGATGTATAAAGTACTAGAGACACATACTTGAGTAAAAGTACAAGTTCCTTATCAAAAAAGTGACTTGAGTAGAAGTTGAAGTGCTCTTTAAGCACCACACTTAAGTAGAAGTACTAAAGTATTCAACATGTTTTGTACTTAAGTATTGCAAGTAGTTTATTTTAAAATGTACTACTCAAGTACTGAAAGTAAAAGTACAAGTATTGTGTTATGTAGTTATTAAAGAAAGTAGTCAAAAGTTTGAACATTAAATTGTTTTTATTATTTCAAATGATTAAGCTAAAGGACAATCACTATGTTGGTAGGTAATTTTTCTACCTTTGTCATACAAATAACCTGAAAATACTGTAGTTCATTAAGATTAAATCTTACTATAACCACTCTTACTAAAATAAAATGGGGTAAGCACACTTATATTCTCATTTCAAGAGGTGTTCTGAGTAAATGATTTGTTTGTAACACTTTACAATATGGTTTGATTTGTTAACATTACATTAGTTAATGTATTAGACTAATAACTAACATGAACTAACCATGATCAATACATTTGTTACTGTATTTATTAATCTTTGTTAATCTTAGTTAATAAAAATACAGCTGTTCATTGTTTGTATACGTTACTTCACAATGCACATTAACTATGTAAACAAATAGAGAGCAATTTGAGCGTAAGACCCTCGTGTTGTTTTAAAGACAGTGAATGCGCGCTCGCGGGGCTCTCTCGCGCGCGCTCTCTCTCGCGCTCTGTCTCTCTCTCGCACTCTGTCTCTCTCTCGCACTCTCGCGTTCTGTCTCTCTCTCGCACGCGCTCTCTCTCTCTCTCATGCGCGGTAATGTGGGTTTGGAATGGAATGATTCATAACATTTTTATAATTGTAACGAGTAACGATGCAGCACATAAAAAAAATATCGGAGTAAAAGTATTAAACTCATCGAAAATATGTACTGAAGTAAAAGTGGAAGTAGGAGAAAAAAATTATACTCTAGTAAAGTACAGATACTGCCTTTTAGTACTTAAGTACAGTAGTGAAGTAGTTCTACTTCGTTACTATACATCTCTGGTTGTAAGACTGTATTGTATGATTCCCAGTAGTAACTCTGCTCCTTTGTCTTTCTCGCGCAGTCACGGCTGTATGAGGAACCTGATAGATTTCTTCGAGCTGCGCTGCTGCGGTCTGCTGCGGCCCGTGGCCATAGACTGGACCTCGCAGTACACAATAGAGTACGACCAGACGTCCGGCTCGGGATACCAGCTGGTGTAGCGCCACGAAGGAGCGACAGAGCGTGAGAGAAGACGGAGCGAGAGGGAGAAGAGGGGAGAGGTTTTCCTGAGGAAGTGCTGCTCACCGGGACCATCTCCTTCACTGAGACTGCAAACCTCACCCAGTCAAGGATACGCATGCTGTTATAGGTCACCAACTCCACCCGAACAGGAAGAGGAGGAGTTCAATGGCTTCAGAGGGCGTATGACTCTCCTCCATCGGTCAGCAGAGACGTTTGTGGTTTCTTTCGCACATCGACTTGCGTTCATTTTACTTTTGTTTTCTCCCTGTGACCCTTTTTTTTTGTGTTGCTTTTAAAGTGATATCAGATCGTAAGTCCTGGTTCAACCTGGAGGAGTGAGAATTAGCTTTGTGGTTTTGAGGAATCGTTCTCCGTCGTCATTTGCTCACTTTCTTATGTGAAACACAAAAAATGAGACGTTTAGAAGAATGCTCACGCTGCTCTTTTCCATACAACGAAGGTGAAAAGAGCCGCGCGATGATTTTGCAAACGTTCCCCACACAAACGACACGACGATGAGCGAATAATGATTTATGCGAACGATAGGAATCAGGCGTCATGTAGACTAAAAACATTCATACGACTAGAGAGATGCCCTCTTTAAATAATGTGACTTAAAACATATTTATTTTAACCTATTTATATAGTATTTTTCAAAGAGTTGGTCATTTTACGTCACTTTGGTTGTTACATGTCATCATATATGTACATTTCCAGCATGTTTAATAGGTTTAGGTGGGAGAATCCTGCCAAACGTGTCGAGAACATGAACCCGGCTTACATTTCACCCTAAAATCCCAAGAAATAAATGAGAGAATGAAGCTTGTTTAGTAGTTTTTGGCTTGATTCTCATTACCGTAATGATTTAAATAGCAAAGTATTTATCTTAAACTGCCTTTTTTTGTCTTTCGAAGTCATTGTATTACATTTTTTGCTGTAAAACAATTTTTAAAATGAGAATTATGACAAAAAATGCATTACGGTGATGAGATTTTGGGTTGAAGATCTCGACGCGTTTATGGGATTCCCCCGGATGCCCTCCGAACTTACAAGAAATAATACGCTCGTATGTGAACCTCTATATTTATTATGTATGTGTAGTTTTAGGAAGTGTATACATTTAAAGTTGAAATGCTGTTGAAAAGCCATTAAGTGGACCTGATAGCTGTACGAACTTAATGGAAGACGCGTTTTATCACGCCAGATGGGCTTCTTCCATATCTTTTACCGTTTTTTTTTTTTGTTTTTTTTGTGGCGGCGATGATGTTTGTCTGCCTAAAACAATGCACTGATCTTTTTTTTGTTGTTGTTGTTGTTGTTGTTCTTCACCGTTGCTGAAGGATTAAGCCGGCTTCCCCACCCGCGCAGAGGGATCTTCACGTTTACGTAAAGAGGAAGCTCCTCCCCCTTTCGCTCTCCTCCATTTCCTCTTCCTGTTGTCATTGCAACAGCTGACAGGACGAACTGATGTAAAGAATGTGCATCTGTACATAAATGAACTAGATTCATTATTCTGTGAGTGACTTTTTTTTTTTTTGTCTGTGTTAGTCGAAGCTGCTCCTAATGTTTTTTTTTTTTATCTTACCAAAAAGCAGAAAAAAATGGACTATTATCCAAGTGTATGACTGTAGCTTTTAGTGGCGTCTGGCACTGCTGTGTATAGACCTTTGACCTTGCAAGTCTCCACTGCATGTGATCGCCCGGCCATCCCAGAGACGCTCCATCTGTAAATAGTGAATGTTCAGTATTTGCAGCTGTTTTTTTTTTTTTTTTTTTTTTTTTTTTTTTAAATATCCTTTTGTTTTTACATTTTAAGCCCAATGTGTGTATCGTTATTGCGTGTCCCTGCGGCGCTCTGCAGATGTATTATATCTGAATGTCCCATTCTCGTTGATTAATATCCAACCTTGAAGGGTTTCTTTTGTATGTTTCATTGCTGGGTTTGTTGTACCACTGGATGTACAAATTGTAAATGCCAGAGAAGTAGACGTAAGAGACGCTGTAACTCAAGAGGGCACGTTGTGATGACGCCATCACTCATGGACGGGCCCCCCCATTCTGTAATATTCGGATTAGGCACAGTAACAGTCATCCATACCATGTGACACTGTTTTTAGAGAGATACTCACATATTGTTGCTATGCCTTTACGGTTTGGCCGGCTGTTTTCCCACCATGTGAAAAGCACATGCTCATCTCCAGTGCCTCAGCTGAGATCAGGACGTCACCCTACTCTGCTTCAGATGTAACTTATTGGGCATGGTTCAATTTTAATGGCTTTATTAATAAAACATTCAAAAGGTGAAAGGCCTGTGCGGTCGTTTTCAATCAAACAAGTGTTTATTTCTGATTGAACATGTTCATGCGTGTAAAATGTACTACTCTGGATGAAAAGGGTGAGAAACTAAATATTTTGCATAAAGGAAACTGACCATTATTTATTTTTTGGAGGGGGAAATAAAATAAAAAGAAGACTGTCGTATTACAGAAAAAAAGATTTTATTCAAAACAAATTCATTAATTTATATTGAATACTTTATTATTAATATAAACTATTTAAAAGTCAAGGTTATGTTAGTTAACGTTATATCCTGCATTAAGAAAATTAACCTTATTTTTTATATATTAGTAGTTATTTTACTGTATTAAAATAAAATCTATCAAAAATATATTGATTTCACTTTTTAACTTTAGTGTGCAATGTTGCTGTTTGAGCATAAACAACATCTGCAAAGTTTCGACGCTCAAAGTTCAAAGCAAAGGGAGATATTTTTTACAGAAATCACTTTAAGGACTACAACAAACAGCTGGTAGGGACTACAACCAGCTTCTTCCTGGGTTAGTGACATCACAAACCCTAACATTTACATGAACTTTTAATACCCAGTAAAGGGTAAAAAAAAAAATTTGCATTAAAGGAAATGGACCATTATTTATTTTTGAGGGGAAATTTTTTAAAAAGAGACTGCCATATTACAGAAAAAAAAAGATTTAAAAACAAATTAATAAATTGAAGCAATTTTTATTAAATACTTAATATTATTAATATAAACTATTTAAAAGTCAAGGTTTTTACGTTATAGTTACGTTATATCCTGCATAAAGAAAATTAACCTTATTTGTTATTTACTGTAATACTAAAGTTATTAAAGTAATTAAATATTAATTAAAATATTAAAGTATTTATTTTACTGTATTAAAAAATAAAATCGTAAAATAATTTAACATTTATCTTGCAAAAGGCAAACTAACCTTATTTTTTTACTTTTTAAAAATTGTGATTGTGACTCACAAATTCTCATTACTGTAATACACAGTATTTATCTTATTGTATTAAAAAATAAAATCAATTTAAATAAAATTATTTAAAAATCAGTTTTTACGTTATGTATGTTAATGAGAATTGCTGGGGGAAGAATTTGCAATGCAAACTGATCAAATGTTTGTTTTTTTGCCATAATAAAGGGATACAACGATACATTTACATGCAAAATAAAGAACATTTACAACAAGCTCTCATTAGTTAACATTAGTTAATGCATTAGCCAACATTAACAATGGCTACATTTATTTGTTGTTAAAGTTAGTTGATAAAATACAACAGTTCATTGTTTAGTCATGTCAGCTGATGTTCATTAAATACTATTAACAGATGCAACTTTTGATTTTAATAATATATAAGTAAATTAAGATTAATAAATGCTTTAGAAGAATGTTTAATTGTTAGTTCATGTTAATTCGCTTATGGTAAAGTGTTACCGAACAATGATAAAGAATCTAAACATTTGCAATCAATATCTAGGTCATGTTTTAAATGTGAAAATCATTGCCTTTTGAAGATTAATAAATCACATTAGGCTGTCATTTTTCCATCCCCAAATTGAAAACCTCTTAAAATTACATTTAAGGCATTTCATTTTTATTGTATTCACACTCGTGCCCCTAAACACATTTTACAGTTCGCACACATCTATTTTTAAAAATCACAAAAAAAATAGTCGAGCCCTGTTAATTGTCATGAAAATATAACCAAATAATAGTCTTCTTTTGAAATGAGTATCAACCTCTTGAACAGCAGTGAAGTACTATCATTGAGCGTGGACCAGAGCTCCTGCTCCCTGACCGTATCCGAATCCTTTGGGGCCGAAGTTCTTCGCATAACACGCTAAAAACACAGACAAAGAAGAAAGGAAGCATGAATGTAGTTGATTAGTGAGCGACATGTCATGTCAGGTTTGTCTGAGGTCATCAGATGTACGTCATCTGGAACTCTTGATTGATTCCTGTCTTGTGTTTCAAGAGTTTCTTGGTAATCTAGTTTTACAGGTTGTTGTTTTGTTATCAGAGAACAGTCCAGACAGACAAACAAACAGTGTGTCCTCGAAACCCTGAGAGACGCATTAAAGCGCTCGGGAGGTTGCTCAATATTTCAATTTAATGTGTGACCTATTCATTTACACCAGAAGTGTCAAACTTTGCATTAAAGGGGTGGTTGATTATGACTTTTTTAACCTCTAGTGAGTGTGTAATGTTGCTGTTTGAGCATAAACAACACCTGCAACGTTACGACGCTCAAAGTTCAAAGCAAAGGGAGATTTATACTTTTAAATAAATCGCTTTTTAAGGACTACAACCAGCTTATTCACGGGTTGACATCACAAACCCTAAAATTGACATAAACCCCGCCCCCGGGAACACACAACAAAGGCCATGTTGAGAAGAGGAACATTTGGAGTCCTCTTCTCATTTTGGAGTTGCTCAAACTCGTATGCCATCTTTTCACATTTATTTCAATACAGTGCAAACACAAATGCAATTCATAGTTTTCAGTCACATGACTGTCGCGGAGCCCTGGAGAACAAAACCGCCATAGAAATGCAGCACAAGCCTGTCAATTTTCCATCTTAAAAACCTAAAACATGTGAACAAGATGCACGTTTTGGGCACTTATGATCCATATAGAGCACCTGCTGCAGTATCTCAATCCCTAAAAACAGCGGGACGATTTTAAAACGCTTAACGTGAAAAACACTATAGGGCGAGTTGCACTAATAAGGATTCAATTAAGCAAAGTTTAAGGATTTGCTGATATGGGTTTTATTTTCAATTGAGTTTAACTCAACAGATTAACTGATCGGGATGAACTGACGCCAGGCTAAAGAATCATTAGTGCAACCCACCCTTAAAGTGCCGTAATGTACTATAACAGTGATATTAAAAGATGAAACTCACTTTACACCTTTTTGATGATGCACACTATATACAGGCGAGCAGATGAGCCAAGAATATGAATGCAACACGTTTTCTTTATAATGGTTTTCAATGGGAAAAACTTCTCATGTTGCACTAATATTCTGCTTTCCTGTACAAAGTATGCAACATCAATAAGGCGTATATTGAATTTGGTAATTTAGGGTGCGTTCACACTTGTGATTCGGTTTGTTTGGTCTGGACCAAAAAACAAAACATATAGTCCTGGTCCGCTTAGTGTTCACACTGCCATTTTTAACAGCGAACCTAAAGTTACTGAACCAAAGGCATAGGGATACGGTCACAACCTGATTGGTCGGCTTTTATGACGTATATTTTGCGACGGAGCTGCTTACCGAACATTCAAAACAATGCTGTGTGCTGGATTAGACGCCATCATTATGCGTGTACATATGGTTTTATTTTTACCAGCTGAGAACTCACGAAGAGCTCATCAAATGTTCAACACATTGAAAACAGCAGCAGGATTTCCTCCGTTGTGCAGAAACGCAGATCTGCTTATATTGATGAGGCGCTTTACCTCCACGTTTGTCCTCTACTCATTTTGGATACACCGATGTTTCCGTGTCGTCAAATCAGCTGACTTGTAGCGTCGTATCTTGTGACATCACGTCCTGTTTTTGGTTCGTTTACATGTCTTTGGTCCGTGTTGCGTTCATATATCAATTGAACCGCACCAGAGTTGGTTTGGAAGCAGATCGAGACCCATCTTTTTAGTTTAGAGCACTTGTTTAGTGCACACCAGGGTGCGGATGGCAGCGTTCACATATGCTCAAATGAACCGCACTAACCGAGCAATCGCACCAGGGTTCGTTTTAATCCAACCAAACATGACAAGTGTGAACGCACGTTAATATCACAGTCTTACTGCATTAATACTGACTACAAACCCGGTAAAAATGACTGGTGGGCAATGGAAAGAATTGTTTTGCTCTCCAGGTGGGCGTTCCTAACAGTCTGACAACACATGAAAACTATGAATAGCATGTCATAAAAGAAAGATGACAAGTTATAACCGTAATTAAACTAAACTATACCTGTTCTATCTTCACACAGCAGATGTGTGACCCTGGAGCACAAAACCAGTCATAAACCACAGGGGTATATTTGTGGCAATAGCCAACAATACATTACATGGGTCAAAATTATCACATTTTTCTTTTATGCCAAAAATCATTAGGATATTAAGTAAAAGATCATGTTCAGTGAAGAAACTTCGTAATTTAAATGCCGTAATGCACTGCTAAGGACTTCATTTGGTGATTTGATCAATATATAGATTTTTTAAGTTGAAATTGACCCTTATGACTGGTTGTGTGTCACATCTTCTCTGGCTCTGTATTATCATGATAGAATATGCTAATCGATGACTTGAAGATAGTTAACTCATAAATTCATCAACTAACCCTTCAGAAACGTCCCGTCTCATTCTACATGTTGTCACTTCTTCTTGAGTCTCTCCATCATTGTCCGACTCCGGTTTGAACATAAAAGGCTGAACAGTTTCTGATGTTTTCAGTGTGTGTTTGTGTGAGGTAATCTAACACGAGCTCTTGAAGCTCCGCCCTCTTCTAGAAAGGGGGCGGGAGCAGCCGCTCATTTGCATTTAAAGGGACACACACAAAAGCGGCGCCCTCAAAAAGTGACAATTTTAACATGCTAAAAAAAATATATCTGTGGGGTATTTTAAAGGGTTAGTTCACCCAAAAATGAAAATTCTGTCATTAATTACTCACCCTCATGTCGTTCGACACCCGTCAGACCTCCGTTCATCTTCAGACACAAATGAAGATATTTTAGTTGAAATCTGATGCCTCTGAAAGGCCTCCATTGGCACAATGCACTTTACACTCTCAAGACCCTTAAAAGGTACTAAAGACGTCGTTACAAAGTCCATCTCACTACAGTGGTTCTACAATAACTTTATGAATCGGCGACAATAGTTTTTGTGCGCAAAAAAAACCTAAATAACGACTTATATAGTGATGACGATTTCAAAACACGGCCTCATGAAGCTTCGAAGCGTTATGAATCAGTGAGCCGAATGATGATTCGGATCGCGTGTCAAACTGCTGAAATTTGGCGATTCAAACTGCTGAATCGACTCGCTGATTCATAACGCTTCGAAGCTTCATGAGGCCGTGTTTTGAAATCGTCATCACTATGTAAGTCGTTATTTAGGGGTTTTTTGCGCACAAAAACTATTCTCGTCGCTTCATAAAGTTATTGTAGAACCACTGTAGTGAGATGGACTTTGTAACGACGTCTTTAGTGCCTTTTAAGGGTCTTGAGAGTGTAAAGTGCATTGAGCCAATGGAGGCCTTTCAGAACCATCAGATTTCAACTAAAATATCTTCATTTGTGTTCAGAAGATGAACGGAGGTCTTACGGGTGTCCAACGACATGAGGGTAAGTAATTAATGACAATTTTCATTTTCGGGTGAACTAACCCTTTAAGCTAAAACTTCACATACACACTCTGGGCACATCAGAGGCTTATTTTACATCTTTTAAAAGGGGCATTATAGGACCCCTGCATTAGGATCCAGTGCTGACCTTTGCAGTAGATTTCTCCATCTTTCTCCGTCTGAGTGGTCGACTCCAAACTCTTCCCACATTTGGCACAGCGAAAGCAGTTCTTATGCCACGGCTGGAAGACAGACACGAGATGATAAAGAAAGGATGAGTATAACAAGCTGATATCATCAAGCGCTCATGACTTCCTGGTGATTAAACTGAGAGAGACAGAAACTGGACCAGATGCTTCGCACTTGGATCCTCTGAAAGCTTTTTTTTCTGGCAGTAGATCTCTAGCATCTGCAAACCCTCATGAAGACGTAAAGAAAGCGTCAATGCAGTCGCCACACACTTTGAAGTGAACTTTTGAACCCAGGTGATGTCACCATGACGCATTTTATCTCGACACTATGAGAAGTTATGATTCCCATTTGAACTCTCCATTAAACCTGAACCCACTCTTGCTGCAAACATCAACAATATATCAAGAACACTCCTCGAGCGTCAGTGGGATTGGGAAGTGTTTGCTATTATTGCTGTTAACGTTATTGCATTAATGTGTATTGACACCAGTAAGAGCATAAAAATATTATTTTGCTTAAAAAAATAAAGCCTGTTTTAAGGATTTTAAGCATTGCATTTTTTTGCAGCAGTTTTCTATTCATTTAAATTTTTTATATTTATGGACCATTTGGTGACAACTAGTTAAATTAAAACTCTCTTAATTAAAAAAAACCCCGTTATTTATATATAAATATATAAAAGAATGGACATTCAAGTAATAAGAATAAACATTGAAACTAATTGCCATAAAAATGTCTAAAAATATTTGATTGTTTCCTTTTAATTAATTTTCTTTTAAAGGAACACACCGACTTTTTGGACCTTTATCTTATTCCCCGTATCCCCCAGAGTTAGATAAGTCCATATATCATTCTCATCCCCGTGCCATAACTCTGTCTGACGCACCCACCGCTAGCCTAGCTTAGCACAAAGACTGGAGGTAAATGGCTCCAGCTAGCCTAGCTCAGCACAAAGACTGGAGGTAAATGGCTCCAGCTAGCCTAGCTCAGCACAAAGACTGGAGGTAAATGGCTCCAGCTAGCCTAGCTCAGCACAAAGACTGGAGGTAAATGGCTCCAGCTAGCCTACTGCTCAATAAGTGACAAAATAACGCCAACATTTTCCTATTTACATGTTGTGATGTGATGTGTATAGTTACATTGTGTACTAAGACCGGCGGAAAATGAAAAGTTGTGATTTTCTAGGCCGATATGGCGAGGAACTATACTCTCATTCCTGCGTAATAATCAAGGATCTTTGTGCCGTACCATGAGTGCAGCGGCGCAATGATATTACACAGCGCCTGAAAATAGTCTCCAGCACTCCCTGTGCAAGCAGGATGACATGTTGTTTATGTTGACAGAAGTTAGTCTATTTTCCACTGCACTCATGGTACGGTAGCAAAGTTCCTTGATTGTTACGCAGGAATGAGAGTATAGTTCCTATCCATAATCGTTCTAGAAAATCACAACTTTTAATTTTCTTGACGTGTACTATGTCTTAGTACACGATGTAACTATACTAGGGCTGGGCAAATTAACTCGCTAACGCGGGCGATTAATTTTTTCAGCTAAACGCATTAAAAATATTTAACGCAAATAACGCAGCGTCCGTTTTTATATCCATTTTTGCCTAGCGTTACATTATATGATCACGCTCCTATTCATGTAAATGCTTCCAAGCGCGACAAGACACTAGAACGCGCTGCATGTCAATGTCCTGTCTGTCTGTCTGTCTGTCTGTCTGTCTGTCTGTCTGTCTGTCTGTCTGTCTGTCTGTCTGTCTGTCTGTCTGTCTGTCTGTCTGTCTGTCTGTCTGTCTGTCTGTCTGTCTGTCTGTCTGTCTGTCTGTCTGTCTGTCTGTCTGTCTGTCTGTCTGTCTGTGTGTGTGTGTGTGTGTGTGTGTGTGTGTGTGTGTGTGTGTGTGTGTGTGTGTGTGTGTGTGTGTGTGTGTGTGTGTGTGTATGCTCACATCGAGTTCTCTTTTGCTCTTGAACAAACAATAACAGCAACACAGAAAATTTTGAGTACTCATATATTAGGAGTCTTAAATTAGTTAAATAACGTCTTATATGAACTTAAAGAGTTGTGAGGAAATGAGATGCGCGTCAGATCGCGTCAGAGTGACAGGAGCACTGATGATGCCTGTCATTAATGTTCATCAAAGAACAACGGGAACAGAGAAAATTGTAGCTTTAATGATGATTAATCTATATTTCATTTATTATTTATGCAGTTAAGAAAGGTGTTTGATAACTGTTACATTTCTGTCTAACAGGGAAGGAACCGGTTAAAAATAACATTTATTATAATGGGTTTATGTAAAGATTGTTTTAAGTTCACTTAAATTAAAAGTTGTTTTTTTAAAGCCCAATAAATGTTGAAATTGGGAGCTTTCAGTTATACTGTAATGTAACGTCATTAATGTTTCATATAGAGACATCAGTACTGGCCTTCATTCATAAAAAGATGACAATACAACACATATTTAAAATAGACTGTCTTTAAATTGTTTCTACATTAATTTGGAGAGTAACTGAAATTATTACAATATCAAAATATTAAAAACTTAAAATATTAAAAACTTGCGATTAATTACAGAAATTTTTTTGATTAATTAGTTAATTTTTTTTAATCGATTCCCAGCACTAAACTATACACATCACAACATGTAAATAGGAAAATGTTGGCGTTATTTTGTCACTTATTGAGCAGTAGGCTAGCTGAAGCCATTTACTTCCAGTCTTTGTGCTAAGCTAGGCTAGCGGAGGTGCGTCAGACAGAGTTATGGCACGGGGATGAGAATGATATATGGACTTATCTAACTCTGGGGGATACGGGGAATAAGATAAAGCCCCAAAAAGTCAGCGTGTTCCTTTAACAATTTTTTTAAGCATCAGTAGGATTGGGAATTGTTTGCTATTATTGTTGTATAAACTTTATTGCATGAATGTGTATTATACATTAAAAAAAAAACGTAAACAATTTTTTTGCTTAAAAACTAAAGCCTGTTAAAAGGATTTCAAGCATTGTCTTTTTGAAGCAGCATTTATATTCACTTTTATAATTTTTTATATTTATTGACCATTAGCTGACACAAAATTAAATTAAACTAAATTAAAATTTCAATACATATACAATAATGAAATGTTCTTATGTTTCATGACATTCAAATAGAATTTCTCATAAATACTGATAAAAATATAACTACTTTTGTAGTTTTTGTACAATTTTTAAATTTCAAAGAATTTCTCTATTTTTTTAATGAATAAAAAGGGGGTTCGTGTAGTGATAGCGTGGTAAAAACAAACATTCACTCGGAATTTGGTTTTAGTTGAAAAATATTATTATATAGGCTTACGTTCCACCGGGTCCATTTGGACCCAGGAATGGAATAAGTGTATGCAGTTTTTTAATGCATTACAAGGGTGACAAGTCAATTTTAATGTGATGATGATTTAAATGTGTTTGCCTCTGCTCACCTTCCCAGCGCTCATCACCTTCTCCGCCGCATACACAGACTCTCCACAGCGTGCGCACTTCTCCGAGCCGCCGAACTTCTGTGCAAACTTGGACGGGTTTGGGTTGGTGGTGGGGCGGTGAGTTTGGGTTCTGGGTAGGAGACGGAGAGAGGTCAGAGGCAGTTCTCTGGAGCTCAGCCTAACGAGCGGCCCTGAATGAGCCGCTTTGTGTCGGCTGGGCATGAAGAGGGCGCCTGGGGTCTGTACAGGAGCTCCGCTTACATAATAGATTCTTTCATAACAATAAATCACCTGACGGCCGGCTTGAGCACACAAAGAGAGGACGGATTTGCTACCAGAACAAGTTGACTCCAGAAATCTTACACACAACTATATGCACCAAAACACACCGACACATAACGATAATACTAGATTTTTAACCATTGCATTTTTGCAACAGTTTTGATCTTAAATTTTGTCTCTAATGGCCTTTAAAAATATAATAAAATAATATGCACCAAAACACAATGCTACTCATGATACATATGCATATAGATAATACTGTACATACCATTTATTATTATACATAAATACACACTCATTCATGTATATATATATTTAAAAAATATATGCATACTGTGTATATATATATACACCGACCAAGCATAACATTATGACCTAATATTGTGTTGGTCCCCCTTTTGCTGCCAAAACAGCCCTGACCCGTCGAGGCATGGACTCCGTTAGAAGGTGTGCTGTGGTATCTGGCACCAAGATGTTAGCAGCAGATCCTTTAAGTCAGGGGTGTCCAAACTCGGTCCTGGAGGACCACTGTGCAGAGTTTAGCTCCAACTTGCCTAAACAACACACCTGCTAGAAGTTTCTAGTATGTCTAGTAAGACTTTGATAAGCTGATGTGTTTAATTGGGGTTGGAGCTAAACTTTGCAGGACAGTGGCCCTCCAGGATCAGGATTGGACACCCCTGCTTTGAGTCCTTTAAAGAGCACCTATTATGGCATTTAAAATGTTCCAAATATTGTTTTAGAAGTCCCCAACAACAGTTTTGCATGTATGCAACGACAAAAAAGACTTTAGTTTTCTTATAATATCCATTTATTTGTACCTGTTTTGACAGCGATTCTCAAATGATTCCTTTAGTGATTCACTTTTCAAAACCCCGCCTTTACGTGGCGCTAATCTGCGGTGATTGGTCCGATGACCCAGTCAGTTGTGATTGGTATAGTCTGTGCAGATATTTTCGGAAACGGAACGCCCATCAAAGTCTAATAGTGACAGTAATTTGTTAATATGTGTCAGGAGTTATGAATATGAAAACCGCGTCGGAACCGCTTGATTGTAATATGAGCCTCAGCTGATCTCATTCATAAAAAAACTCCTCTATTCTCCTCACGAAGACTCGCGACAAATCAACATCCCTCAGGGCTTTTAGTTCAAAAGTGTGCAGATGAGGAGACATATTGATAGATTCTCATATGTCTGTGTCAAATTTCTAAACAGAGGAGTATTTTTTATTCAATACTTCCTCAAAATGCGCAGATGTAGCCTAATCATGAGCGATTGAGTCTCTTATGTGTTGTTTTCAATTCATCCTGGCAGCCGGAGGGCGCTCTGTGCACATGTAGTCCATTTATGGTACAGATAGACGAAGAAGATACCATGTGCCATAATAGAAGTCCATAATAAAAGCTTCCTGAGATCGAGAAACATGCAAATAGAGACATTTGACGATTAAATAAACACACAATCGCGACGATGTATGGTTTGTCTTCAAGCTACTTAGTCTTAAAATGCTCATCCTTGGGCAGATTAAAAAAGTTTGCTTTTGAGTGGCACTTCAGAACACAGCGTCTCGTGGCCATGATGTTTTCTAGTTTTCACTGGCGTCTTGGAGCGCAATAAGTGGGCGTATCGTATTCAAATAACTTGACAAGTTGACGTCATCTAGTCAGAGAAAAAGCTTCGGTCTTCTAACGATTCTTAAAAATGACTCCGAGTCGACTCTTACTTTTGAAAGAAAATAACTATATATACGGTACACTGTCATATTTCAAACTTTGCAGGATGTTTTTGTTCACTTAGATCTATGTTACACACTACATGAAAGATAAATTTCAAAATTCCATGATAGGTGCTCTTTAAGTTGCGAGGTGGGGTCTCTATGGATCAGCTTGTTTGTTGAGCACATCCCATAGATGCTCGATTGGATTGAGATCTCGTTTCGGTGCTCCTCAAACCACTCCTGAAACATTTTTGACCACTGCAGACCGGGAACACCCCACACGAGCTGCAGTTTTGGAGATGCTCTGACCCAGTCGTCTAGCCGTCACAATTTGGCCCTTGTCAAACTCGCTCAAATCCTTACGCTTGCCCATTTTTCCTGCTTCTAACACATCAACTTTGAGGACAAAATGTTCACTTGCTGCCTAATTTATCCCACCCACTAACAGGTGATGAAGAGATAATCAGTGTTATTCACTTCACCGGTCATAATGTTATGCCTGATCGGTGTATATATATATAAATATTTTATATATGAATATAACAATTTGTTCTTAAATATATACATGCATGTGTGTGTATTTATGCAATGCATAATTATACACACTTTTATTTTGCAAACGTTTATTTTGGATGTGATTAATCGCGATTAATCGATTTGACAGCACTAATTATTTTACAAGGAATACACACTATATCAGTCATCCATATAAACTTCTTGAACAGTGAAAAATGAAAAAGCTCACTCTTCAGGTTTGATGCCCAGTCTCTCGCCGCGGTCCATATTGAGCGTTCCTGCTCCCTGACCGTATCCGTATCCCTTTGGTCCGTACTTTTTCCCGTAGCACGACTTGCAATAGATTTCCTGGTCATGGATGGCCAGCGTGGTGCTGTCTAACCCTTTTCTACAGACCACTGGAGGAGGAAAAAACACTGATTTTAATGTTTTCTCAAGGAAATAAGTGGTGCGCTCCCATGCAAAACTCAATGCTACAATGCTATATAGTGTTTTGAGTGGATTTCAGCATGTTGCTATGCAGTTTTTATCATCCGCCAGGCATAAGAAAAAACCAATAACACATCTCTCCTCAGGTTAGAGACTTGTCAACTCAAAGTATGAGCAATAATAATAGTCATGCCACCACTAATAATCTATCATTTTAACTGTAGGATTAGAGGCTAGAATGCAAGCAGTGTGTTTATCATGTGATTTTGACTGTTTAGTCAGCAGACTCTGGCTTGGTATGGGATATTGTCCCGAAGAGAGACAAACATGATTCCACAGCAGGGAGGTTAACGCCCTTTACTATTCATTCAGCTGAACAAAACATCTCTGGACTCCATCTTTCTCATTATACATCACCTCACATTTGACCACCAAGATTTCGTCGATTAAAGACTTTTGTCATAGAGGAAATGTGGTGAAAACACAGATAGGAGCGCAAGAGAGAGAGAGAGCGCTCATTAACTCATCATCGCCTCGCTCTCAACAGAATGGCTTTTGTGGCGGCCCACCGCAAGTAAACATGTGGGCCGGATTGTTTTTGCCATTTTGGTAGCAAAGCACTAATGTGAAGCATGTGGACTCAAACATAGCGAGATCTCACAAAAACATCTGAGATAGTTCACTGCAGAACCAGTGTTGAGGGTAACGTAATCAGATTACATTTTCAAGTAACTAGTAATGCATTACTTTTTAATTACAGGAGTTACTTTGTCAAATAAGTAACTCAAGTTACTTTGTCGCCCCATTTATTGACTGACAGTGCAAGTGTGTAAACATGATGGTTATTGTAACTCTAGACTAAACGTGAGCAGCTCATCTCACTTGCACAAAAACGGATTCAGTACTTCTCGAAATGAATAAAACCGGTGACCGAATCTCCAGAATATTATGCAAGCCTGCAATAGTTAAATATCTTAAATTACACAAATATACTTTATGTATTTAATCTCACTTTATTAACCAATGTCTTTGCTGCTGACCTTAGATGACCCAAATCAACCACACTAATAAGCAAAAATGACTTTAAAGCTACACTGTGTAACTTTTTTAGTTTATTCTTAGCTAAAAACACTTAGTTCTTTCAAAAATATAGGTGCTCATTAATGTATATTTACTTCTTTCAAGTAATAAAGTATTCTCGTAAGTTTATAATATGCCATTGAAAATACATACGGGTGAGGGGTTCAAATGCCGGTCGCCATGTTGCCCCTCCATCTTGAAAGTACATTAGCCAAAGAGGGACATACCCGTGAATTCAAGCTTCGCCTTTCGCGTTTTAACACTCGATGGCACCGTGTCGAATGTGGACGAGGTCGAACTGGAAGCCATGTTAATCTTGGACTAAATCGGCCACCGTAGGAGTTAAAACGAAATCGGAATTGAGAGGAAGAGAAACTAATATTCACTGGATGGTCATATACCTTTTCACCACTAGATGGGGGAAAATATCACACAGTGCAGCTTTAAACATCACATGTTTTTATTGCTGAAGTAAAAGGCTGAATTCGAAAACGCCCCCTAAACCCTCATTCACTATTCCCTGCATTACTCCACTAATACAATTAACTTGAGCGAGTGAATGAAAATGAGTGAGCAAATTCGGACAGCCGTTGATCGTATATCGGCTGTACACTCGTTAGTGCACTCAATAACGTCCACTATGGTTTCGGACACCACTACAAATGGCTGTCCCCTCAAATAATGCCCTATTTAAGGGTATAGGGGGCGATTTCGGTTTCAGCCAGAGTGTAGTAAAACTGCTCCTGCGTCCTTTTTTCTGCGATCCAGATTGATTTGTTTGAGTTCTGCCCTCTACTGTACAGACGTGAAATCGCATTTCCTTTAGCCTGAGATCTTTTCATTTCACTTCATATGAAAGCCTTTACATTTGTCAAAAATTTAACTTTTTTTTAAAAACAATAATGCAATTTTTTTTTATTAAAAACAAACCAGAAAGCCCAGCCCAGGAGAAAAAGTAACGCAGAAATAACGTAACATAAAAAGTAACTACGGGTAAGTAAGGGAATTAGTTACTTTTTTAGGGAGTAATGCAATATTGTAATGCATTACTTTTAAAAGCAACTTTCCCCAACACTGTCATAAAAATATCTTTGAATACTGATTAATTGTGATGTTTAGTTGTAATAAGGGGATAAAAATCTGCTCGGTTCATTTGTAACCTCAAAAAATAAATAATATTTTGATCATAGAAAGTTAACACTATTTAAAGTATTTTAAGCATTGCAGCAGTATTTATATCTTCAATCATTTATATATTCATTTTAACAATTTAATAAGGCATGCATTTTGCTGATTTTAAAATGTATTTCTTTTTTGCATTAATAAAATAAAATAAAAAATAAAAAATTAAAAAAAAACATTACATTAAAAAAAATTATTAAATTGACATGAGAATAAATGCTCTGTTTTTGTTATGCAAAACATAATTTCTTCTTTTCCCTTTTGGTCTGAAATTTAGGATTGCAAAGGGGCTGCAATCCTAAAATTTCCAGAAACTCTGTTTCCAAAAATTCTGAAAACTTTGCAACACTTGTGAAATTTGACCAGCACACGTGATCATGAGTTGTACCTGAACAGTAAAGAGTTGTTTTCACTTACTACAGAGGAAGCAGCACTTGTGAAAACTCCCTCCATCACACTGGACCTCTTCAGCGTGGTACACCGTCCCATGGCAGGCGCCACATTTGTTTCCTCCACCCCAGTTCGGCATGATAACTAAACTGTGAAGACACAATTAACAATTAATACAATTAACTCTAGAGTAGTACAGCTTTAAAACACAGGAAACACATCCGTCCTGCAGAGATCAACCTCAGGAAACTGCCCAGGTGAACATCAGTGTGTATCGCCGCTACTTATGACCACATCCCAGGGCACTTAATTTGCCTTGTTGGACATAAATTCCCCCATAAAAACCAACTGCGTCTGTCCGGACTAATAAAGACAAACAACAGACAGTAAACAGTCTGGAGACCCCGATATCAAAACACACTGAGACCAGCAGCCGCTACAGGACAATGGAGAGTCAAATTGAGCCAAAAAACAACAAACAAAATGTTCTATATTTTGCAGTAGCAATGCCTGGAAGTAAAAAAACTAAAACAGCAGCAGTCAAGACATTTCAAAGGATCATTGTTCAGTCCAATAAATGATATCACACCACTCCAACAATATTCAAATATAAAAAATGCGAAGCACACTCATAAAAGTGTGTTTGTCACTTCAGCTCTCCAGGAAAACATGAGCAGCTCCCTGTAAAATAAATGTGTTTCTCATGGCCTCACTCAAATCAAGCATAAAACTAGTGATTATAGACTAAACACATGTCCAGACATGAGAGCGGAGGACAGAAGACAACAATCAAGCATCTCAAAGTCCTCAAAACACAACATTAACTATCCGAATGTCCATGTGTTGAATGAATACATGCAAAACCTCAGTATTAAATGTTTATGCGTCATTACAAAAAAAGTACAATGGTTATATCATTGTTTTGAACACTACCAAAAAGCATGATAACAGTAGTACAAAAAAAATAATATCATAAGTACTGCCACAGCACTTTTTGTCTGTGCATTGTAAAGTTAATTTCACCAATCATGCAAATTGCATCTTTATCTATGAGGAATGTTTGCATATAACCCGGTAAATATTAAACAGCTATTAAATAGGTAAATAGGCAAGTACAAACAGATAAATAATAAATGTAAATATTAAAAAGAGCCAATAAAGAAATAAATACGAGTGGTTCTATGACATATTATGCAGGTAGGCAAAGTATTACGAAGAAAACTCAGTAATTATATGATTTTTTTTAACACTGGGATCGTATCCAAAAGCAAAATTGCACAATAGAAACTTGTTATTGTTGTTTGGCGGTGTTTCCTGGCTTTTAATCAAACCATTGGGAATTAAATAATCAGAAGAATATTATACTTTAGGGCTGAATCATTTAAAAACAGTCACACACTATATGATGCTATTTAAAATGGTCCTACCTTGAGCTTCACGTGTGTTTCCCGGCGGATTCCCAAACTTCTCAAGTGTGAGCAAACTTCAGCAAACAGGCTGGAATGTCATCAAGACGAAATTATCGAGGTGTGTTTTTTTCTCTCACACACACACACACGCGCACGAGCGCGCGCGCACGCACACGGGCGACGTGACGCAGAACGATTTGCGTGTGAGAAACTGTTTTGATGCTTCATAAACTGTTTGAACACTTAAACTTTTGTAAATATTCACATTGTTTTTCCGAGATTAAAAGTTTCAGTCGTTTATTTTTACACTAAGGATATAAAACTGTCTTAAAGGCACAATATGTAAGATTTTTGGATTAAAATATCCAAAAAACCAGCTATATTTTGTTGATATGTGCAGGCCTACTTATTTTATCCGAAATGTCTACAAGAATGTTTAAATTTAGACAAATAAGCAATTTTAACCAGGACACGGACAGGTTTTATTTTGTAGAAACCATGGAAAGCCGCTTTAATATATTATGTGTTTTATTAGCCATGGGAACAACTGTTTCCACAAAAGAAGATATTTTGAAGAATATTGGTTGACAGTTGACGGTAGCCATTGACTTCAATAGTAGGCTAGAAGAAAAAAAATCATACCGGATCATTACAAACATTGTTCAAAATATCTTTTGTGTTCAACAGAACAAAGAAACTCGTACAGGTTTGGAACAAAATAAGGCGGGTGAGTACATGATGGTGACAAAATGTAAATTTTTTGGTGAGCTATCCCTTTCAACCGGTTTGAGTTGAGGCTTTGTTGGGAGTTTATTACTCCATTCGTGATTTATACAGCCTGTGATGTGTTATCAGAGATACCTGAAGAAGATTAATGATCTTTACTGTAATGTTTGCCATTTTAAATAGATGGTAGGCTATTTTATTAAGTGATGGAGGCCAAGAACATGCTCTGAGTGGATCATCTCATCAGATGCAGACACTATCATAATGTCAGTGAAATGTGAAAATTAATCGTTCTTTTAAGGGAAAAAAAACCTAAAATGATCTTTCTGGCCTTCTAAAACTATTAACATGCCGTCTGTTTACCTAGTTTCTAAGAATGGGAAATGCGAATGACCTTAAAATAGTTGTAGGAGGCGATATCTCTTGTCTTTTGGAAAGAAAATATGAAACGGGCCAGATAAATTATTGCACCCATGCACATTTGAAATGAATAATGTTAATGGTTCCGCCATAACACACAGACAGGCCTCATTAATTATACTAATTAAGAGGAATTTCATTGTGCTGTGTGTGAGGTGTGGTGTAGATGAATGTGTGGGAGAGCGGCGAGATCATTAAAGCCATTCAGAAAATCAGCTCCTGTAAATTACCCAGCATGCATCACACGTCCGTATGTGAACCAACACAGCTAACATGGGAACGTTCTGGCAAGGTTCTCTCAAAGTTATGAACAAACGTTCTTCCAGTGACATTTATAGAACGTTTGTTCAAAGTGATCGGGTCTTTAATCAAAACATTATCATTCATGGAATGTTTTTATGAAACATTTTAGTTGGATATTATATAATGCTTATTTCTTACACTGTAAAAAAAAATCGGCAGCTGTGGTTGCCAGAACTTTACCTTAAAAAATATGGCAGTAACGTAGGTTTTATGGGACAGCACTATATAATTTAAAAGTTTATATTGTAATAATTAAGGTTAAATATATATATATATATATATATATATATATATATATATATATATATATATATATATATATATATATATATATATATATATATATATATTTATTATTTTTTATTTATTTATTTATTTTTTTACAGTACAAAACCGTATAATTTAAAGGTTTAAATTGTAATTACGTGTAAAAAAAATTACGGTAAAAAAAAACGGCAGCTGTGGTTGCCAGAACTTTACTGTAAAAATACGGCAAAATACGGCAGTAACGTTTTAGGTTTTACGGGACAGTACCATATAATTTAAAGGTTTATATTGTAATAATTAAGGTTAAAAATATATATATTTTACAGTACAAAACCGCATAATTTAAAGGTTTAAATTGTAATTACATGTACACTATAAAAAAATACCGTAAAAATACGGCAGTAACGTTTTAGGTTTTAATGGACAGCACCATATTATTTAAAGGTTTATAATGTAATAATTACGGTTAAAAAAACATTATTTTACAGTTCAAAACCGTATAATTTAAAGGTTTATATTGTTATAATTCCATGTACAGTACACTATATACAAATTTTTTTTTTAATTCATTAACTGAAATATTGTCAAATTACCAACCTATTGAAATATTAATATCTGTTTTGTACCTTTGATATATACTGACAACCACCAATCACAGTGGAGATGAGAGTCACATGATGAATCAAAGCTTTGAGAAGGACAATATATATATATATATATATATATATATATATATATATAGAGAAGGTGCACAGTGTCATTCACACACACCAAACACCATCATGGTAACACACATGAAATTATAAAAAGGCAATAAACATTAATTTAACAACATTAGATGTAACATAAAAGCCTAATGTACATGACTGATTAGAAAAAGCTAAGAAGAAACAGTTATTTCAAAGTGCCACGCAGGGAATTCTGGGAATGTCAAAGTACGGTTTTCACTGTAAATTACACAATGACTTGTTCTTTTTCACTTCCAAAAACTGTAAATTTAACGGTATTTTACTGTAAAATTAAATTAAATGTAAGGTTAGATCTATTACAGTTATTCACCGTATATAGTACGGAAACTTTCTGTTAACTGTTTTTAACCGTAGCATTTTTACAGTCTTTTACCGTTAAAATCACAATCATTTTTTACAGTGTACTTCTTCCAGATGATTTAGAGAACATTTAAAAGTAAAGTTCCCTTGCAAAATGAGAAAATAGACAAAACATTACTTTAATATTTTTGTAACGTTCGCACAACCAAGATAAAACGTTTTTGAAACATTAAAAAAAACGAAACGTTTTGGATGGTCTAAAAACATTCGGAAGTAATGTTTTCATAATTTAACGGGAACATTAGCGAATATTTTCTTTAGCTCAGATGGACATCAATAAGATGTACTCGCACTGTAAAAAATACGGGAGATGTTGTACAGTAATTTACCGTTCTTCATGAATACAGCTGAAAACTGTAAATGAGGCAGAATTTGACGAGCAAATGAATAACGGTTTTACGGGATAATATAGTATTATAGTCACATGCTTGAGCCTGCTCACAACTCATAGGAAAATCACGAATCATCAACAGGCGTGCAACCAAAAAGGATTAACATTGCGTTAATATTTTATTATGTGAGAAAGAAGAATAAGAAGACGATTAAATTAAGGAAGGTGATTTTTTCAGCTTTTCACTTCGCCAATTTATTTTGTAATATTTTTTACAGTATTAAACTGTTATTGCAGATTACAGTAGGTCCACCGTAAAATTACAGCATTTATTTTACAATCCAGCTGCCTGTAGTTTACTGTAAATTAACGGGGACATTTTTTACAGCGACCAACAAGGACCGCAAAAATGATTTGTACACTTTTAAAAACCTAAACGACACCATATAAACATAAAAATATCAAGTATCATTTCATTGAAATGCTTTTCAAGTAGGAGTTGTGTGAAAAAGATGTTTGTTAGATGGTTCAAATAATAAAACAACAGATCATGTGTTAGAAAATGAGAACAAATGTAGTGTGCATATTGCATAAATGTAATATTTGTGTATTTCTATGTGAAATGAGACGCACATCACAATAGAAGTAGGCTGTCAGTTCTTCCAGTTTCTTCCTCCAGGCCTTCGGCTGGAATGCACATAACACCAAACGTCCTTTAGAAGGAATTTATAGTGAAACGGCACAATATTGGAAAGAAAGAGGGAATGAAAAACAGATGTAGCACTCTGTCCTTCCTCCTTTTATGGTAAAACTGGACTGCAGGGATGGCACGTGTGTGAGAAATTACACGTATAAGATTTGCTTATTTAGGTTTCCATGCATGTCTGTTTCTGACGTGAGGAATGCAGTGTCGTGATGCTCACTCAGATGGACTGTCTTGTGCCACACGCTCTTAAAAATAAAGGTTTCACATGAGGGTTGCCATATAGAAGAACCAAAGAAATGTTCAGTGAACAGCTCTTTAAAAAACTTTAGTGTAAATATACAATGTTAAAAGATCTTAATGGAGCCATCAATGCCAATAAAGAACATTCAGGCTATTTGTAAGAGTTTATTTACACAGATTTGACATTTACTCACAGAGCTTGATTGATTTTGTGTCAGTTTTGGTTTAAGACATGATTATTTCTGAGAACTCGACCGTGTTGCTGAGGTTTACAGGCCTGTAAAATGGTGAAATGCAAGTTATTGCTGTTCATACAAGGTTTATTGTGACGATAAAATGCGTTTCCAGGTGTATCTGTGTGTAAACAGCATTAATGAACATTGACATGTTGCCAAGCCGTGTTAGTCTAGATTAGATAATTAAAAAACTATTATACAGACCACACGCATGCTCACTATATTAATGCTCACGCTTACTGATTTCAGTAAACTCTTATAAAACTTAAAGGGATAGTTTACCCAAAAATTAAAATTCTGTCATCATTTACTCACCCTCAAGTTGTTCCAAACCTGTATGAGTTTCTTTCTTCTGCTGAACACAAAACTATAAGTGAATGGGGCCATCAACTGTTTGGTTACCCGAATTCTTCAAAATATCTTCAGCAGAAGAAAGAAATTCATAAAGGTTTGGAACAACTAAAAGGGTTAGTTCCCCCAAAAACGAAAATTAGCCCATGATTTACTCACCCTCAAGCCATCCTAGGTGTATATGACATTCTTCTTTCAGACGAATACAATCAGAGTTATATTAAAAAATGTCCTGGCTAATCCAATAATGGCAGCGCAAAAATAGAAGCCCAAAAAAGTGCATCCATCCATTATAAAAGTAGGATATTAATAAAGGATGTTAATAAAGGCCTTCTGAAGTGAAGCCATGTGCTTGTGTAAGAAAAATATACATATTTAACATGTTATAAAGTAAAATATGGCGCGATATATGACGTCGGACGCTACGCATTTTGAACTGCGAGAGGCGTTACACTTTCTTTGTAAGTTGAATACGGAAGGCGGTGCGCCGGAAGCTAGATATTTTACTTCATAAAGGTTTAAATATGGATATTTTTCTTTTAAAAAAACCCATTGATTCGCTTCAGAAAAGCCTTTATTAACCCGTAGCCGTGTGGAGCAGTTATATGATGGATAGATAGCTTCAATTTTTTGGGCCTCCATTTACTGCCTTTATAAAGCTTGGATTAGTCAGGACATTTTTTTATATAACATTCTTTATTCGTCTGAAAGAATGTCATATACACATAGGATGACTTGAGGGTGAATCAATTCTGGGATATTTTTCATTTTTGGGTGAACTATCCCTTTAATGGCGAGTAAATGATGACAGAATTTCCATTTTTGGGTGAACTATCCCTTTAATGGTGAGTAAATGATGACAGAATTTCCATTTTTTTGGGTGAACTATCCCTTTAATGGTGAGTAAATGATGACAGAATTTCCATTTTTTTGGGTGAACTATCCCTTTAATGGTGAGTAAATGATGACAGAATTTCCATTTTTTTGGGTGAACTATCCCTTTAATGGTGAGTAAATGATGACAGAATTTCCATTTTTTTGGGTGAACTATCCCTTTAATGGTGAGTAAATGATGACAGAATTTCCATTTTTTTGGGTGAACTATCCCTTTAATGGTGAGTAAATGATGACAGAATTTCCATTTTTGGGTGAACTATCCCTTTAAGGGTGAGTAAATGATGACAGAATTTCTATTTTTTTGGGTGAACTATCCCTTTAAGGGCGAGTAAATGATGACAGAATTTCAATTTTTTTGGGTGAACTATCCCTTTAATGGTGAGTAAATGATGACAGAATTTCCATTTTTGGGTGAACTATTCCTTTAAGGGTGAGTAAATGATAACAGAATTTCCATTTTTGGGTGAACTATCCCTTTAATGGTGAGTAAATGATGACAGAATTTCCATTTTTGGGTGAACTATCCCTTTAAGGGCGAGTAAATGATGACAGAATTTCCATTTTTTTGGGTGAACTATCCCTTTAATGGTGAGTAAATGATGACAGAACTTCCATTTTTGGGTGAACTATCCCTTTAAGGGCGAGTAAATGATGACAGAACTTCCATTTTTGGGTGAACTATCCCTTTAATGGTGAATAAATGATAACAGAATTTCCATTTTTGGGTGAACTATCCCTTTAAGGGCGAGTAAATGATGACAGAATTTCCATTTTTGGGTGAACTATCCCTTTAATGGTGAGTAAATGATGACAGAATTTCCATTTTTTTGGGTGAACTATCCCTTTAATGGTGAATAAATGATAACAGAATTTCCATTTTTGGGTGAACTATCCCTTTAAGGGCGAGTAAATGATGACAGAACTTCCATTTTTGGGTGAACTATCCCTTTAAGGGCGAGTAAATGATGACAGAACTTCCATTTTTGGGTGAACTATCCCTTTAAGGGCGAGTAAATGATGACAGAACTTCCATTTTTGGGTGAACTATCCCTTTAAGGGCGAGTAAATGATGACAGAACTTCCATTTTTGGGTGAACTATCCCTTTAATGGTGAATAAATGATAACAGAATTTCCATTTTTGGGTGAACTATCCCTTTAAGGGCGAGTAAATGATGACAGAATTTCCATTTTTGGGTGAACTATCCCTTTAATGGCGAGTAAATGATGACAGAATTTCCATTTTTTTGGGTGAACTATCCCTTTAATGGTGAATAAATGATAACAGAATTTCCATTTTTGGGTGAACTATCCCTTTAATGGTGAGTAAATGATGACAGAATTTCCATTTTTTTGGGTGAACTATCCCTTTAATGGTGAGTAAATGATGACAGAATTTCCATTTTTGGGTGAACTATCCCTTTAATGGTGAGTAAATGATGACAGAATTTCCATTTTTTTGGGTGAACTATCCCTTTAATGGTGAATAAATGATAACAGAATTTCCATTTTTGGGTGAACTATCCCTTTAAGGGTGAGTAAATGATAACAGAATTTCCATTTTTGGGTGAACTATCCCTTTAAGGGCGAGTAAATGATGACAGAATTTCCATTTTTGGGTGAACTATCCCTTTAAGGGTGAGTAAATGATGACAGAATTTCCATTTTTGGGTGAACTATCCCTTTAAGGGCGAGTAAATGATGACAGAATTTCCATTTTTGGGTGAACTATTCCTTTAAGGGTGAGTAAATGATGACAGAATTTCCATTTTTGGGTGAACTATCCCTTTAAGGGTGAGTAAGTGATGACAGAATTTCAATTTTTTTGGGTGAACTATCCCTTTAATGGTGAGTAAATGATGACAGAATTTCCATTTTTTTGGGTGAACTATCCCTTTAAGGGCGAGTAAATGATGACAGAACTTCCATTTTTGGGTGAACGATCCCTTTAAGGGCGAGTAAATGATGACAGAACTTCCATTTTTGGGTGAACGATCCCTTTAATGGCGAGTAAATGATGACAGAACTTCCATTTTTGGGTGAACTATCCCTTTAATGGTGAATAAATGATAACAGAATTTCCATTTTTGGGTGAACTATCCCTTTAATGGTGAGTAAATGATGACAGAATTTCCATTTTTTTGGGTGAACTATCCCTTTAATGGTGAGTAAATGATGACAGAATTTCCATTTTTGGGTGAACTATCCCTTTAATGGTGAGTAAATGATGACAGAATTTCCATTTTTTTGGGTGAACTATCCCTTTAATGGTGAATAAATGATAACAGAATTTCCATTTTTGGGTGAACTATCCCTTTAAGGGTGAGTAAATGATAACAGAATTTCCATTTTTGGGTGAACGATCCCTTTAAGGGCGAGTAAATGATGACAGAACTTCCATTTTTGGGTGAACGATCCCTTTAAGGGCGAGTAAATGATGACAGAACTTCCATTTTTGGGTGAACGATCCCTTTAAGGGCGAGTAAATGATGACAGAACTTCCATTTTTGGGTGAACGATCCCTTTAAGGGCGAGTAAATGATGACAGAACTTCCATTTTTGGGTGAACGATCCCTTTAAGGGCGAGTAAATGATGACAGAACTTCCATTTTTGGGTGAACGATCCCTTTAAGGGCGAGTAAATGATGACAGAACTTCCATTTTTGGGTGAACTATTCCTTTAAGTGTCATTCTTGCCTATGTAACTTTTTTTTGTCCAGAATAACAACATTTAAATAATGAGTAGTAAATATTTTAGGTATTTTATTGAACAGATAAATTGCCATATGTAGGTAGTAGCTGTTCATAGTAAAGCATTATCTATTGTGGAAGGGTCATATTCGCAGAGACGAAGCACAACCAAAACAATGTTCTTCCACAAAGTGTTTTTGTTTTTTAAAACAGAGCACTACATGTAAAGAAACTGTGTTTATTTTGGGTCTACTTGAATTGACATGATTGCATCCAAATACAGATGCTTTAATAAACATTGTGATTGTGTTTTAATCATAGACTGTAAAAAAATAGGTTTTAATATCATAATCTCAGAGGACAAATGGTTAGATAAGATTTAGGCAGTATCCGAGATGCTTCATGGGAAATCAATCTTTGAAGCACAACCAAAACTCATTTTCTTCCGCAAAATGCATGGTTTTTAGTTTCTTAAACGCTAAATGGCCTAAAGTTACATGGTGTACCTTTAAATACAGGACTTAAATGTTAAGAAACTAGCATACAATATTTATTCTGGGTCTAATAGACCCTTTTCACGGAAGTCGTCATAGTTGGGCTGTGAATGAGAGAATACATTCAATATTTTTTTTGTGTGCCCATTTACTCACATAGCAAAAGAAAAACGCCACAGTAGCGATTACACAACTTTAAAAAGGAGGGAAAAATAGTGAGATTGATAACGGCAGTGAAAAGAGAGAAATATGTTAATTTTTACCATCACTCCCATAGACGCTATCACTAAACACCCTCACAGCAGCGGTAACTTTTTTTTATTGTAATTCGATGCAAAAGTAATAAAATACAAAGTATTAGTGTTATAAATGTACATATAGATTTTTAAAAATGATAATCCAAAAAACGTTGCAGGATTTACGATATTGATGACCGTTAAAACGCGTCATCACAGTCTGTGAAAAGGGTCTATTTAACCTTTTTAAAGTTATTAGCAATTCACTGAAGAGCTTGATTGCATTCAAATACAAGTGCATTAATAAACACTGATTGTGTTTTAATCATAATCTCATTAGATAAGATTTAGGCATGGCCGGGGAATCAATATTGTATCAATCTTTGTATATGCCGCCATCTTGTGGTCGACACAAGCCTGTGCTGTGCACGTTCCCATTTCAAATTAATAATTTCAACAAATAATATCGCATTTTACATATATTTATTTTGTATTACAAGTACGACACACGTGTCCATACGTAAGATGATTGAAAATACATCAATCAATGACAACACAAAAGCACCTTACAAATTCATCAGTGCAGCTTTAAACATCCAAGACATTTAAAAAACTGACACAGAAATAAACATGTACACAATTACTCAATGCTACGCGTTACAGTAGAAGAACTGTAAATACTGTACGAATCACACCCTGTGGTGCAAAACCCAATCCAAATGTAACTCCTGTACGTTTCCAAAAATAATTTATTACTAGTCTAAGAACAATTAATACATAAACATATTGTTTTAAACAATACAGTACTGTGATAATTCCACTTTGTTCCAGATCATAGTCACTGGTTATTCAAGTATGTCTTTGTTTCCTATTCATTTCACAGACATAGCACCTCAAACTTAAAATTACAGCCACTATTTTGCTCTTCATCCCCAAATACAGTTTTCAACTCATTCATTCTTAGCGGCGAAGGCGTCATGAAACACACACACATTTCTAAGGCATGTCGGCTTCACCAATATGGCACTTTTTTTTTTTTTTTTTTTTTACAAACGGTTTACCTGGGAATTAGCAAAATACGAATATTAGCAAATCTGTGGTTTTCTCTCAGAGGCCGATCCAGACTTGATTCATTTTCACATTTTTAAATACGTAGTGCTAAAGCTGGATTGATGATTTTAGCCTCTGGGAATACTATAATAAATAATAATGGTAAACAAAATTAGGCAATACACTGGTGAGATATCAAATAGACGACAAAATACGATCAGAAATGTTGTCAAATCGAGCCACAAAAGGGTGTGTAACAGATTATTTCCAATATCACACTATAGACCCTGAGTGGGACTTTACTATCTGCCCTTTTATCCTGATGTTAGTATACAGGAAATGTTCATATACGACAAATAATTCAAGTAAAAATGTTGCTGTTTAATGTTGTTTCTGTCTTTGGCACGGTAGCACCACAGAAGCCTGAAAACCAATGACACGAACGCAGCGGGTAATTTAATTGGCTGCGGTGTGTCCGATGTCCAGCCTCCTCTGGGCGGAGCCTCTTTTGCGTGCCGCTGGTTGGGAGGTGACGGACCCGAAAGCTCCAGGTGTCTCAAAGAAAGATTTGGACCCCAGCGCTGCTTCCTTTGGTGTCATAGGAGTCTGAAATAGGGGAAGGAAGAAGGTCAGAAACACTATAAAATATATAGTTTGAAATGTTTCATACTATAACAGTATTGATCAAACGGCGACCTCCCGCAGTTTCTCTTGAAGCCAATACGGAAGTGACTTAAACTGCAATCCATCGACTGGCCACTAGGGGCTCCAGAAGGAGACTCATGTTTAAATGCCCAACTTTACAGCAGAATAAAACATATTTACAGTCTGGTACAAATTGTGGTTTTGGTCTATACGGCTAATTTTGCCCTTCATGACAACTGTGAGGGAGGTGAATTTTTTTATAACTCATTCGTTTACATTATATAAAGTCTTAAAGTTCTGTATAATTAAGGGCGTGGCCACTTTGAGTAACAGGTGGATAGCCATTTATCTGCTGTCACTTCAGCTCCACTCACGTCCCGCCTCTTTGCTGAATAATTTTCAGTCATTCGGAAGTGACGAAAAGTTGGCAATGGCCGACTTTGAGGCTTTAAAACTGCTCTTCAGAAACCTAAAGGCCTGTTCACACCAGTGTTCATTTTGACAGCAAATGTTGATTTAGTTTTAGTCAGTCTTTTGACTAAAATGCCATTTAGTTTTAGTCATATTTTATTCACCTGAATTGTTTTTAGTTTTAGTCTAGTTTTAGTCTCCTAAAATCTGAGTTTAGTTAAATTGTAATACATTAAGCATTTAAGCATTACATAACCGACTGTCACTTGAACTGACTTCATTTTGTTTTTGACATAAAAAATACACAAAAGAGCTCAAATCACTTTTTTTGTCTGTTTTTTTTTTTTAAACATCTATATAGTTTTTTATAACTTTGTATTTCTGTTTTAGTCAGTAGGCCATATCAGGTTAAGCTAAAGCTTCAAATAAGGTTTATTTTTATTTCAGTTAACATTTATTTCATTTCAAGTAATGAAGATTTTTTTAATGGTTTTAGTTAACTATTATAACCCAGATACTTTATTGAATATGTGTCAAATACTGGTCTTTCCTCCTGAATATGAATTAAATGGGAATTAAATTAAATGCAGTTTATTGTGTAAGCAAAAACGAATATATAATTCGTGACTTTTAATTATAAACAAGCTGGAAATACACATTGACTCTTATTTTGAAATGTCTGAGCTTTACTATTGCAGTTGCAGGAGCTCATTCAAGTTCAGGAGATAAAATATGCATTGTTACAACCGTCTAAAACATATTACTATATAAACATCATAAAGTAAACAATCATTATTCATCAGCATTAGTTCATAAACAATTGTCTGGCATAAATGTGTGTTATTCAGTGATTGTGAGCGGCTCTGGAGCGCTGGATTGGGTGTGTGTGAGCCTGTAGGCCGTGTGTTTTCCAGCGGTTAGATCAGCATCTGTTACACAGGACATCAGTTCTGACTGGATCTCTTCCCTAATCGACCCTCCCTAACATTTTCGTCTCGTTTTTATTCGTTGATTTTCGTCATAGTTTTTGTCATCCAACACTAGTTTTTATTTAGTTATCGTCTCGTTTTCGTCAGTGAAAAAAGGTTGTTGACGAAAATTATTCGTCAACGAAATTAACACAGGTTCACACCCAAGTGCTTTTCACTGGCGATGTGCCGAGTAAACGTGCAAATTCAGTAGATGGCGCTCCTGTTACACTCTTTACGCTTCTGACGCTCGCTTGTCACAGAAGAAGAAGAGAGAGTATTTACATGCTTGCCAAAACCATTCACACACTTTTTACAAACTGGCAAGCAGCATTAGCAGCTCATCTTCTTTGGCTGAATCCGATATCGCCCCCTATACCCTCAAATAGGGCAATATTTGAGGGAACAGCCATTTGAAGTGGTGTCCCAAACCATAGTGGACGGCACCATAGTTATTGAGTGCACTCATTCAATCCCACATTGCACCGCAATAACGAGTGTACAGCTGATGTACACACAACGGCTATCGGAATTCACTCGTTTTCATTCACTCCTTCGTAGGGAATAGTGATTGAGGGTGTAGGGGGGCGATTTCGGATTCAGCCTTCATCTACTTATTTCTAGGGCTGTGCAATATTGAAGAAAAATGCGATATCCTTGTTAAATAATGCGATATTCGATACGATATTGCTTTAAGTGTGTAAAATCTATTTCTTTCCTCAACTGATATCTTTCACTTAAAGCATAACTGACTGTGTTTACATGAATACTCATCAAGACAGCCATTTTGACACAACTGTGTGTATTTGATTTTGACAGTTCGAGTGTGTAACAAGACACGAAAAAAGAACGTTTCGGTGTGTGTCAGACAGCACGAGACTGCAAGGAGTTGTTTTTCCGCAAGTTATTGCGTTTAATAACTCTTTTTAACATCAAGCAAGTCACATAAGTAACAGTCATGTGCCCAGTATATTCTCTGCTATATGCGTCAACCTTAAACGTGCACTTTTTACAAAGTTGAAGTAGCCAATTAAAATCATTCAGATATTGCGTGCCCTTGCGATATGTACATTTGCAATATTTCGATATATTGCGCAGCCCTACTTACTTTCTCTTTGTCATATCAATGTGTGCTCTGCAAGACCATTTTGTGCTTGAGCGCCAACAGGGCGTGTTTTACTGTAACTTCAGCAGCTCCAGGCACGTGAACAAAGCGCCGATCTCATTGGTCGGACAGTTTTTAACGCGCCGCGTCAAAAAAAAAAAAAAAAAAAAACTAACCCTTAAAAAAAAAAAGAAGCCACTTTTACGCCTGACGATTTGCGCGTCGGTGTGCACACTCACATTGGCGCCCTTTGTTTAGTCATGAGCCGTTAAACTTAAGGGTGACGTCACGGACACTACGTCCATATTTTTAACTGTCTATGGTATTGATGCACCAAAATGCATCAATTGGCCGCTCATGACCTGGAGACAAGACTCATTGATGCACGTGGGGAGCGAAGGCTGGCCCGTGTGGATCCGATCAAACAGACGAGCTACTGGAGCTCAAATTGCTCAAGAAGTTAATGCTGGTTCTGATAGAAATATAAGTCCACTATATTTCCAATATATACATTCTAAAAGACATAAATGATGACTTCGTAGAGCATTTGTAAGGGAAATACAGACGGGCGAGACCATCAAACAATGTGTGCATCTCTCACAGCGCATATCCTGCAATGAAGCCTACGAATGTCCTTGTAATTTGCTTCAACCTTTCCAAACTTTATGAAAGGTTATTTTATGGAAGGTTCGAGTGGTGTGTGTGTGTGTGTGTGTGAGGAATTGGAAGCAAGCAGAATACGACTGTTTCTACTCAGCGTCATCTAGTGATCTGGTTAAAAACTAAGCTCAGAACTGATTCTGAATCATTGGAGAGAATCGCAATGCTTCATTTTTTTTCTCCCACCCCTAGATTATAAGCCGTTTTAATGACGTGTTTCTTTGATTGAAACACCGATTGAGACATGATTCGTTTCAGTAGGTTGTACTGTATCTTTTAACATACCTTCTGATGTTCATGCATGTTTATTTCGTGCTCTTACTAGTAGTAAAGAGGAAGAGATGATCGGTTCATGTGATCTGTCACACCACATTAAAGGGTTTGAATTTCGTGATAAAATTGACTGAATTTGAAAGCTTAGACTTTGTTTCATATGAAAAGTTTTGCGATTATTGGATAGTATGAGCGCTACAAATAATGTTAAAGGGTAACTTCAGTGATTTAGCATTAGGCTTTGTATCAGTAGAAACCCCATAGTATATTCAAATGATGGTACTTTCCCCCCTCATATCCCCCTGAGACGAGAGAATTATGCATTTTATTTCTGGAAAAATTCCTTCGATGACGCAAATATCGTCATTTTGCGTCATCGGAGGATTTTTTGGCCAGAGGCTAAAACTACAGCCACTAGATGGAGCTGTTCCGCATGTTATCAACTCACAGAATGTAAGACACAGACGGCCGCACGGACATTCATAACGGAGCGATGCAGAGCAAAGTGAGTGTTTCAACTTTTCAATGAATTCCTGTGATAGTTTAGCTTCTATATGCGATCTGAACACGTGCCAGACTGCCGCTTAACGTTACCTCAGCTCTTCGTGATGAATGAAATCTGACACTGCTGCGTCTGTGACGTGACTTTCGTTCAGCCCACTCACACTTTATTGAAAACTCTCGTTCAGTTTTTAATTGTAGTGTTTATTCTCTAACTGAACGAAGTGATTGTATTGCAATGAAGATCAAAACGACGGTGTACCGTAGAGCAGCGAAGCAAGTGCATTCTGGGAGTTGTTGTCTTTCATCCACATGAGACAAAAAATACATTTTCTGTCTTTTCTCAGTCTAGACGGCACCAAATTCAAAAATAATTTCACATTTCTACTGCATAAATGACCCAGTTTAAATACAAAGCTTAATGCTAAATCACTGAAGTTACCCTTTAAGTGTTCACGCATCAAGTGAATACAGCATGAACTAAAAGTGCAGTTGTGTGCATGAAATAAATGCAACCATCTTAAAAGCGCTAATTGAACGTCACAGTTTTGGTCAGTGATTTCAGGCTTTCTAAAACCGTTTCGGCTGAATCCAGATATACATTTTGGGTGCATCACTACAGTATGCAGTCCACTGACCTGTGTTTGTGCTGGCTGAGGGCTCTCTTGTACTCGCGGTTCCTGTGGTGAGAATGTGGCCACTGGTATTCTGTGCCCATGATGCTCTGGGCTGTTTAGTGTTTCAGCCATATTAAATGCTCCTCCTGCCATCACAAACTGGGCCGGTGACAACATGGTGGGCATGCTGAAACTCAAAGCCCCCTCAGCACTGGAGGTGGGCATTGCACCCGCTAGGAGTGGTGAAGGCACCAAAAAATACGGCATAGCTACGGCTGGCACACCACCTTGTGTATGTCCTGCTGGCATGAGGAAGTTCAAACCGTTCAGACCTACAGAAAATGAAACGTTAGAATGAGCTTTCAATCTGAGCGCTCTTGTGGTCGTAGACACTCGGGTTTTTCATGTACCTGCTGTGTTTGGAACATAGAGGTAATGAGAGGACAGGAGGGCATCTTTGGGACTGGATGTTCCGGCGTCTTCCTCATTCATCGGCCCGAACGAGGCCTCGTCCCACGGGGAACCTTCTCTAGAGCAGACCGGAGACCTTCTGGCACTGGAGCTCGAACTCTCCGTCTCACCCTGAGACATTCACACATGTTAGAGATTTAATTTCATTTTATATTTTGATCTGCATTTTATGTATTAAAAAGGTGCTATACAAATAAAATATGTTAAATTTAAATATTTGAAATAAATACGCTAAAATATGTATATGCATGTTGATGTGGATGAATACATGTATGTTAGGGGTGGGAGAAAAGGTTGATGCATCGCGATTCGTTATCTAACGATTCAGAATCGATTCTCAAAAATTCAGAATCGATTCTGTGTTCAATTCAAACGGCCACTTCGCCACTGTGTGTGTACGCGAGGTCACTGGCCAAACAGAAAACCCGTTGATAGGCAAAGTTTTTAATTTCAAAAGCATTTCTAAATTCTAAAGTTCATATTTCCAACAAACGAAATGCTGAGCCAAAATAACGAAGTGGTGCTCAAGTAGGCTATACGGCGCTTTCCTTGCCATTATGCTTAATAACACTCCTATCCCAGTGGCCGGGATATACATAAACCTACCAACATCCGTGGCATAATTTTTGGAAAGACTTATTGAATATTGCTGAACTACTGCACAATGTTTCAAACAAATGGAAAATTCTGAACAAAGACTTCGTTTTGGCGAGTGATTCGTTAAATGTCTCTAACATGACTGTTGCAGCTCGGCAAGTTTTCTCATGTGAGATGTTATGCACACACTGAATTTGGCTTCTCAGCGAGCGCTAAAGTTGTTTTTTCTTCTGCATTAGCCTATGTTTGAAAGACATTACCAAAGTAAACTTTTTTTTTTTTGCTTTAAAGACATTTTTTGTCAAAATGTTCTAAAGCAACTGTTTATTCTTAATGATTGTTCTTTGCAATTGTATGGCTTACTATGTTTCATTAGAGCTTGTTAATCTTGAATATAACTTTGTAAATAAAACAAAAGTATTGAAAGATATCTTTATAATCATTTTTAATATGGCAATACTGTCAAACAGATATTCTAACTATAAACAAAAAACATATTAGCTCCAATTTTGGTTAAAATGTAAAGTTCATGTATTTGCACAGCAGGATAATTAGTTAACAAAAATGTATGTTAAGAATCGTTTTGGGAATCGGATCGTTACTCACAGAATCGGAGCGAATCGTTAAGTGCCTTAAGATTCCCACCCCTAATGTATGTAAGTTTTAATCAGGCTCATAACACTCACCGTTTCACTTTCTATGGACGCAGAGCGTTTGCTACGTTTAGCAGCCTGATCATCTTCCTCTTCCTCCTGTCTCTCCCTCTTCTTTGGATTTCCCTCCCTGTGGCCTGAGACGGGCGACCTCTGGTGGATGCCCTCGGGGATGTGTCCGCTGTACACCATGAGCAGGGGTGTTTGTGGCAGACCGGACAGGTACGCTAACGGGTGCGGAGCGAACTGGGCCGAGACGGGCAGTGACGCATACGGGACGTCAGCCTGAAGAGGCAATGCCAGTGACGCCACTACAGGGCTTCCACTGGGCTGAACACTGCAAACGTACAAGAACACAGCAGTTAGTCATCAGTGTTGTTATGGTTTACCCTCTGGTGCTCTTCGGTCATTTCTGACTGGAAAATTTTCTGTTTTGAAATGTTAAAAATCACAGCTTCATCGGAATGATATGAAACTTGGTGACTTTTCTTGCATTAGGTATGTAAACACACAAAAACAATTGGGGTCATGATTCGAGCATGCTAATTGGTCGTAAAAAAAATGTAGCGTTCATTGTCTTAGGTCATAAATGACCGACCATAGGAAATGAATGGGAAATCGGCAAAAGCACAAAAATTCACTGAATATTTGTGTGTACAATCTACAAATCGGCCACGATGCTGAAAAAAAAGGACACAGCAGTAAAGGGGTGACAGTCTAAAACATCAAGAGTATGATATTGATACACACACACACACACACACACACACACGCACGCACGCACACACACACACACACACACACACCAATGAAAAACTGAGCCTATGAACCACATTTAGAATTTTTTTAAATCACAGCTTCATCTGAAAAATATGAAACTTGGTGACTTTTCTAGCATTAGGTATGTTAACACACACACAAAAAAATTGAGGGCTTGATTCGAGCATGCTGAGTGGTCGTAAAAAATTACTCCCACTTGTGCTCTTCGGTCAAAAATGACACCATAGGAAATTAATGGGAAATCTGCAAAAACACAAATTCACAGAAAAAAATCTATATTTCTAACACAAAAAAAAAAAATCTAAAACTTTATAATAAATAGTCTTTGAGATTTTTTAAATATATATTCAAATCCATAAAAAAAAAAAAAAAAAAAAAAATTAAATGTGTTCAAAACAGAACTAGGGAATTCTCCATAGAGACCTCTAGTGATTAAACCCATGGTTGCATGATTTCTTAAATAATTCCAAAAGAGGGCGCTAATCTGCCTTCAAAAAAATATTTTGAAGGCCTAGTCTCTATTTTAACCTGAAATACTGCAATAATAATAATAATAACAAAAAAAAAAAATGTTTGTATGATTTTCAATGGCAAAAATAGACCATCATTATTGCATAAATATTAAAATATTATTGAAGAAAAATAAATTGCATTGGTTTTACTGGGGTGGAGGAAGTTTAATTTGTAGGTGTCCGGTCACTTGCAACCCCTAAACGAAGAGCACCAGAGGGTTAACTAAAACTACAAACAGTTTTTGTCAATTGAAATAGAGCTGAAATATTACTTAATATCCGATTTAAAACTAGGGTTCGAACCTACAGCCTTTCAGTGACAGGCTCAGATCTTTACCCAATGCACAGTTTTTGGATTTGTGGGAGTTTGTGGATTACGGAAATTACACATTCTGTATAGGTAGACTCACCTGTCTCCAAACTGCAGTCGACACACTGCACTGTTGTTCACACTCTTCCTGGAGTAATCCACCGGCTCGTCTGATAACCATGAAAAACATTAAATTATTGACATTGTATATTATAAATATTGTTGGTTGGGGATGCTCCGATTGGCCAAAGTCCCTATAAGACGAGTCATTTCACTCGGCGGCCATCTTTGAGACGCCTCTCGTCTCATCTCTTTGAACGGGGAATCCTCAAATTCTCTAAAACTGTTCGCCAAGCTTACGATTAAATTTAATATTTGACATCACGAATGAAATCTGACAACTACTGTTGCATAACTTTTGTTTCTAAAACACACAAATCATGACCGAACACTGCATTTTTTTCAGCCTGGGCGAAGCTAATGATTATCTGGAAGATTATCAAAAACTAAACCAAAAATATATTTTATGACCTGGCATATATACTTTCTAAAAGTCATCATGTCAGGCATGAATAATACAAAAATAAATCAATAAATGTAGAGTTTTGTCAGCAGTGTTGTAACATAAGAACCTCCAAACACGATCAATATCTATTTTCTTCAAATTTTTGGGAGGTTTTCTATCAAATGAGACCAGATTAGGGTTGGGTATCGTTTGGGTTTTTTTCGATTCCGGTGCCAAACCGATACTTTTAAAACGGTACCGGTGCCTAAACGGATACTTAAAAAAAAAAAAAGGCCACAAAACGAGGTGGATGACATTAAATGGCTTTTTATTTTTTATTTAAATTGAACCATTTTTTAAAAGTTTAATGTATACTTAAATGTATGAATATAAATAAATACAAAACACAATTTACTTATTAACAAATTATTATTGACTTATTTACAAATTCACAGTAAAACCTAAGCCACCTAACCAAACTACAACAAGCCTAATTTAACTCTAAATAACAGTTACAGTAATAACAGCAGTTGTCTGTATTCTTGCTCTGCTACTAACCAGCTTCGAGCTTCAGCTTTATTTTGAAATATGATCATATTCTCTGGCTAAATATTTTAGAACGCATCGCCTTAATGTTTCCATGGCGACGTGTCATGTTTCTCACATGACACACCGCAGCCGCAATAGCGCTGACAGCTCAGCTGTATCGGGTTTATTTCGTTTTTTCTTTTTATTCAAAATATTCACAAACTTCTTAACTGTGTCACGAACTATCTGATGTTCAAATGTGTGAGTGAATGTGTGTTAGTTGATCTATAAAGCGCAATAGGCGGCGCCATGTTAGTTTGCGCCTCAGAATCAGATCTGTCGGATTTACAACACTTGAGTTCATTCTCATCTCACGAAAAACATGAAAGTAAGTGACCAGTGAACTGGAAGAAGAATAGAGTAAACTATATAGTTACTATATAATGTGCATCTGATGTGAATAAAACACGTAACGTTAGTCAAATTATAACCGTCTGAAAGGATTGTCATAGACATCAGTGTGTGTTTTTTGCTAGAAGCCTACTTATGAGCATTTAAATGTCTGAAACCTGAAATAAACATGATGTGGTTGAAAACACTGAATAGTTGTCATGAGTTGTGATGTGACCAGCGCTGAGCGTCTGTCTCTGGCTCAGCCAAAGCACCCGAAAGCACGTTTGAATTTTGGCACCGAAATGAGGAGCCGAAATCTGCATTCGGATTCGGTCCGGTACATACCGGTTATATAAGTACCGGTGCCAATTTCGGTACCCAACCCTAATGTAGAGTTACAAAAAATAAGCCATTACTTTTTTAAATCACTTGAAATCGTTAAAAATCCCTTCAGGGTGAAAGGGGTTAAAAATGACAGCCAACAGAGAGCTTGTTCACTTATATAAAGCTTCAACGATCGGGAACGGCTAATCACGATGACAAGAAATCGGTAGTCGTATCTGATGGGAGCGAGCATCCCCCTAATTGTTGGCTTATGCTTTCGCCCTCTTTTGTAAGTGGCTTCGTACATAAGTGTAAAACGCTAGTTTTCTGCTCAGTTCTCACCTGTAGAATGTCTGTGAGGTGTGCTGGGGGCGGAGCTTATCAGTCTTTGATTGACAGGAGGGACTGGAATGACCTGAAAGGACGAGTGACGTGTCATCTTCTCCCGTCGTTCCCCGGTGCCCATGACGGAGGAACTGATCTGAGCTTCTGAGACCCTCAAATCATCAGAATCTTAAATACGGTAAACAAAAGACCACAATAATCACACTGAAGAGACTTAAAAGCTACTTTCCAGTGTTTAAACAGGACGTACCGCTGCTGCTGTGAAAATCGGCAGGTCCGATCCATTTGAACACGGGTTTACGGCTCTTTTCTTCTCTCACGTGAAGTTTCTTGATCAGATTCAGGCTGGTCAGGACATTGGCGATATCATACAAGCGTCGTACTTTAGCTAAACAAACACAAACAAGAGGCAAAAAGAGACTGTGAGCTACACTTACATTTCTGACCCGAATTTTTTAAAATAAAAAATGTTAAAAATCGTAGCTTCATCGGAATGATCCGAAACTTGGTGACTTTATTGGTACTTGGTATATGAACACCCCAAAAAAATTGGGACAGGATTTGAAAAGTCGAAGTTGGCGGAAAAAAAAATAGTCACACTCAGGACCTTCGGGTCAAAAATGACCCCCATAGGAAATGAATGGGAAATTGGCAAAAATATGAAAATACAGAGTTTTTTTGTGCATACAATCTACAAATCAGCCAGGATGCAGAAAAAAAGGACTCAACAGTGAAGGGGTGAATCTCTAAAACATCAAGAGTGCAAAACAGACAAAAAAACTCACACACACAATTAGCTTTTGGAATGGCATGCGTTAATTTGTGTGTGCGTGTGTTTTTGTGTGTGTTTGAGTTTTTTTGTCTGTTTTGCACTCTTGATGTTTTAGAGATTCACCCCTTCACAGTTGAGTCCCTTTTTTCTGCATCCTGGCTGATTTGTAGATTGTATGCACAAAAAAACTATTTTTGCCAATTTCCCATTCATTTCCTATGGGGGTCATTTTTGAGTGTGACTATTTTTTTTACGACCACTTAGACTTTTAAAATCCTGTCCCCACTTTTTTTGGGTGTTCATATACCAAGTACCAATAAAGTCACCAAGTTTCGGACCATTCCGATGAAGCTACGATTTTTTTTATTTTTTTTATAAAACACAAGATCCACTATAGTGTTAAAAATTTGCTGTGTTAAAAAATGTTCACCGGATGGCACCGATCTCATTTTAAAAAATTGCTTTCATGAGGCCTAGGCTTGACTCTAAAATGAAATACAGCTTTAATAAAAAAAATTTATATATATATATATAAATTTTTTATTATATTCAATGAGAAAAAATAGGTCATAATTATTGCATAAATATTAATTATAAATCATAAAACTATCTCAAAACACCAAAAAAGAAAAAATATTATTGAACAAAAATATATTTCATTGATTTTACTCAAATCTTAATCCCGCCCTCCGGGTCATTTTTTACCCGAAGGTCCTGAGTGTGACCCATGAATGAAGAACCACAGAGGGTTAAATCAATACAAATACAAAATATGCTCCTCCATATATGAGTTTAAAATGATTGATGTCTTACTTTTATACTTGCTGTGGCTGGACTCGTCCTGACCCTCCTCGATCAAAATCTTTGCAGCCGTGTCGAGTGTAACCGTCCGTGTTTTGGACACCAGGAACAGCATGACAAACTTCTGGCTCATGATGCGAAGCGATTTATCCTTTCGTCTGCTGGAAGCCGCTGTATGGGAGAGATAAATCATGCTTACAACACTGTAAAACATGTGAAAGTTGTCGTTTTTTCAGAAATGGGAGCATCGCTTCCCATTTAATATTTAATATAAGAGAACCCCACAGCGACTTAAAGGGTTAGTTCACCCAAAAATGAAAATTCTGTCATTAATTACTGACCCTCATGTCGTTCGACACCCGTAAGATCTCCGTTCATCTTCAGAACACAAATGAAGATATTTTAGTTGAAATCTGATGGCTCTGAAAGGCCTCCATTGGCACAATGCACTTTACACTCTCAAGACCCTTAAAAGGCACTAAAGACGTCGTTACAAAGTCCATCTCACTACAGTGGTTCTACAATAACTTTATGAAGCGACGAGAATAGTTTTTGTGCGCAAAAAAACTCTAAATAACGACTTATATAGTGATGACGATTTCAAAACACGGCCTCATGAACCTTCAAAGCGTTATGAATCAGTGAGTCGAATCAGCAGTTTGAATCGCCAAATTTCAGCAGTTTGACACGCGATCCGAATCATGAATCGACTCACTGATTCATAACGCTTCGAAGCTTCATGAGGCCGTGTTTTGAAATCGTCATCACTATATAAGTCGTTATTTAGGGTTTTTTTTGCGCACAAAAACTATTCTCGTCACTCCATAAAGTTATTGTAGAACCACTGTAGTGAGATGGACTTTGTAACGACGTCTTTAGTGCCTTTTAAGGGTCTTGAGAGTGTAAAGTGCATTGAGCCAATGGAGGCCTTTCTGAGCCATCGGATTTCAACTAAAATATCTTCATTTGTGTTCTGAAGATGAACGGAGGTCTGACGGGTGTCGAACGACATGAGGGTAAGTAATTAATGACAGAATTTTCATTTTTGGGTGAACTAACCCTTTAAGAAACAGTGAAAATGCTTCTTGATAACAAGAGGAATTTGGCGGGATGATGCTCCTTCAGTTTGAACAACTGTGGCGCTGAAGCGAAGGTGATGAAGAAAGAATGAATGAATACATTTGATGTGACTGGCAGGAGAAAATCAGAGGTGATGAATGGCATCATTGGTTGGTGAATTGGCTGGTCGAGTGACTCCTGCCCTCATGACGGGAACGTAATAAGCTTCTGTTAGGAAGCAAAGCTGTTGCTTAGCGACAGCGGCCACATGGGAAAAGCAGCCAGCGGACACAATAACCACATTAGAGGATCCAGACGAGGACGAGAAACAGCTTCATTTCTTTATCAAGTCATCAAACTCAGAGATATCCATTCGAAAGCTTGAATGTAATGCGATGTGAAATTTAACACATGGACAATAAATAAATACTGACTTCAGCCACTTGAGTGTAGTAAATGAACTATTATCTTTAGAGTTAATATACAAAAATATAGGGCTTTTATTTTATCATCGACTGATAATGGAGCCAGAAAATGTCAGAGCTTTTTCTTGTGTAGCTACATTTGAAAAATGATGATTTAATTTGAAGCATGCACATTTATATACTGGTGCTTTATTGTAAAAAGTATTTTTTCAGGGTTTCTGCAGGTACATTTAAGACCTTTTTAAGACCAAGTAAGGACAATTTAAGGAATCAATTGAATAAAAAATGTTCTCTAAATGTAAATGTCTAAGGAGAAACACAATGAGTTGTAGTAGCAACGCTTCAGAGTTTGTAAAATACAATTTCCAGTAGATCTCCATTACGTTTGAATCACTCTTCTCTCAGTCATTAGATTATGGAAATACACTTTACTGTATCTTCTGATCACACTGCAGAGAAGTGATGTTCTTCCTCAGTATGTTTGTCTTGTTTTACAGTGCAATTGTCTAAAGATGCATTTACTGGAGATTCAAAATTACATAAAATATGAAGTCTTGATTTCTGTAAAAATTACCAAAATAAAGCGAGTTGATGATTAAAACAATAACAAATATCTGCCAATGGGCTCAGAAAAATCGACTTAAAGGGTTTGTTCACCCAAAAATGAAGATAAGCCCATGATTTACTCACCCTCAAGTCATCCTAGGTGTGTATGAGATTCTTCTTTCAGACGAATACAATCAGAGTTATATTAAAAATGTCCTGGCTCTTCCAAGCTTTATAATGGTGATCAATTGTTGATTCGTTTTTTAAGTCCATAAAAATGCATCTATCCATCATAAAAGAGTATCCATCAATCATAAAAATGCATCTATCCATCATAAAAGAGTATCCATCAATCATAAAAATGCATCTATCCATAATAAAAGTGCATCTATCATCATAAAAGTGCATCTATCATCATAAAAGTGCACCTATCCATCATAAAAGTGCACCTATCATCATAAAAATGCATCTATCCATCATAAAAGTGCATCTATCATCATAAAAGTGCACCTATCATCATAAAAATGCATCTATCCATCATAAAAGTGCATCTATCATCATAAAAGTGCATCTATCATCATAAAAGTGCACCTATCCATCATAAAAGTGCATCTATCATCATAAAAGTGCACCTATCCATCATAAAAGTGCATCTATCATCATAAAAGTGCACCTATCCATCATAAAAGTGCATCTATCATCATAAAAGTGCACCTATCCATCATAAAAGTGCACCTATCCATCATAAAAGTGCATCTATCATCATAAAAATGCATCTATCCATCATAAAAGTGCATCTATCATCATAAAAGTGCATCTATCATCATAAAAGTGCACCTATCCATCATAAAAGTGAACCTATCCATCATAAAAATGCATCTATCCATCATAAAAGTGCATCCATCCATCAAAAAATGCATCTATCCATCATAAAAGTGCATCTATCATCATAAAAGTGCATCTATCATCATAAAAGTGCACCTATCCATCATAAAAGTGCATCTATCCATCATAAAAGTGCATCTATCATCATAAAAATGCATCTATCCATCATAAAAGTGCATCTATCATCATAAAAGTGCATCTATCATCATAAAAGTGCACCTATCCATCATAAAAGTGCACCTATCCATCATAAAAATGCATCTATCCATCATAAAAGAGTATCCATCAATCATAAAAATGCATCTATCCATCATAAAAGTGCATCCATCCATCAAAAAATGCATCTATCCATCATAAAAGTGCATCTATCATCATAAAAGTGCATCTATCATCATAAAAGTGCACCTATCCATTAGGGCTGCTCGATTATGGAAAAAATCATAATCACGATTATTTTGGTCAATATTGAAATCACGATTATGTAACACGATTATTTCACATGACTTTGGGAATGTGTTGTATTTATTAAAAATACACCTTTCAACAATTCAATTGAAATTGTAACATATGTTGTACTTTTTGAACTATTAAAATAAATAATATAACATATATTCAAATCAAAGTATAAAAGTATTCACGTAAAAATGATAATCACAAATAAATAAGATAAACAATATGGTTCGGCTAGATATGCTTTTCAGGTACGTCTAACATTAGTTTTCAGGTACAGAAATGTCTCAAATGTAAAATAACATTGCATATTTGAGAGCATAAATAAAAGATTAATCCTATTAAACTTACAAAAGCTATTCAATCCGGATCGGATATGCGTCGTCTTTCTCGACTGTATAAAGTTCACTTAAGGCACAGGGGCGGGGCCAGAGGGGGGCCTGGGGTGGCACGGGCCACCCCCAAAATGTAATTGGCCACCCCAAGTGCCCCCCCACCCATCAGAGTCGGAAGGTAATATGTTGTTGGACTTGTCAGTTTGAATTCTTTACAAGTAGTTCCAGCGGTTTTCTTAACTAAAACTAATATTTTACAGAGCATTGATTTATTTATATTTTATTGTATGCATGCAAGTGGCCACTGTACTCCTCGCCCTGTTGTTATTGTGGAGCGCCTCCGCACTGGGGAGGAACCACTCTACCATGACGTGCTGTTATCGGAGTAAATAGTGGGCGCAAACGGACGGCGAAGTGCGGTGGTTGGTTTCTCTACTTTAAAGCTTATAAAAAAACATTTGAGCACAAACATAAACTAAAACTAAGCCAACTCAGGAGTTAGAAAACGCGAATGAGAAGTTGTGCACGCTGTGAGAAGTGTGTGTGTGTGTGTGTGTGTGTGTGTGTGTGTGTGTGTGTGTTTGTGCTCATCCGAAGCGCGCAAACTCGCGTCTCGAGCAAATATTGAGTTCTCTTTAAAGTCTTGCGCTTAAACGGACAAATTCACACAAAAATTGTCAACATGATCGTCTTGAGTATTCTAGCAAACTAATATTCCTGCTGTCTGTGTTGTTAATGTTAATCAAACTACAAAAGACAAGTAAATCACTCACTGCTTTAGCTTTTATAACTTTAATAACAGTCTTTAATTTATACAGTCAAATATGCAATGTAATTTTACATTTGATTACTGATATTCCATTTCTGAGAACTAATGTTAGACCTACCAGAAAAACCTGAAAAGCACTGTTTATTTTATAAGTATCTTTGCTCTGATTGTATTTATTTGTGCTTTTGCATAGTTAGATTATTCGTTTTTATTTTCTTTATTTTTATTTGACAGTAGTTCTTTTTTCCCTGAATATAGCACATACAGACTGAACCATGAGTAATTTGAACAGTTAGACCCTATAGCCTAAATATTCACATAAAAAATATGTATTACAGGCCCCCACTAATTATTCTAGAAATAAGTTAATTCAACGAAGGTAACCTCTTTTACTGTATTTTTTTGATGGTTTGAATGCATACTCTCCATGTTTTACCATTTATGAACTATCATTTATGTGCCCTATACCATCACCATTCATATCTATGCAACCAATAAATAAATTACTACTAAAGTACAAAATTGTTTACAAAAAACTCACTTAATTTTTCTCTCAAAATGCACCAGATTTATGCATTTAAATTTAAAATGAACAAAATTTTCTTTTGGGGAGCAACCCCTAGCCTAGAGGGACCAATGTCTACCCAGCACAGTCTCAAAAAATCCTGTGGGAAACAAAAATAATATATTTATAATGTAATATGAATATGAATAAACACTGCTACAGCTTCTTGTTGAGCTCAAAAGCCTTTCTACTGTTGTCTAATGTTGGTCCATCTTGTTTACAACTATATATGATGGAAAAAATCATGCTTGCATTGCATTTACTACAACCCATGTTCTTCTACTACTGTTGAGTTATTTGTTATTTCATATCACATTTGAAGTTGCTCATTTTTAATTCCTTTTCACTCATTATACGTTTTGTTATCAATAATATACAGTATTATTACCTCCAGTGTAGGGCTATTTATACTGGTTCACTGTTTACATGTATTTAAATGTGCCACCCCTCTCTGAGTCTGTGCCCCAGCCTGGCCCCCCCACGAAAAATTGTCTAGACCCGCCCCTGTTAAAGGGGTCATAGAATGACATTTTTGTACAAGTTAATATGATTCTTTAGTGTCTAAATGAAAAGTTTGTAATATAATTTAATAAAAAATTCTCATTAGTATTGTAAGAAAACACTCATTTTACCTGGTCAAAACCAGCCCAGTTTTCAGCAAGTCATTTCAGTGTATGTGACTTTAAATGATAATGAGCTTTGCTCACCCCGCCCCCTCTGCTCTGTGGGGCGTTCGGTTCGACCCGACACAACACCACAACACACGTGGAGTGTTGCCTTGACAACATTTGAGGGTATATTTTCGAGAAATAATGGCAACGGGAGTCTCTGAAGACACATCTAAGCAACCTTATCAATTTGAACCGGAGTCGGGCCAGGAACAGATGACGAACGTTTCTGAATGGTTGGTTAATGTCATGTCACTTTGATCTATCTTTGTACTGGCAGAGTAGCGTAGTTGCTATGTGTTTACTGATGTGTTAGTTCACTGACAGATTGATGTTATGTTATAAGATTTTTTTTTTTACATTACTTCTTAATCAGTAACAGACACCGTTATAAACCATGTACAAAAGTAAGCTTAGTGTAGTGTTACCACGTTAACTTTATCACCCGAGTACACAGTTTGTAATAACAAACATAACGAGTTGTTCATTATAAACGTGGGATTATGAATTATATTGAGAACGTCATACACAGAAAGCATGCCGTAATGTAACTTACCCTGTAAACTTTAGCCTCATTCATCGTGAAGCGTGCAAGCGATTTGCAAAGATTAATATAAAGGTTAATAAAACACAACACCACAATCGCTTAGACGCCATTCTGCTGCAGCGTATCAACAATGGCGGACTGATGTCAGCTCGCTCAGGGCGGGTCTGTGTTGAAACGCTGCTGTCAATCAACAATCTTAGGAGGGGCGTACACCGTGTAACGTCACACGGTCAGACGGCTCGATTTGAGACAGGGGAAAATATATAAGGAGATTAAAAAAAAACACTGGATGTATTTTTATCATTATAGGATGGTTGTGTACAGGCACTGCCAACACACATTTCCGTATAATCAACTTGTAAAAGTGCATGTACCATTCTATGACCCCTTTAAGGCATATTCAGACTATGTCTGCTAGGATACTCATCAAGATGGACATGTTGACATACGTTTTGTGTGAGTTTGTCCGTTCAAGAGCAAGACTTGAAAGAGAACTCAATATTTGCGCGCTGAGAGACGTGTGCGCGCTCTCGGATGATACATTATCAGATAGATACATTTTCTCACAGCGCGCGGCTTCTCATTCGCGTCTTCTGGCACTAAACCCGGGTGACGACGGTGAAAACGACTGGTCATATTCTAACATATGGCAGCACTCGCATGCATTGCACAAAGTTTACAAAGAGAGAATTATTTGAAAAATATGAGGGGGAAAAAGGACGTTTACACGGCACCCCTGCTCTCGTCAGTTTTTGTTTCTTTATTAGATTGTCATAGGTCACTCTGTTTAATTTTCAAGTGGTTAAACAAATTCGTGATGTTCCCTTGCGTTGCAGACACTACTTGTAGCAAATCTTGCACGTAGCATGTTTTTGCTCGTCGTCTGATTCCTCGAAGCCAAACTGTTCCCAGACAACGGAGTTGGTTTTGCCTATTTTGCTCACCAAACGCTGCTGTAACTGCCCTCCTTCTGCCATCTTTACTCGCGCAGAGTTTTTAAATTCCAGCGGATGATATGCACACGAGACTCCCGATCTGAGAGAGATTGTGGCTTCGGGAGGGGCGGATGAGCGCATGCGCGTTTCATTCAGAACGCAAGGCAAAATAATCGTTTTTTCTCGATTGTACTATTTTGGTGATCGTTGGGAGGCAAAATCGAAATCGAAATCGAAATTCGATTAATTGCACAGCCCTACTATCCATCATAAAAGTGCATCTATCATCATAAAAGTGCACCTATCCATCATAAAAGTGCATCTATCATCATAAAAGTGCACCTATCCATCATAAAAGTGCACCCATCCATCGTAAAAGTGCACCTATCCATCATAAAAGTGTATCCATCCATCATAAAAATGCATCTATCCATCATAAAAGTGCACCCATCCATCGTAAAAGTGCACCTATCCATCATAAAAGTGTATCCATCCATCATAAAAATGCATCTATCCATCATAAAAGTGCACCCATCCATCGTAAAAGTGCACCTATCCATCATAAAAGTGTATCCATCCATCCATCATAAAAATGCATCTATCCATCATAAAAGTGCACCCATCCATCGTAAAAGTGCACCTATCCATCATAAAAGTGCACCCATCCATCATAAAAGTGCACCCATCCATCGTAAAAGTGCACCTATCCATCATAAAAGTGCATCTATCCATCCATCGTAAAAGTGTATCCATCCATCATAAAAGTGTATCCATCCATCGTAAAAGTGTATCCATCCATCATAAAAGTGCATCTATCATCATAAAAGTGCATCAATCCATCATAAAAGTGCATCAATCCATCATAAAAGTGTATCCATCCATCATAAAAATGCACCTATCATCATAAAAGTGCATCTATCCATAATAAAAGTGTATCCATCCATCATAAAAATGCATCAATCCATCATAAAAGTGCATCCATCCATCATAAAAGTGCATCCATCCATCATCATGGCTATTTTTCTTACACAAACGCATCGCTTCGCTTCAGAAGGCCTTTATTAACCCCCCGGAGCCGTGTGGAGCAGTTATATGAGGGATAGATGCACTTTTATGGCCTTCAAAAACAAACCAACAATTCACTGCCATTATAAAGTTTGGATTAGTCAGGACTTTTTTAATATAACTTGAATTAACTTTAATATATTCGTCTGAAAGAAGAATGTCATATGTCAATTTGCATGTCAAGTAAATGTATCGTGATTTAAAGATATTAAGATATTTCTATTGGAAAACAGGACAAATTTACTGAGGAACATTTTTATTTTATTTGCAATGCATGCGACATTTAATGCCATGACTTTATGAATTCAAGACTTTCTGCTCTGATTTAAGACCTTTTTAAGGTCTTCATTTGTGAATTAAGACCTGCAGAAACACCTTTTTTTTTTTTAAACAGACAAATAACGAAATAATTTTAATATTGTAATTATTACAATTATAATGCCACAAAATTGTTCATGACATGCACATTTTTTAATATTACTAAATCTGCTTAAGTTCTGCTACATATGAACTATATTATTACTTAAATGAATGTGGTTTCTCCAAACAAAGGTCAACGGTGATGTGATTTAATCAGGCCGGCCCTACAAGAGCTCAGCAGACGGAAACATGTCTAAACCTGCAGCTTCATCTTCCGCTCGGAATAATTATCTCCCCTCCTCTGCCTGTCTGCGAGAGCGTGGCGCATTTATAAGAAAGAGTCCCTGTGATCAACACAAAGACCTGGTAACCAGTGTTGTGAAGCCTGAGACGCTGTTAACAGGTGACCGATTAATGGAGCACAAGGGCCAGACACTAATAATGTTGTTAATAGGGCAACCGTCACTATGCAATATCAACCGTGTAAGTGCAATGTGGTGAATCATTTAAATGCATCATGCAACTAGTCAGACAGTGTCTTAGGGCGTTTTCACACCTGAAAGTCTGAACCAAGGTCCGACCCGAAGTTCATGTTTTGATACATTTTATACATTCGGTTAGTTTTGGTTTGGTTTCACATTGCAATTATGTGAGCGCACTAAAGAACTTTACACACTTGCGTCCACTCGTCTTCATCTATGTGGGCGGCATCTGGACATTGATTGGTTTGTAAACGGACGTGCGTCTGACGTCGGCGTCTTTGACAAGAGTGAATGAACGGACGCATATCGTTGCCACTACAGGGCTCCAGACTAACTTTTTTCACTAGGAGCACACTGGCCCCCAACTGAAAATTTTCGGGGCACAACCAGAAATTTTAGGGGCGCACACCGTAAATCAACATGCTAACCCAATCTACTAATTTCCACTGTATTACTAATAGGGATCGGTATCGTTAAGGTTTTAATGGTATTACTACTCTTACCGATACTGCTTATCGATCCGGTACTTTGACAGTATTCTTACCGGTTCTTTTTATTATACTTTATTTATTTATTTTATATATAAAAAAAACATAATTAAGAACATAATTAACATGGCTTTATAATCTGAAAAGTAAAATATCTATAGGAAAAGAAACCGCAAAGTTTGAACAAAAATATAAAACATCTATTTGTACATGGACCAGTGTGCAGGCATTCGGAACGTCTGCTAACATTAATATTACAGTAAAGAACAAACCTGCAAAGAAATCTAATAAAGTAATGAAATGTAAAATAACACTGCATAGTTTTCACTGTATAAATTGATAGATTAATGCTTATAAAAGCTAAAGTTATTAATTCAAGAGATGTGAATATTTTCTATTTGCCTTTTTGTTCGATTCGAATTAATGGCTCAATCGTCAGCAGGTTTATCAGACGCTGCCCCTTTAAGACCGATCGAATGTAGAACTAATAATATCATACACTCCTATTTCTCCAAACTATTTACGCCCATTTAAGATAAAAACTGTTAAAGTAACTACTCTCCAATCCGGTCATTTTGACACCGGCTATTTGTTGTTTACTTGATGGTTTAGACGCGCACACAAAGCCTAAAATATTAAGTGCAAGTCGGTCCATTTCGCAGCACACACACATAAGCCGCCTTGAAGTTGGAAACAGCGTCTCTTGCGCGGATTATTGTGCATTTAATAGCTCTTTATTATCAAACACATCCCGCAGTTTAGCAACAGTAGAGACTGCAGCTTACAACAATCACTGAATCTGACGTTAAGTTTAGGTTTAGGGAGAAATGACAGGCTATAGGAATAGTTTTACCTCAGACCATCTTTTTATAATTCTTGGAAGCCAAAATCGAAAATAAAATTAGATTAATATCACAGCACATCCCTAAAGTTTAAGCAGACTAAACTTTTGTGTAGTTCTCTTGGCCATCGTCACTCATTAAGCTGACTGTGGTGTTGTGTTCGCTGTTGCGTGAGAGCGCTCTTTCTCTCTCTTCTGGATTGCGAATGGCAAAAATGCATCACGGACAAATGGTTTAATATTATCTCATATAGAAACGGCTGGCAAAGATAGAATTTGCCAGACATAACGTCTATCAATTATAATTAGTAAGTGTATTTTCTTAATTTCTCCAGTACTGACAGCAGGCAAATTTACTGGTCGCACATGTGGATGTAAAATTCAGTCGCACACTCTCAAATTTTAGTCGCAAAATGCGACCATTTAGTCGCACTCTGGAGCCCTGCACTATTGAACAGTGCGCATTGCTTGACTATTTTCTTTTCGTTACGTTTAAAAGTGGACATTTCAAGCTTTATATACACATATTTCTCATGTTTGTGAGACGAGTAGCTGCTGAGTTTCGGTTTATTTGAGATGCGCTCCAGTTCATGTGTAAAGCATGTGATCGCTCCCGCGATTATTGTCTGCTATAGACTATTTGCTTCTTATTTATTAAATCCAGGCAATTATCTGATTAAACGCTGATTAAAATTAAAGATACAATTTATACAAAACGAAATTCACATTAAAGAAAGGCTTTCTAAGCAAAATCATAACATTTCTTTCAAAATATTTTCTGACCTTTTGTCTTCTGACATATTGCGCATCTTTTGACTTTTCATAATCAATGTAGCCTAGATGAAGTTTAAAAATAACATTATAATATTTAAACATAAACAGGAACGTCCTGTAAATGGTCTGAAAGTCCGAAACATACAGGAAATGCTTTCACACTACAAACGAACCGAACATTTGTTCAGTTTGATCCGGACTGAGACGACCTCTTTTCGTCTGACCAAATTTCGTCTGTTTGGTCCGGACCATGGTCAGGGGGAGGTTTCACACCTGTAATTTTGATTCGGACCAAACTGAAAAGTCCGAAAAGCTGGACCAAACAAGGTAGGTGTGAAAGGGCCCTAAATATTATGTTATTTTTTTATTTCATCTAGGCTACATTGATTATGAAAAGTGAAAAGATGCGCAATCTGTCAGAAGACAGAAGGTCAGAAAATATTTTGAAAGAAATTTTATGATTTTGCTTTGAAAGCCTTTCTTTAATGTGAATTTCGTTTCGTATGAATTGTATCTTAATTTTAATCAACGTTTCATCAGATAATTGCCTGAATTTAATAAATAAGAAGCAAATAGTCTATAGCAGACAATAATCGTGGGAGCGATCACATGCTTTACACATGAACTTGAGCGCGTCTCAAATAAACCGAAACTCAGCAGCTACTCGTCTCACAAACATGAGAAATATGTGTATATAAAGCTTGAAATGTCCACTTTTAAACGTAACGAAAAGAAAATAGTCAAGCAATGCGCACTGTTCAACGATATGCGTACGTTCATTCACTCTTGTCAAAGACGCTGACGTCAGACGCACGTCTGTTTACGAACCAATCAATGTCCAGATGCCGCCCACATAGATGAAGACGAGTGGACGCAAGTGTGTAAAGTTCTTTAGTGCGCTCACATAATTGCAATGTGAAACCAAACCAAATCTATAAAATGTATCAAAACATGAACTTCGGATCGGACTTTCAGGTGTGAAAACGCCCTTATACTCTTGATAAACGCAGACCAAATACTGTGTGTGTGCCATACCGTGTGTGTTTAGCATGTGTTGGGCGGCATACGGGCTGCTTCCCTCTCTCTGGTCCATCTGCAGATGGTAGCCCTGCTCTCGGCCCGCCTGATGGAGTTCCTGCAGGGTCTGGGGCAGCTTTGAGCGCCCGTGCCACACGTACAGGTTCTTTGCCATCCGGCTCACCAGCATCAGAGACTCCAGCACATTCACAATGTCGTAGATACGTCGCCTCTCAACACCTGAGACGGTTTAGATCTCTGTCAGTCACTACATTATATGGTAATATATACAGATCAGTGCTGCTAGCACTAAAAATACAGCCATGTAATATTTGAGAAAGCAACCAATAATCTGGTAACATTTATGACAACCAGTCCGTAGAGGTTTTCTTGCGGTTAATTAAAAAAGGTTACAAAGCGTTGTACATTAACAATTGTATGTTAAAAAAAGCAGTTCAAGACACATTCATTGTACTGCTTTAATTTCAATGGATGTTTTCTCTGTTAAAAGAATAGGCTACACTTCAGAAATCAGAATCGAGTAACTCACAATTTTCACCACTGATTATTTTTGCTTGTAATTAAAAACATAAACCTGATGTTTTATGAAAGTTATTTGCTATATACATGGACTACAATTTTAAATCGCCATGTGAGAACACATTGCATTAAAATATGCACTTGTAATGAGTGTAAAACCAACATTATATTATTAAAAACTCTGATTCTCTTATTTTGAATATATTTTTAGTAGGGCTGTCAAAAGATTAATCGCGATTAATCGCATCCAATATAAAAGTTTGTGTTTACATAATATATGTGTGTGTACTCTGTTAATTATTATTTATATATAAATACACACACATTCATGTATATATTTAAGAAATATTTGCATGTATATTCTGTATATACATTTATATAATCTATAATATATATAAATATAAATGTTTTATATATAAAAATAATATTTTTTCTTAAATATATACATGCTTGTGTGTGTATTTATATATAAATCATAATTAACAGAGTACACACACATTTATTATGTAAACTAAATTTTATTTTGGATGCGATTAATCTTTTGACAGCCCTAATTTTTAGATTTTCATTGGATTGTCTTTTGATTTATGCTGATATGTATATTTTTGGAGTTTTATATGTTTTGTAATGAAGTGTACCGCCCCTTTAAGAAACACTTAACTTTGGAAGCGTTCTCTCCTCGCTCAGATGATAAACTACGCTGAGATGAGGATGTATGTTGGCTCACGGAGCAATTTCACGATTTAAGTCATCATACAGTAACCAGCAACAACCCCCTTTCATAAAGCGTGTGCCACTCACTCTAGGCTGGACGCTATGGTTGATATGACGGGAGTCATACGCGTGACGCATGGAGACAGGACTTATTATTTGCCTTGGCCAATCACATTGACAGGACAAAAATAAACATAATGTAGCAGGTTTAGGGAAAATAGCGCAGTAAAAGTACCGATACCGCACTTAAAATGTACTCAAGTAAAAGTACACTGTTTTTAAACAATTTAAAGGGTTAGTTCACCCAAAAATGAAAATTCTGTCATTAATTACTTACCCTCATGTCGTTGGACACCCGTCAGACCTCCGTTCATCTTCGGAACACAAATGAAGATATTTTAGTTGAAATCTGATGGCTCAGAAAGGCCTCCATTGGCACAATGGCACGGTTCACTCTCAAGACCCTTAAAAGGCACTAAAGACGTCGTTACAAAGTCCATCTCACTACAGTGGTTCTACAATAACTTTATGAATCGACGAGAATAGTTTTTGTGCGCAAAAAACCCTAAATAACGACTTATATAGTGATGCCGATTTCAAAACACGGCATCATGAACCTTCAAAGCGTTATGAATCAGTGAGTCGATTCAGCAGTTTGAATCGCCAAATTTCAGCAGTTTGACACGCGATCCGAATCATGATTCGACTCACTGATTCATAACGCTTCAAAGCTTCATGAGGCCGTGTTTTGAAATCGTCATCACTATATAAGTCGTTATTTAGGTTTTTTTTGCGCACAAAAACTATTCTCATCACTTCATAAAGTTATTGTAGAACCACTGTAGTGAGATGGACTTTGTAACGACGTCTTTAGTGCCTTTTAAGGGTCTTGAGAGTGTAAAGTGCATTGTGCCAATGGAGGCCTTTCAGAGCCATCAGATTTCAACTAAAATATCTTCATTTGTGTTCCGAAGATGAACGGAGGTCTTACGGGTGTCGAACGACATGAGGGTCAGTCATTAATGACAGAATTTTCATTTTTGGGTGAACTAACCCTTTAATAAAGTACAATTCCTGAGAAAAACTACTCAATTACAGTAATGAGAGTATTTGTAATTCGTGACTTTACACCACTGCAAATGGGAGCTTATTTTATACAGAAACGATGGGACTGATTACGTTTATTGTGTTATTTTCTCTTACCCAAGCGTGTGGCCACCTCATCCAGAGAAATATTGATGCTCTCTGAGGTTTCTGGGTAATCGGGGTACAAGGCCAGAAATTTCTGACACAAAAGCCCCAAACTCTTCTGTTTGCGACTGGGTCTCCTCTCTGAATCGTCTAAAGCTTCATACTGAAATTAAGAGAGAATGCAACACTCAAACTTCTGAACATATTTACGATGAATCACTTCCTGGTTTGTAAGCGGCATCTGCTAAATGTATAAATGTATGCATGACTTCTCTTCGTACCTGACACGAGTCATCTAGTTCTTCCTCTTCCTCCTCCTCCTCCACAGCTTTCTCTTCATTCTCAATGGGTCTAAAGAGGGTTTTCTTCATCTCCCGGTCGCGGATATCTGGGCTGGCGGCGCTGATCAGCATTTTCAGGTTGGCTGTCGGGGTCCAGGGGTCCGGATGGGCCCTCTCAGTGTGTTTAATGGGGGTTATATGGGTGATATCTGGGCTGGAAACTCTCCTATGCCCGTTCACAGCTGCCGTCACAGACTCGCACTTCAGCGGGGTCATTTTCCTTCGGTCCATGCAGATGTTCTCCTGAAATCAGGGCATTAGTCAAACATCGAATGCTTTACCATACAATTCAAACACGATAATAACACTTACTTTATGGTCATTCAAGCTGCCAGGATCATCTGAGCTCGTCTTACTCACTAGTGTCCTCACACTGAGCAAATCCTTTAAAGTTAAACACTTCATCTCCATCTAAACAAGAACATTGAATCAGTTATAGCAAGCATCGCTGCAAAAATGCTTTTTTTATGTCGTATTTTTGTCTTGTTTCTAGTCTAAATATCCAAAAATCCTTCAATCAAGATGATTTTACTAGATATGTAAAATGACAAGATATTTTGACATCAAACAATTTAATTTAGCTTAATTTTGATCCCCCCCCAGAAAACAAGAAATAATATCTTGTCATTTTACTTATCTAGTAAAATCATCTTGATTTAAGGATTTTTGGACTGGAAACAAGACAAAAATACCCCAGTTCATTACTGAATTATTGATAAGAATGTTACTATATGAATAACACTCATATTATTACATTATTAATACATAACACCAACAATCTGTAACATTGAATGTGGTTTATTAATATATAATAAACAGCATTGATTTGATGTTTGTTAACGTATTAATTAAAGTTATTAAAAAGTGCTGCCATAAGTACCAACAATCTGTAAAGCATTTATTATTTTGAACGATACTTTATATGAATAACACTCATATTATTACATGATTAATATATAACACCAACAATCTATAACATTTAATGTGGTTTATTAATATATAACAGCATTAATTTGATGTTTGTTAACTTATTAATTAATGAAAGTTATTAAGAATCAGCAAAAACCAACTTAATTTTGTTTTTTTCCCCTCAGAAAACAAATAATATCTAATGTAATTTCACTTAACTAGTAAACGCATCTTGATTTAAGATTTTTTTTTAAATATTTGGACTGGAAACAAGACAAAAATACCCCAGTTCATTACTGAATTATTGATAAGAATGTTACTATATATGAATAACACTCTTACTATTACATTATTAATACATAACACCAACAATCTATAACATTGAATGTGGTTTATTAATATATAACAGCATTACATTTGATGTTTGTTAACTTATTAATGAATGAAAGTTATTAAAAAGTGCTGCTAGAAGTACCACAAGCATTATTTTGATGTTTGTCAACTTCTTAAAGTTATTAAAAAGTGTTGCCAAAAGTTTTAATTTACCCTAGTAGTACTAATAAGTAATATTACATTATCAGTATATTAGATATTATATTACTACTGCATTAAATAAGTCAAATATGAGTTTAAAAAAAAGTGATCTGATGACGGTGGGAAGATTTTGGCGCAAATATCTTCACCAGTTGCCTGGTAACGAAACCAGATTCTCAGAAGAAATATAATTTGTTAAATTTTAGTAATAATTCATATTTATAGTATTATAATATTGTTTTGTTTTACATGATATCGTAGAAGATTGTCAGCATAAGCACTGGCTTATAATATATAAATCCTCTCTTTTTCTTATTATTTGAATACTGGTGAAATGTCTGTCGGTGATAATCAGACTTGAGTTTATGGAAATTAATTTTCTCTATTTTTTATACATATCAAGCAAGTCAGATAGAAGATTTAACGCTGTTTTCTTACCTTAAACTTCCGTCTTTGGAATAAAAAAAATACTTAACACGTAAATAACTCCTGCTCAAAGGTGATCCTTCTTTTCCCTTCTTATATGAACATAATTTTGTCTGTAAATCAGAAGATCTGAGCTCGCAATCTTCTTATTTCTGTCGAACCGCTGGTCAGGCGACTGTGAATCACAATCACCCGCTAAAGCTTGTTTTCTGGCGCTCTGAAGAGCTACACCCTCTCTCAGCCAATCACGACGGCGCTATGTAAATATAACGACGGTGATTGGCAGAGCGAGGAGGAACTTCCTCAGTAAGACCGGTGCAGCCAATCAGAGGGCCGTTCTGACCAAGCCTGTGGGGGTTTGTTGGCGGGGCAGTGCGCGCGCTCTTTATTGATCTGCTGCGGTTGTAACAGGCGCGCCTGAAGTTTCTAAGGCTGAGCTGTAACTCAGCGGGGACATAATTAATCATCACAGATAATTAATTGCCATTGTATAAATGCCGAATGTCTCATGGCAGCTTTAAATGACAAGCTCAGGCAAGAATAAAGGTGAGTTAAACACACAGGTGGGGTTTTGGCGCGACTCAAGGGTTTTCTCGCGGGAAGGAGTGTAATATGAGAGGTCACCCCACACCCACTAACTAGTAACTACCCCCACATTAGGGTGCTTTCGACGTTATAGTTATAGGAATATAACTATAAATCTAATAATAGCCTTAAGAAATAAGCAAATCATGTATCTGGCCGTCTAATGAACCGGTACACTGCAAAAAAAGTACTTTTGTCTCGTTTCCAGTCCAAATATCTAAAAATTCTTACATTGAGAAGCATTTACTAGACAAGCAAAAGTTGTTGTCTTGTTGTGGGCAAAAATAACTCAAAAGTAAGTGAGTTTTTGATTAAAAGAAGCACAATAACCTGCCAATGCCACTTCATTTTTGAGTTATTTTCCCCAAAACAAGACAATCATTTTACTTGTCTAGTAAATGTTTCTTGTTTTAAGGATTTTTAGATGTTTGAATTAGAAACAAGACATTTTTTGCAGTGTATAAACAGAATAAACTTAAACTGTATGATAGTTGATAGGTCACCTGTCATATAAACAATACATTCATACATACAAACTAAACTAGAAAACTAAGGAAAGTTAGTGATCCTCATATTTTCTCATACATCAGACTTAACACTACATAACAATATGCGTTTTGTCTTCAAAAGTGGTGTTTTTACTGCTTTGTTAACTACTACCCACATACAAACTAAACTAGAAAACTAAGGAATCTGTAAAAAACAGATCAATACCATATATTATTCATTCATATATAATGCTACACACGTTTTCGTCTAGTTATGTAGTGTATTTCTAATGCATTCAGTGTGTTATAGAAGGTTTCAGATTCATGTTTTTTACTTATTTCAGTGGTTTTCAAGCTTTTGTGAGAGCTGAGGTACAACAAGATGCAGGGAGAGGTAATATTAGTATATTACTATTAATATTCATATTACTACCCCCACATAAGGGTGCTTTAGTAGTCATAGCTAAAGGAATAGACTAATATATCTAGTAATTGCCTTAAGAAATTAACAAATCATGTATCTGGCCGTCTAATGAACCGGTACACTGCAAAAAAGTGTACTTTTGTCTCGTTTCCAGTCCAAATATCTAAAAATTCTTACATTGAGAAGCATTTACTAGACAAGCAAAAGTTGTTGTCTTGTTGTGGGCAAAAATAACTCAAAAGTAAGTGAGTTTTTGATTAAAAGAAGCAAAATAACCTGCCAATGCCACTTCATTTATGAGTTATTTTCCCCAAAACAAGACAATCATTTTTACTTGTGTAGTAAATGTTTCTTGTTTTAAGGATTTTTAGATGTTTGGACTAGAAACAAGAATTTTTTTGCAGTGTATAAACAGAATAAACTTAAACTGTATGATAGTTGATAGGTCACCTGTCATATAAACCATACATTCATACATTCAAACTAAACTAGAAAACTAAGGAAAGTTAGTGATCCTCATATTTTCTCAAACATCAGACTTAACACTGCATAACAATATGCATTTTGTCTTCAAAAGTGGTTTTTTTACTGCTTTGTTAACTACCCACATACAAACTAAACTAGAAAACTAAGGAATCTGTAAAAACAGATCAATACCATATATTATTCATTCATATATAATGCTACACACGTTTTCGTCTAGTTATGTAGTGTATTTCTAATGCATTCAGTGTTATAGAAGGTTTCAGATTCATGTTTTTTACTTATTTCAGAGGTTTTCAAGCTTTTGTGAGAGCTGAGGTACAACAAGATGCAAGGAGAGGTAATATTAGTATATTACTATTAATATTCATATTACTACCCCCACATAAGGGTGCTATCGTAGCCATAGTTATAGGAATAGAATAATTTATCTAGTAATTGCCTCAAGAAACTAAAACTGTACCATAGTTGATAGGACACCTGTCATATAAACCATAAATTCATCCATACAAACTAAACTAGAAAACTAAGGAATCTATAAAAATAGATCAATACCATATATTATTAATTCATATATAATGCTACACATGTTTTCGACTAGTTATGTAGTGTATTTCTAATACATTCAGTGTGTTATAGAAGGTTTTAGATTCATGTTTTTTTACTTATTTCAGTGGTTTTCATGCCTTTTTTCTTAAATGTATGTTCCAGGTAGTGACCCGACTGCTTTTGTGAGAGCTGAGGAACAAAAAGATGCAGAGAGAGGTAATATTAGTATATTAATATTAAAATTCATATTACTACCCCCACATAAGGGTGCTTTCGAAGTCATAGCTATAGGAATAGACTAATTTATCTAGTAATTGCCTTAAGAAATGAACAAATCATGTATCTGGCCGTCTAATGAACCGGTATAAACTGAATAAACTTAAACTGTACCATAGTTTATAGGTCACCTGTCATATAAACCATACATTCATACATACAAACTAAACTAGAAAACTAAGGAATCTGTAAAAACAGATCAATACCATATATTATTCATTCATATATAATGCTACACACGTTTTCGACTAGTTATGTAGTGTATTTCTAATGCATTCAGTGTGTTATAGGTTTCAGATTCATGTTTTTTTACTTATTTCAGTGGTTTTCAAGCGTTTTTTCTTAAATTTATGTTCCAGGTAGTGACCCAACTTCTTTTATGAGAGCTGAGGAACAAAAAGATGCAGGGAGAGGTAATATTAGTATATTAATATTAGTAGTAATATTCATATTACGTACTACCCCCACATGAGGGTGCTTTTGTAGTCATAGCTATAGGAATAGAACAATATATCTAACAATTGCCTTAAGAAATAAACAAATCATGTATCTGGCCGTCTAATGAACCGGTACAAACAGAATAAACTTAAACTGTATCATAGTTGATAGGCCACCTGTCATATAAACCATACATTCATACATGGGTTGTTGACATGACATGGCATTTTCACTGTCACACAAGATCCAAATGAATATAATTAGTACTGTCATCATTTAAAATGCTGTAAATGGTTAAACATTTCTTTGTCTTACATGGACCTGTTGATATAAAAACTGCTCTGTCTTTAGATATTTGTAATTTTTTGAGCCAAATCTTAAAATTGTCCTGTGGTGTGACTGTCTCGAGCATGGTTCAATAAGTTACAACTTTCATAAATGAAAAAGAAAAGCATACAAATGTTAATAAATACCTCAGGCGTGTCTATTTTAGTGAATGACAATCATTTTTTTCATCCATATATTCACACCCATTCAAGTTCATGTTACTGTGAAGCCCATTGTCTCAGAATCATTTAACTTTTTTGTAACCACCACTATAAAAGTGTTAATGTCTGTTGTCCTTTGGTGTGACACCCCTATATTCTTAATTCTTTCGGTCACACCATAGGACACATTTCAGTAAAAATGTCCAAAAAACAGGGAAAGAATTGACAAAGTTAGTGACCCCTTATATGTTCTCAAACATCAGACTTCACACTACATAACAATATGCATTTTATCTTCAAAAGTGGTGTTACTGCTTATTTGTCAACTACCCACATGCAAACTAAACTAGAAAACTAAGGAATCTATAAAAACAGATCAATACCATATATTATTCATTCATATATAATGCTATACACGTTTTCGACTAGTTATGTAGTGTATTTCTAATGCATTCAGTGTTATAGAAGGTTTCAGATTCATGTTTTTTACTTATTTAAAGCCTTTTTTTATACTTATGTTCAATGTATTGACTGCTTTTGTGAGAGCTGAGGTACCTCAAGATGCAGGGTAAGGTAATATTAGCTCCATTAAAATCTATATAAGATGTAGATTATCTTAAAATATGCATTATGCAAAACAAATAAGTTTGTTTATCAAGTCATCAAACTCAGAGATATCCATTTGAAAGCTCTAATGTAATGCAATGTGAAATTAAACACATGGCCAACAAATAAATAGTAAATAAATACTGACTTCAGCCATTTGAGTGTAGTAAATGAACTATTATATTAAGTGTTATTATACAAAAATATAGGGCTTTTATTTTATCATTGACTGATAATGGAGCCAGAAAATGTCAGAGCTTTTTCTTGTGTAGCTACATTTGAAAAATGATGATTTAATTTGAAGCATGCACATTTATATACTGGTGCTTTATTGTAAAAAGTATTTTTTCAGGGTTTCTGCAAGTACATTTAAGACCTTTTTAAGACCAAGTAAGGACATTTTAAGGAATCAATTGAAGGAAAAATGTTCTCTAAATGTAAATGTCTAAGGAGAAACACATTGAGTTGTATTAGCAACACTGTAAAACGTTTTTTTTTAAACAACAGACAAACAGTGTAGGTTTAAAATGTCAGATAACAAAATAATTTTAATATTGTGATTATTATATTATATATATGATGTAATTGCTTTATGCAAAACAAATAAATATTGGGTTTGTTTGGGTGCATGCCACATCTTCACTGGCATTTATATGTCCAGTTTAGTTATTTATACGAGGCTAATACACATAATTCATTTAATTTTTTTCAGTGAGCAGTCAAGTGGATGAATCACATTTGCATGATTATGCAAAATAGTGAGAAAGATTCGTTGAATTCATTTCTTTAGAGTAGTACACTTGCAAGCCCACAGACAATGCATATTAAACAGCCGAATCTGGGATTGCGCCATGTAGGTCAAATAAAACAGTGTGAAAAGAGTGTGAGCTGGAGACAGACATGAGGAGGATTGCATGTCTCTGAAGAGGCAGCTGACCGTGAAGCCAGTACAGGAACACAGCCGACAGACTGTGATCATTGTCAAGCTTTTACTTAACATGTGCCCCTGATTTCCATTGTGATTTAAAAACTTTAGTGTGCTCTGAAGTCCGTATCGGAAAAATATGAGGCGTCTGTGATGAAGACATTCTTTATTGAGCATTTACACATTTACATAATGTGTAAAGTAATGCATTTCTTTCCCTCTGCTGCACCCAGCAATATGTGTTAAAAAAAGGTAGGGATTCTTATTAAAGCCAGTAGTAACCAAACAACCCATAAAAACACACATTGTACCTTTTTTCCACATTAATTTCTGACTTGATGATAATTATAATAAAGACTTCTTTTGGTGGGGATAAGTGATTAATGTCTACATTTTACATTCTGCAGATCCTACGATGCGCTTGTGGCCTTCTGCAGCAGCTGGAGCATTATGGGATACACTGGGGCAAACTCCTTCCCCTGCCTGGATCGGACAGACTGCACATATGCCTCCAACGCCCCCCTGCAACAAAGGAAAGTCACACATTTTAATTCCTTGCTTTCGCTGGTTACACCAAAAGCTGCTGTATCTTCTCCAGAGCACCAGTAGAGGACGCTGATGTTGCACTGAGAAGTTATTTCCTCTGGCCGGTTGCATAAACTACTAAGACTAGTCTTACAAGCTAATTTTTTTCTTCAAGACTGAGGTATTAGTCTCATTTGAATCAGAGATGACTGGTTACAATTACAAAACAAATATCATTTATGAATAGTGAAAAAGTTGTATGAATTGCATCAACAAGACTTGCATCAATCTTAACTTGGCTAACTGTTAGTTAGTCAAACTTAACATAGTGGCTATGTTTATGCAGCTGGGCCCTTTGTCTGAAGTACTGAAGAGTTCCCACATCTTTGATTTTTCTATGATTAGTGATTACTCAAAATCAATTTATATACTTTGCACTCACAAAATGCAATTTCTTGCCAAGGAGCATAACTAGAAAAATGCATATTAACGTAAGATTAGGGATGCACCGATAGGATATTTTTGGGGCCGATACCGATTTTAACAAACAATATTTGGCCGATACCGATATTTGTCACTTGCCCTATTATTTGAAATTTTGTCATTAAAATAGTGTTTTGAAAAAAAAAACATTACATTAACGTATAGTCTACTAGCTAGTTTATTGCTGCATTATCAAATAATTTCTAATGAACATAGACTGGATACATTTAACATTCAGCAGGCCAACATAAAAAAAAAAATATATATATATATATATATATATAATTTTATTTTTAAAAAAATTTTTTTTATTAGGGCTGTCAAAAGATTAATCGCGATTAATCGCATCCAAAATAAAAGTTTGTGTTTACATAATATGTGTGTGTACTCTGTTAATTATTATTTATATATAAATACACACACATTCATGTATATATTTAAGAAATATTTAATTATTATTTATATATAAATACATACACATTCATGTGTATATTTAAGAAATATTTGCATGTATATACTGTATATACATTTATATAATCTATAATATATATAAATATAAATGTTTTATATATAAAAATAATATTTTTTTCTTAAATATATACATGCTTGTGTGTGTGTATTTATATATAAATAATAATTAACAGAGTACACACACATATATTATGTAAACACAAACTTTTATTTTGGATGCGATTAATCGCGATTAATCTTTTGACAGCCCTAATATATATAAATACAACATATACAGAACATATGAAATAAACAGTGCTTTTTAAGTAGGTTTAATGTTAAATATCACTGCATATTCTTCACTGTGTAAATTAAATGCATATATTATTATTACATTGAGATGTAGCTCAATTACTTTGCTAAACTGAACTTTTATTTTGACGGGTTGCCGTGTGCTTTGAGTTCCTGTGTGTGTGTGTGTGTGTGTGTGTGTGTGTGTGTTTATGATATGACGACCGATTTTGTCGAATGAAACGGTAAAATGCTCATGAAGTGACTGGAGATGCATTCATGTCTTCATATTGAGGTGGCAAAGGCTGAAAAACACAGCGAGTTTCAGTGTGTGTGTGTGTGTGAGAGAGAGAGAGAGAGAGGGCTAAATGAAACCGCGCGTCTGCTCCATTCATTCACAGAGAAACATGCAGGATTCATATTTAAACAGTCTTTTTGCGGCTTAATATTCACAGACACTAGTATATATCGCGATTTGATTTAAGTGTACTGACCAACGTTTTATTTATTCATCAAAACAAATTCCATGCCATTCCTTATTATGCAGTAGATACTGTGGATTCTGTCTGCGTTGTCCACATCGCGGAAATTAATCCTTATGAAAGTCAAGAGTAGTGAGCGATTTCTTTTTTTGTTTGTTGGTCTTTTGTTGTTTGATAAACATTAAAACGCAGACAGCAGCACAGCAGGAATATTATTGGATTATGCAGCAGACGTTATACAGCTCAGTGCAGGGTTCCCACTTGTCCTGGAAAACCTGGAAAATTGATGACACATTTTCCAGTCCTGGAAAACACATGGAAAATTAGAGAAAATGTAAAATGTCTTGGAAAATCTTGTTGTTGTCTGGGAAAATTATTTAAAAAAGTATAAAGAGTTTATTGCTGGCCCAAACAATTAGCGCTAGTTGCAGAAAGCACATGTTCAGGAATGCTGAGTTTGATGCGTATGAGTAGTATTTTGAATAATGATGTTTAGTCTTGTGTTGCTCTTGCAGCAGTTAGCTAATGCTATTAACTGCTCAAATGTATGCAGTGAATGTTAACTCGTAAGCTGCTACCTAATCACATAATTTTGATATAGTCACATTTGTGTGTTATAAAGTCAGAATTGCAAGATATAGTCAGAATTGCGTGATATAAACTCGAAATTCTGACCTTTTCTTCACAATTGACTTTTTTGCGCAGTTGCAAGTTTATATCTTGCAATTCTGACTTCTTTTCTCAGAATTGTGAGATCTAAACTGCAATTGCAAGTTATAAAGACAAATTCTGAGGAAAAAAGAATTGCGACAATTTTCGCGTTTATATCACAAATATGTAAACTCGCAATTGCGAGTAAGTCAGAATAGCGAGATAAAAAGTCACAATTACCCTTTCTTTCTATTCTGTGGTGTAAACAAGCTTCCATAGTCATAATGTATGATTAAGAGCTCATATTGAAAAATGCTGGATTGTTAAGTAATGGCAATAAACTGTATGGCTTTTAAAGACATAGAAAGCAATATTTGGCATGATCCTTGTCTTTTATTCCCGCAGTAGTAAAATTTAGGGGTGCACCGATCCGACTTTTTCAGTCCCGATACCGATACCGATGCCTGGGCTTTGTGTATCTGTCGATACCCGATACCGATCCGATATATTGTTGAATTAATAATAAACTGTATATCTTCCACCTTATACCTTCCTTGAAGAGACTAAAGGCACCAGACTTTACTAACTAAACATAACTAAGACAAAATAACAGATGTATGTAAGGTGTTGAATTCTTATTTATTTAAAAAACAATTGTGCATTCAAATCTAAAATAGAATGTAATCTAACTTCTTTAAATAAATAAAATGTAGCAGTGGAAACAAAAAACAGTGTATTGGTCAAACATACAATAGTAATCTGACAGTTACCAAACATTTTTTACACTACAGATAATTGTTTTGGTATATAATCATATCAATATTAAAAAGTAGCATTACAAATTAACAAATAGTCTAATTTTCTACCATATGCAATTTAATAAAAATTTTCAGCTAGCTAATAACAACTTTGTTCTGGTTTCACCTCACTCCAGATTAAATGATTGTAGGCTAGGCCTATTTATTTTACTACACATTGTCAACAGAAATAAGATGAAATACTGTTGATAATTAAAAATAATTCTTACTACCCACTCTTGCTAAAATGGGTAAGCACACTTGTGTTCTCATTTCAGTTGCGTTCTGAGTAAATTAATAAACTGAGTTCATGAGTTCAGTGTTGGACAGATCAGTTGTTCTGGCCAGTCGTTAAAATGATTCGGTTCAAAGGAGTCATTAGGTCACGAATCGGACATTAGCAGACGCGTTGTGTGCGAATCCCGTCTGTTAGAACATCGCGAAAGATGTCAACACACAGAAAACACTTCATAACTGGATATAATTTGTCTCCCGCTTATTGAAAGTATGCTTTATGTCAGCTGGTAAGAGAAGAGTCAATGTTTTTTGAGCGCAATTCACACCCAGTGATAATTCAAGGACAAAATTGTCCGAATGTGTCACGTGCAACATGGTTTCGGTCTTCCGAGCTTTTGATTTGGATTAATATGTGAAATATGAGAGCGAACACTGATTATTTTGAAGACCCAGAGAGCGCGCGCGGGGGAGGAGCTCTCAGATCGGTCTCTCTGTCACTCAGTCACAAGCGCAGCATCTGTTCTACATCACTCGTAAATCACAATAACTCATCAAATTAGGCTTTGGCCGTCAAAAAAATGTCAATGCAGGAAAGACCCTGACTTTGCAGTAATACCCTCGAAACAGCGACGAAATAGTTGGCGTGGCAAGCGTGAAATATCTCCTCCACACAGCCGACTCTCTGGCTCGCTCCCTTCTAGCATGCGACACACGTGAAGCTGACGAATGACGTAGGTTCTGCTGCGACGGAAAAAAACACCTGGATCGGCTTGTGGATCTGTTAATTTTTCCGATCCCCCATCCAGCTATTTTGTCAGTATCGCGGCCGATATCCGATCCTAATATCGGATCGGTGCACCCCTAGTAAAATTGAAAATGTCCTGGAAAAGTACTGGAAAATGGTTGCTGAAAAAGAGTGGGAACCCTGTCAGTGCCTTCACGCAGTTCATTAATAAACCATCGGTTTGTTATATCGGCCTTTTTCATGCTATAGCCGATATGCCGATGGTTGTAAATTGATCAAAAATCGGCGGCCGATACATCGGTGCATCCCTACGATACGTTTGAGAAATATGGCCTGCAAATATTAGGGAATTTTAAAAGATTTCCAGGTAAAAAAAAACAAACACAAGAAACGAATAAAATCCTTAAATGTCATGTAAATATCATAAGCATTTTCGTAATGAATATAAATATTTCTTGTAGGACACATGAATATGTGAATTGCATCAACTTAATTAGAGAGAAATTGCTCTTTCTAAATGCAATTAAATCTTTGTGATTAAAATTCCCTGCTCTTTTTCAAGGTTTTCTGTGATTGTGAGAACCCTGACATTTCTAGTTCGTTTTAAAATCACACTGATATGTTTCACAAAGGGTCAAAGAGGAGAAAACTAATCAAGTTAAAGCAAACAAGTGTTAGTATTGCACCAGAGGATATCACTGGGAAGGTTTATTGTAAAAGCGCTGCGATTTTAAACCTTGGATCTTACCTAATAAGGGTGAGACGATCCTTCTCTGATGGGTGGTCATCCAACCATTGAGAATAGCGAGAGATCGACCACTCCGCTCTCTGTTTATAAGGAAAAGCTGTATTAGTGCTACATAAGAGCTCTACAAATCCGCCCATGCTAAAGCTATTTTAGAGAACCCTCATTTTATAAAACGGCCCAAAATATCTTCATCCAAGCACTCAAAATGAAATGTGTCATTTAGCAGAAGCTTTTATCTAAAGCTGCTTACAGTAGGTCAATCACAGGGACAGTCGTGACGGGGCAACTTGAGGTGAATTGCCCCGTTCAAGGGCATAATAAACAGGATTTGACCTCAAAAACCTTTTGCTTGCTAACACCCGAACCTAAAACCTCTATCTTTGAGGATCTATAACCAAGAAGTTTCCATCCCTCTGCATTTAGTGTGTGTGTGTGTGTGTGTGTGTGTGCGTACCTGATGCGGTGATTTGAGTTCAGCCGGGGCACGATTGAACAGGAAATGCAATATGGTGCTGTATGGAATCAAATCTCCCAGCGCTTGACTGCTAGTGATGTGCTCAGTCGTTTGGAAGAGCAGCGGCCTGAAACAGAGACAGACAAATATATTCATATTCACTGCAAATCTCAAACCGGGTGTCATTGAGCCTGGAATGAATGCTGAAGATTTGGCGCATATGAAAAAAATGTCCAATCAAATTCACCAAATGTTTGTGACATGCTAAAGTGGAGCTCAAATGACGTCCTCCAGCGGGTTCGTAGCAGATATCTACTCACTGCTGACAAGATGAGAATGATATTTCACAATCAGAAAAAAAACATCCCAGTTTCGGTGAAATCTGGGATTCATGTTTTCTGCTTGGCTACAATGTAATGAGATCGTAAAGTGAAACCTACTATATTATGAGTCTCATTTTAAATGACAGCTATTTTCATACAATGCAAGACAATATGCTTTTTTATGTTTTATTATTCACGATCCCATCGATTAGGTAAGTAAAAGCACACCTCTTCTCAACAGCTCGTGCAATGCTTGCATACAACATGAGATTGTAAAGTATTTTCATAAACGGAAAACATTGCAAGTCTATGCATTTTATCATTCAACAGCTGAAAATCGTATGTCTGATCGCTTGGGTAAGTAAAAGCTCTCCTCAACAAGCTGCGGTAAGTAATAGCAAAGTCCTTTCACTCGGCGGCCATCTTGCAGCTCCTATCTCTTTGAATGGGGAAACATCAAATTCTCCAGGCTTAAGGCCTGTTCACACCGGGACGATTTTCACGCGCGTTTATCGCCGACGTTTAACGCCTCGTGACTAAACAATGGGCGCCAATGTGAGTGTGCACACGACGCGTAAAACGGCAGGCGTAAAAGCGTCATTTAAAAAAAAAAAAACGCCTCGGGTTGGTTTTTTTATTTTGACGCGGCGCGTTAAAAACTGGCCGACCAATGAGATCCGCGCTTTTGTTCACGTGCCTGGAGCTGCTGAAGTGACAGTAAAACACGACTTGGTGGCGCTCAAGCACAAAATCGGTCTTGCCGAGCACACATTGATACGACGAAGAAGTAGTAAGTAGACAAAGAAGAAGATGGGCTGCTAATGCTGCTTGCCAGTTAGCAAAAAGTGTGTGAATGGTTTTGGTCATAGACATAATATATCTGTGGTTTTGGCAAGCACGTAAATACTGTCTGACAAGCGAGTGTCAGAAGCGTAAAGTGCCGCAGCACCACCTTGTGTACCGAGAGCGCATCTACTGAATGTGCACGTTCACTCGGCGCAATGCCAGTGGAAATCGCTTGGGTGTGAACACTCCAGACGCGCCGAAAAACGTCACGAAAAACGCTGGCGATAAGCGCGTGCGATATTCGTCCCGGTGTGTACAGGCCTTTATGATTAAATTTCATATTTGAAATCACCAATGAAATCTGACAACGACTGATGCATAAATTGTGTTCTTAAATGCTCGAATCATGACAAAAACTGCATTTTTCAGCCCGGACGAAGCTAACGCGCAAGACGTGCAATCCTAAACACTGCCTTTTTCTTGCAGCTTCTAATTGTAGTGGCATGATGATTTTACTAATCAACGATTGGCGCTTTCATTTAGAAGGCGGGGCTTATTCACCATATTGGCCATTGCACTTTCTCCCATTCATAAGTAAACGGAGAGCACCGTCTTCCTATAAATAAAGCAGGGCTCGTCATTCACTTCACAAATTTGCTTGTCTGGATTTTTTTTGAAAATTCTCACCAGTGTTCAATCAGCTTTGACATATAAATATGCATATTTGTGATATTTTTACCTTTTTATAAAGGGAATTTTTCCATAATCTTATTAAATATAGGCTATGCTTCAGCTTTCCTTTTTATATTCTTACGTTTTATCCACCTGTTTTTGTCTGACCCTGCTGACCCAATGAGCATTTCACTGTCCAATGGTCGTGCAATGTCTAGTATTGCATTAGTATTGCATCCTTCTCATGGGCATTTAATCATTTTTTGACTTTTCAGTCTGAGTTAAATCGCTCATTTTATCTGTAAAAGAAAACGTGCCTAATAATTCTGCACACCTGAATATAAGGTGTTTTTCATTTCCAGCCTTCATGAACAATTATATATCACTTATAAATGAAAATCAATGTCTATACACACTATTTAGTTCAATTACATCAAAAGTAACTAATTAAATTACAGAAGTTATCCCATTTAAGAGTAATCCCTTACTTTACTTTTTCAAGGGAAAGTAATTAAATTACAGTAACTAATTACTTAGAAACTAGTTACACCCAACACTGGTTGTGACAACCCAAGCCTCTACAATAGCAAGTGATGTTTCCAAAGCAAAAATGTGCAGCCCAAGTCAACAGGAATGGTCACAAGAGTCATGAATATCTTCATGAATCAACTCCAAATTAAAACACACATGTCTAGAGGGTAAATATGTCCCCATACTGTATTAGTCAGGGGGCTATATTTAATCAAAAAAGCTTATGAATATGGAAAAGAACATTATTTTCAATTTGAACTATTTCTAAGAACCCTCAGTCCAGGTCGAAATTGTCATCACGTCCCATCTGCGGCCCCTTAACAGTGTGATCAAACCAGACAAATATCTCCATATTAATAATTATATCTCTACTTTAGGGCTCTCTTGTAATAACATCTTTCCCCAGTGGATGTCAGACATCATTTTGCATGCTTATGCACACGCACATTGAGTAAAATAAAGTTGCTGTAGTGGGGAATCAGGCCTTGCTCATGAGGGATCAGGCACGGCAGCTGCTCTCAGAGCTGGCATAGATGGCAGCGGTTTAATTTGATTAGCTGTCCTGTGAGACCTCACTGGTGTTTATTAGACTGCCTGGAGGAAGTACAGAGAATGCAAGCCGCCTGAATCAAACCTGTCAGTAAACCTTCGTAAACATGAGATATCAGTTCATAACTTCCTCTATGTCCAAAAAAGCATTTGTTGATACTAAACATTAACGCATCACTTTACACAAGGGCTGTCAAGCGAGTATTTTTAATCGCGATTAATTGTATTCTTGTTGTGCGATTAATTGCGCACTTATCGTAAAATTAAGCATACGCCATTTATCTCATTAAACACATTCATTTTGTCATCATTTGCTATATCCAGCAAAGTAAACAATCAGAAAACTGTATTTTCTGCAAGCTTCAAGGATCATTGGAGACTCCCAAAGGACACCAAATATAAGGAGTCCATATAATTATATTATATAATACATTTATACACACCTAAGCCCATGAAAAAAAAACGTTACAGAATTCACAGTGTATAATGTGTGTACAGATCAACAACAATGAGATTGTTTTCATTTTAGACGAGTCAAGCTGCGATACCGAGCATGACCACACGGAGACGCCCAAAAAACTCCTAAATCAACCGCTTTGACTGCATAAACCTACGATTACTAAACACAACAACGTACACATGGCAAATCAAACATTATCCTTCCTGAGTGTGTGCGGAAACAGCACGAATGTACTGTGTGTCTGTACATGAATGCAGCGTGCGATCAGTGATCGTGACAGCCCTAATTTACACACAATGCAAACGAAAAGACGTTTAAATGGCGGAGCAAGTTATTATATCCTGAAAGAAAACTCTTCACTAATCAAGACCAAGAACGTGGAGATGTCATGAGCCAAACAACAAAAGAGCAATGTAAGGTGAGCATTAGAGTATATCCAGACAGAGGATTTGACACTGACTTCTCCTCAGCTAATCAAATGAGCATCTCCATTAATAACCTTCCTTTCTCTCTCTCCCACCGTTAATTAACAGCAATTTTCAGAGGGAAGACTCCAGGCGACCTCTTCGTCTCAGCGGGGGGAGGATGAGAACAAAGGACAGCACAAATTGAGAGCGTTTGTGTGAGAAATACACACAAAAGAATCACAAGCTGCGTGCAGTCAGTCGAGGAGAGGAAGATGAAGTCACCTGTTATCATCCAGACTGTAAATAAAGACTCACCTGAAAGATCGCAGGAGACGGTACGCCTTCCCCAAGTCTGACACCCGTCTGCAGAGAGGAGCCACGGCCAACTCCATCTGTAACACATAACTCATGGGATGTTTACTGAGTCAATGCTCAATAGACACATAAGAATTTGACAGTCAAACTTAAACATGGTGCCAACCTGATGCAACTAAAGGTGTCATACATGTAATTAGAGGGCTACAGTGAATTTTCAGTGAATAAATGCTTAAGTTTAGCTCTGATTCTCATTGAAAGCTAATAACATCAGAAGAATTCAAGACATTATTTTGGAGCTTGACAGCCCCCTTTCCCATATACTTTGCGTTTTAGAGATGAAAGAAAGTTGGATACAGATCTGAAACAACATCTAAAGGTCAATTATTTGGTCTAAAGGCACCATATGTGACCCGTGCGGGCAAAAAGAGTCAGAATGTGCATGGGCTACTTATGAGCTACAGGCAAAACAAGTGAAAAATTTGAGGTTTCTACAAAAATGTGTCCCCGTCTAGTGATCCCAGTGCTCCAAATAGCAATTAAACATCTAAACGTATCTTTATTTGTACGTTTTCTGAGAGGACTACCTTTCCTTTGTCCATGAAAAATGCTGTCAGCACAAGTTTGGTATCGTTTTTAAGCACAGCATTCCAACTTTGTGAATATTCATAGCGAATTCTCGATGGCATGAGTCTGAACCAATGAAATGTGATTTTTGAACTCATGCTGATGTAAACAAAACAATCTTACTCGCACTGACTGACTGTGCGTTCACACCAGACACGACTTACGTGAATAAATTGCGCTATTCGCACGTAGTTGGACGCTTGAACATTTTGAGTTGACTTGCTTCATTTGCACGTTAAATTCACTACAAAACAGATGCAAATTCGTGTCATGTGAGGGGCTTTTGCCTAGCCTGGATGCCAGCCGAACTTAGCCCCGCCCACAACATTTTTACTCGGGCAGTTCGGTCTGGACTTTCTCCGTAGAGAAGTAATTATGCCCGAACAGAAACTGTTCGGACCAATGAAATTGTCAGGGCGGGCTTTAGACGATGATGGACAGATGATAAACAGTAACGTAATCATCCACGTCACCAAAGAGCGCTTGGGTTCAATTTGTTCACCTTTACTCTTTCTCTCAGAAATGATGAACGTGTTGGTAAGTACTCTGTGTGTCCTTAAATTTTTTTTTTTACAACACTGGCAAAGATCGTTTACACTCATCTTTTTCTTCTAACGTAACTTATTCCAGCGTGCTGCGTGCAGACAGGGTTGCCAAGTTTTTACAACAAAACCGCCCAATTGCTAACGTTCCTCAAAACTAGCCAAAAACAAGCCCAATAGCTTTCCTGGGGGGTTCTCTGGGGAAAAAAAAGGCATTTGGGGGGTAAAATATGTGTTATTTTGGCAGGGATGGCAGCTAAAAATCGCATTCCTGGGTCTGTATATCACATAATTGGGTCGCTTCAACCTGCGGACTTGGCAACACAGTGCAGTTGAGTTCTGTTGACATTTGACAACTAACGTTATGCGTTGCTCTGTTGCTCTGTTGCTGTGATTGGTTGTAGGTCTATCCAATTGAGGTCTTTCCTGGTTCGGTTGAAACACGCCCCATAATCACAGCCCAACGGAGCAGTATCAGACTCATATTCTGACTAGAATTGAGTATGACGACGTCAGGCTAGCTTTTGCCAGCCGGCTCATCTCGTTGTGAAATGGCTGACATGGATTGTTTTAAAATACGGCGAATAAGCTCAATTTGCCGGTTTTAACTAGCTTGTAGTCTCAATAGGATGAATTCAGTGTGATTAGGACACTTTTTTCAAGTCATCTCAACGGCAAAAAGTGTCCCAATCACCCTAAAATCACCCTATGTATAGCTCAAATTGAGTAAAGAGCATGTTTTACAACTTACCAGACTGTCCGACCTCCTCACTCACTTTCTTCCAAGCAACGCCGTCTCATTTGGGCGAATCGCGCCGCAGAATGTCTATTCGCGTCTTTGCATTGACTTAACATGTAAATCACTCGCGTGAAACGCTTCATTCGCGTCTGGTGTGAACGCACCATGACAGATCTGAAGACATGAAGACGCCTCAGACAGCACATGATCCAGATATACACATATACACAGAATTACAGTATTTCTAAATATCCGTCTTGGCGAGTATTCACACAAACTTCATCTGTTATATCTTAAGTGAACGTTTGATTAACTGTTGGGGAAAAACATCTGATGTGTGACATTATATTAGATCCATGCTGTACAGTAGGTCTTAATATATAGGCTGTGTTTATATACTGTTAATCAAACAATTGTGGTATCATGGGAAAAAAAAGTTAAATATATATATTTTTCCCATAGATATTTGGTTTTGACTTTGTGTGTGCCAAATTTGTAGCCTAGTAATCTAGACGCACCCTAGCGGCAGCAAATGTAATTTGGAGCCAGGGTCGTCTAGCAACCCTCCGTTGGCTTGCGAGCTTGAAAAACCAAACTCTAGTCAGGCTAATCACATCGTGTATAGAGTCGGTGGGCGGGGTTAACGTAATGACGGCAGAGTTTGCAATGGTTCCATGTGAATTCCCTGCTACTTAAAAACAAAGATGGCGGCTGCAGTGGCGAACAGCGGTCTTCCGAATCGGTTTTGGCAGCGACTCTGGACTTGTTCTTAAAAAAGGAATATGTGTTCGTTGTTTTGCAGACCGCTGTTTAGCTCCGCTGTATCAAGCTAGCTCCTCTGACTACGTCACCTTCTTCGTTGCTCTGGTTGGTTGTAGCACTATCCTATTGCGTGCAGAGGGAATTTGAAAGACAACCGTTTATCCCGCCCCTCAGATTGAGCCCTGCCAATGGTGTGTTCTCAGACCCAACATCTTGATGTGGGTCTGGCTTGTCAGGCTACCAAATTTGGTTATTATCAAGGATTTTAAGGTATGGTTGCTAGGTGATTTTGTTTTGGTACCTTCAGAAAACGTGATTTTTCTCAAAATTGACTTGCTGACTTTATCGACTTCAAACAGGTGATTCCAACAAATCATACATCGTTTTGAAGCTTTTTGTCATTTTTGCCCATTGCGACTAATCTTGCCTGCACGGGTCACATATATTTGAATTGAAAGATACAGTGAATTTTCAGTGAATAAATGCTTACATTTTGTTCTGCTTCTCAGAAAGCTAACACACGCTCCAGAAGGCGGACCACTTTCATGGTGTCATTTTTAAGCTTGACAGCCACAGTTCCCACATACTTTGTTTCATGGACGAAAAAAAGTTGACCACGGGAGTTGAAACAACATGAGTAAGTGAGTACAGATTTTTCACTTTTGAATGAATTATTTAAAGGCACCATATATCTGATTCGAGAGCTAACTTTCAGTGAATGAATACTTAAATGTTGTTCTGTTTCCCACAGAAAACTAAACTATTGTATGACATTTTGGCGCCTAACAGCCCAAGTTCCCCTTTACCTTGTTTCATGGATGAAAGAAAGTTGGAAATTAATTTGAAACAACACAAGGGTGTACAAATTATGACTATTCACTTTTGAATAAAACCCAGCACCAAAGAAGGAAAACCCCTAGATTGTGAAAGACAGAAGAATGAGGAAGGCTGACCCCTCACCTGAGCAAAGTCAGCTGCCAACCTCATCTTCCCGCCCTCTCCAAGCGGACGCAAGATGCTGGCATGGCGGATGAAAAGAGTGATGGCGCGCTGGGCGATGTTCTCCGTACTGTCGTACAGGAAGTCCAGACACTGCAGCGGGCGGAAGTAGTCATTCATCACGCGTGCGATGAAGCCCTGCAGCTCACGCATGTACAGCGAACATGGCACGTCCGGACGACCAACCACTGGTAGAGGACTGGCACACACATAGACAAACAAAAAGAGTAGTGTACTGTAATCCTGTAATATGAGCATAGACCACAGCTACAAGCAACACCATTGATTTCCTGTCACATAATCAATATCATAAATGTGTAGCTACTGGAAATTCTGAAATACACAATGTCAGAAATGGAAGGTCGTGTTAATGCCTTTTAGCAAGTAACAATCAGTTTTCCTGAGGTTTTTCCTAACACACACAAGAAGCCATTTTTGGTGAATTCTCACAATAACTTTCAAAAAATTGCTTTCAAAAATTGATTAGAGTGCAATAAACCCATTATTTTCATGCTTTGACTAAGCACAACTAATTTTCATAACCTTTTTTTTTTGGATGATTATCACTACTGTAATTTTATAAAGGATTTATTTACTGTTTGAATACACAAGCTATACTAGAAAGATTCAACGTGCATTAAAGGCAGTACAACAATATACACTCACCTAAAGGATTATTAGGAACACCTGTTCAATTTCTCATTAATGCAATTATCTAATCAACCAATCACATGGCAGTTGCTTCAATGCATTTAAGGGTGTGGTCCTGGTCAAGACAATCTCCTGAACTCCAAACTGAATGTCAGAATGGGAAAGAAAGGTGATTTAAGCAATTTTGAGCGTGGCATGGTTGTTGGTGCCAGACGGGCCGGTCTGAGTATTTCACAATCTGCTCAGTTACCGGGATTTTCACACACAACCATTTCTAGGGTTTAAAAAGAATGGTGTGAAAAGGGAAAAACATCCAGTGTGCGGCAGTCCTGTGGGCGAAAATGCCTTGTTGGTGCTAGAGGTCAGAGGAGAATGGGCCGAATGATTCAAGTTGATAAAAGAGCAACTTTGACTGAAATAACCACTCCTTACAACCGAGGTATGCAGCAAAGCATTTGTGAAGCCACAAAACACACAACCTTGAGGCGGATGGACTACAACAGCAGAAGACCCCACCGGGTACCACTCATCTCCACTACAAATAGGAAAAAGAGGCTACAATGTGCACAAGCTCACCAAAATTGGACAGTTGAAGACTGGAAAAATGTCGCCTGGTCTGATGAGTCTCGATTTCTGTTGAGACATTCAGATGGTAGAGTCAGAATTTGGCGTAAACAGAATGAGAACATGGATCCATCATGCCTTGTTACCACTGTGCAGGCTGGTGGTGGTGGTGTAATGGTGTGGGGGATGTTTTCCTGGCACACTTTAGGCCCCTTAGTGCCAATTGGGCATCGTTTAATTGCCACGGCCTACCTGAGCATTGTTTCTGACCATGTCCATCCCTTTATGACCACCATGTTCCCATCCTCTGATGGCTACTTCCAGCATCCCACAAATCTCCATCAACTGCAAGATGCTATCCTATCAATATGGGCCAACATTTCTAAAGAATGCTTTCAGCACCTTCTTGAATCAATGCCACGTAGAATTAAGGCAGTTATGAAGGCGAAAGGGGGTCAAACACAGTATTAGTATGGTGTTCCGAATAATCCTTTAGGTGAGTGTATAATATAAATTTGACTTAGACATTGCTTTTTTGAGATTCACCCTTTTAGCTCATCTCTAGAAAAGAAAAACTCTTTTGAGCATCTGCCGCCGACAGGGTGAAACTGAGGGTGTTTCTGGACAAAGCCATCTCTCTAAAGCATGTTTATTTCTCTCCCGTCTTCCCTCAGGAGCGCCCGGGAGCAGGGACAGAAATAAAACAAGTCCACCAAGCCCGACTCCAGTGGCCCTGAGGGGACGAGAGATGTGGACAAAAGGAAGCCGCGCTGAATTACAGGGGTGACGGTTTAAATGTTATCAAACGCTGGCACATCACTCCCTGTTGTATTCGCTGGACCACCCAGACCAACGAATGAGACAAAGAGCAAGAGACAACGAGAGATGAATGCATAAGAGAGTCCTTTATAACACGCATGTACATCCACACATCATGAGGATTTTCATGTGTCTGCAGTCTGTTGAACTCGCGCTCTCATGCCATCTTTCAGAGACAAATAACTGAATGGAGATTTATAAAGCTTAAATAATGAGGAAATAGTCAAATTAAAAGTAAAATTGGAGCAAAACTACTATTAAATTGTGTCATTGTAGCATTGCTGTACCTAAATCTAAAAATGCTGGCAGTGCTACCATATTTGAAATATGACAACAGCACACCCATCACACTTTCTAGCTTTAAGTAACAATTTATGTTGAAATATGGTGAGCTGAGGGAGACCTGATCACAGAACTGCCCTCAACAAGATTAAATAGGGCACACAATCCCAAATGCCATGTTAGTGTTTGAGAAAAAGCCCACAAGGGGAGAACACGATCTTTGTAGAATCATAAATCCCAATTTTGACATCTCTCATTTGTTTTGTGTGATATTTTGAAATGGTCTGAAAAAGTAAAACCGGAGGTTTCTCACTTTTTTCAGCTGCCGGTTAGACTACTTGGACTACTTTACTAACTTGTTGATCAGTTTGTGAGGGAACTGCAGGGAGTTGATGAAAAGCTAATAACTATATTAAGTGTAAAGTTAAAATAAATAAATAATAGCTTGGTGCAATTATCAAATCAAAGCCTGCAATTTAAATAACTATCCCCCAGTTTCACAGACAAGGCTTAAGCTAGTCCTAGATTAAAATGCATTTTTGAGTTGTGTTAACTGAAAGAAACTTGCACTGATGTATCTTAAAATATGTCAGTGCCATTGTTTTGTCTTAAGAAACACACCAGTAATGTTTTTTTTAGGGCACATTTAAAAAAGTTTCTTAAATGTACTAATTGAACTAATGCCTAATCCTAGTTTAGCCTAAGTCCTGTTTGTGAAACCGGGCCTATATGTTCTGAGTGTTTCAGAGTGAAAGATGCAACATTTAATTTGAACTATCAAATATTAATTTATTTCATAGTACTATTGTAATTTACAACAGTAATATATTTCTGTCTTTATTTCTTATAGAGTTAAAAAAACATACTACTACTACTCAGGGGCAGCAGATTTGAGGTTTCTTAAAGGGTTAGTTCACCCAAAAATGAAAATTAGCCCATGATTTCCTCTCCCTCAAGTCATTCTAGGTGTATATGACAGAAGAATGTAATCTGAGTTATATAAAAAATGTCCTGGCTCTTCCAAGCTTTATAATGGCAATGAATTGTTGGGTCATTTTTGAAGTCCATAAAAGTGCATCTATCCATCATATAACTGCTACACACGGCTCCGGGGAGGTTAATAAAGGCCTTCTGAAGCAAAGTGCCGCATTTGTGTAAGAAAAATATCCATATTTAAAACTTTATAGACTAAAATAACTAGCTTCCGGCGGTCAAAAGTTGTGATTTTCTAGGCTGATATGGCTATGAACTATACTTTCATTCCTGCGTAATAATCAAGGAACTTTGTTGCCTTACCATGGGTGCAGCGGAGCAACGATATTGTGCACAGTGCCTGAAAATAGTCCCCAGCACACTCTCTGTGCAAGCAAGTTGTCACATTGGTTATGTTGGTGGAAGTTAGCCTATTTTCAGGTGTTGCGTAGTATCCAGTGCTCGAAGTGGGGCGGTACTCACAGTACACAGTACTGGCACTTCTACATTTTACTCTTAAGCGTACCTGCACTTTTTCTTGCGTACCGCTACTTCCTCGCTTTTATAATGGATACAATTGTCTGTGCAATATGACTGTGACTGAAGCCCAATTGTTTAATTAAGTGGCACGCGAATCACTGTAGGTGCGTTCACCAGCGCGCTCCAAAAGTGTTAAGATTTGCACGAGCCGTTCCTATGTGGCGCTGATGATAAAATGTGCGACCCATTTGAATTCTATGTAGTAGAATGTAGTAAACACTACGGAGAAAGTCGAACATGATCTAAAACAGCCACTAAAATGAGGGGGAAACATCATCCTGCAAGCTTTTTAAACTCATGATGACCACATTTACTAGAATTTAATCACCTTCTATTGTATTTATTGTGGTAAATTTTGACTAGTTGTAGAATTTACAATAGATAATCAGTTAAAGCAGCACTTGGTAGGTTTTGCTCTCGGGGTCCCCCTACAGTTGGGAAACAGTATTGTCCTCTACTACTGTCGTAAACTCTGTCATTCTACATCAGTGGATGCATCGCACGTGCATTTGTTGACATGACAACTATGATAGCCCTGAACACTGCAGGAGTTCACATGCAGGTGTTCTGCTTGCGTCGCGTGTGAAATGTTTTCATCCCAGGTACAGTGGCATATGTTTCAGCATGTCATATGAATATCATTTCATGGGTTTTATTTTTTTTCAAACGCCAAATGATCGCGATGCTCACGTTTACAAGCCAGCATCATTATAGTAGCCTAGTCTATTGTTTCCCGTTTTACAGAATCTATATGATACTTCAATTCAATGTTTGAGTGGTAGGTAATAACCATATATCGTCAATATTATAATATCAAGCTACCCTAGATGAATCTGCAAATTTGAAAAATCGATTTGCATTATAGCTTGAGGCAAGACAAATAAACAAATAATCACAGACATGTTAGGTATCCTAAAATATGATTTTGTACGTCTTATGTATTTACTTGCAAGAATGTAGCCCCTCCTCCTTCAGCTCACGCCAACGAGCAAACGCTGATCCAATGTTGATCCTCGTCCTGCCTTTAATCCGATCACTTTCTCGTTTCCTCTTTTTGCTTTTCTCCGACAAAACCGTTGCTTTCTTATTTTTCTGTGCTGCTTCAGCCATGACTATAACATTCGGCAAACAAATGATAGTTGGGCTTGCACGTCCGAATTTAAGGAAGTGGGGGTGGTGGTTTAAAAGTACGATTAAAAACTATATAGACCCCGTCAGGCTATGGCAGTCGTGTCATTCAACCTATTGTAAGCCGATGTATCATCACAAGAGTCTTGAAAATATATTATAAAGGTTGAAAAGTTACCTAGTGCTGCTTTAAGGGAATAGATTTTTAACTAAAGATTTATATTACACGTGGCATGTTGTAGCTATAGGTTCTAACGTGTTGCTATTTTTCATAACAAATGCTATAGATTTTAAAAAAAGAAAGAAAAAAGATAACATTGGTCTGCATGGTAATGAGGAGCTTGCTTTGTAAATAACCCTTTATTGTAACAAATGCTAGTTAACTATATGTTAGTTTTAAGGCTGAGTACAAGTTAGAAAGAGCTTTAAAATATGAACCTTCCTAAATTATTGACTAAACAATCCCCCTATAACCTAAACAAAGCCCCGCCCCCTATGGTGAGTACCGGCACTTTATTTTTTCCACTTAAAGCACTGGTAGTATCATTGCGCCTGCTTTATTACGAAGTGTGAGCCCAATCCAGTGAAAGGTGGTAAAAAGTGTCTGTGAAGGAGAGCTGTGAGGGCGCGGATGATGGCGCAACGTCTCCATTAATTTACGCATGTAGTATAATCAAATTTGTATTTTAAAGCATTGAATTGCTATCGAATCGCGAATAATTCGATTCTTAGCATTTTAAATCGATTATTGACCGAAATCAACGATTCAAAAATGCATGTTTCAAGATCGATGCATATGCATTGTCAGGATTTGTAATCAATGCAATCGTTACACCCCTTAGTATTTTCACATGTATGTTTTTGGAATGCATGCAATATATGCAGTATATACTGTGCTGAATGCACAAAGCAGTAGCAGTGTGTTTGTTGCTTGCTTACCCAGAGAAATCCTCCTGGTGCATAGTGATGAGTATTGCTTCGACAGAGTCAGTAACAGAAGTCAGCAGGGGCTGAACGGCACTGCTCATCAGAGCCTGAACCGACTGCAAAAGACACAAAACAAGTTAACTAGCGAATGTGAATAAAACAACAAGACATTAGACAGTCAGACGTTATTGAATGTGTGTGAAAGAGTCTCTTTTGAAGGTCACTGGTTTGTGTAGTATTTCCTGTAGCTGTAGCTCTCCCTCCTCCCATGTGATTGCCTGACATTTGCTGATGGGACATCAGTCTGACCATCGCGTGTGTCACGGCAGCTGGCCTCCCTCATCCTAAGCTCTTATCGGACTCATCTGAGCGACATCAATGCAAACCCAATAGGTCTCTCTGACCAAATAGGCCAGGTCATCGGCAAAATCCCCTGCAAGCAGGAGATAAAGAGCAAATCTCTGCTGCACATCTCTTCCTCCTAAACTCCTTCACAACAAAGAAGTGATAGTCACATACTCAGCAGATTTCGCTTTCCCGCCATTCTTTACCCAACTGGAGCTATTGGTGCCTCGTTTCATTCTGTTTGTGTTCTGGTTCGGAATAGATATAAAGACAGCAGTTTCTAGTGTGATGTGGTGAGGAACTGGGACGAGTAGAAATGTGAAGGATGATGTCCTGTCCTTAATAGCATCCTCATTCTTTTCAGTTCTACACTTTGGTGATGCAAGTCAGTCCAAATTCCTTTGGGACAAGTCTTTGACATGTAGTACTGTCTAGGGGTGGGAGAAAAGGTCGATGTATCGAGATTCGTTATCTAACGATTCAGAATCGATTCTCAAAAATTCAGAATTGGCTTCGTTTAAGATAAAATGGACAAACTACGACCGGCTCAGGGGCGTCGCACCCGTGGGGACACTTTTACCGGTGAGAGGGTTCGCACGTTTTATGCAGTTTTGCACAAACGCCTTACAGCAGTCGCTCCTCCGTTTCTCTGGCCGCTCTGTGTCTGCACTCGCTGCGGCTGCCTCCCCATTTCAAAAATTTATTTTGCTTATTACATGCAAAGTTTTTAATTTCAAAAGCATTTCTAAATTAAGTTCATATTTCCAACAAACGAAATTCTGAGCCAAAATAACGAAGTGGTGCTCAAGTAGGCTATACGGCGCTTTCCTTGCCATTATGCTTAATAACACTCCAATCCCAGTGGCCGGGATATACATAAACCTACCAACATCCGTGGCATAATTTTTGGAAAGACTTATCGAATATTGCTGAACTACTGCACAATGTTTCAAACGAATGGAAAATTCTGAACAAAGACTTCGTTTTGGCGAGTGATTCGTTAAATGTCTCTAACATGACTGTTGCAGCTCGGCAAGTTTTCTCATGTGAGATGTTATGCACACACTGAATTTGGCTTCTCAGTGAGCGCTAAAGTTGTTTTTCTTCTGCATTAGCCTATGTTTGAAAGACATAACCAAAGTAAACTTTTTTTTGCTTTAAAGACATTTTTTGTTAAAATGTTCTAAAGAAACTGAAAAATTGTCACACTTAGTTGCAAATTGAGAACTGTTTATTCTTAGCCTAATGATTGTTCTTTGCAATTGTATGGCTTACTATGTTTCATTAGAGCTTGTTAATCTTGAATATAACTTTGTAAATAAAATAAAAGTATTGAAAGAAATCTTCATAATCATTTTTAATATGGCAATACTGTCAAACAGATATTCTAACTATAAACAAAAAACATATTAGCTCCAATTTTGGTTAAAATGTAAAGTTCATGTATTTGCACAGCAGGATAATTAGTTAACAAAAATGTATGTTAATGAATCGTTTTGGGAATCGGATCGTTACTCACAGAATCGGAATCGAATCGTTAAGTGCCTTAAGATTCCCACCCCTAGTACTGTCTGTGCTTGTTCAAATGGGGCAAGGGGATGCTCTGATAACCATGATTTCATGGACTTCATGGGTCATGTGCAAATGAAGGCCACTTGGTACAGGGTTGTTTAGATGACATGCCCTACATGTGAAGAGAGTGGATGCCCAACTCTGAGGACAGCGGGTGGTAAAGTGTGGTAGTGTGTTTTCACCTTGGACTGTTGTGTTTACACTTAAAGATCAGGGGTTGCAGCTGGCAGGTTTCGTTAAAAGAGATAAAAGGAGAAGAGAATGACCAGTTTACTCATCTGATAGCCAATTTACCTCGGGGGAGAGACCGATGAATTCTGAGCGGCTCAATGTTTACCCAATTACCTTCCAAAACCACCTTCAGTCTCTGTGTGTGTTTGTGTGCGGCTGCAGCATTTCTATCAAAATTCTCACCCTTTGTACACCGTCTCATGCGCTCACCTCTTAATCCCCATCTACCACAGATGCACAAACAAATACTCAAAGCTTAATGGTGTATCAAGCACCCCGTCTGCATAAATAGTGCAGTGCACTTGTTGCTGGAAAGCACTGTGAAATTAATGTTGTGAATATAGAGGACATTCCTTGTGAAAGGCTGGTTTTGGTTGTTTTTTGCCATGTGTACCCCATGTGATCATGCCATGTGCTTTTGTTTTTCTATTGTGTCAAGTTCCCATTGTGTCATTGCATTCATAGCCCTCATGTTAACATGTTTTACCCCTTTTCCACCGAGGTAGGTTCGGAGCCAGAGCCTAGTTTCAAATCGGATTTTTTGGTTTTCAACACCCAAAGCACCAGCTCTGAACCGGGAAAAGTGGTTCTTAAGTAGCAACAAAACATTGCTGGTCTAGAGTTAAGAACCGCTTGCGTCAGGGGCTGGGGTTACCGTGACTAACAAGACGAACAAAAACTTGTGACCGCCATTTTTGAAATAGCTAATAGAGCTAATAGCTGCTCGATTGTAATCTCTGTCTATACAAATTACAGCGAGTCTCACGAATGCGTTCGATTCGCCGTGTTTTGATGCCGATGTAGGATCACAAAGCCATGTGCATCAATAGTAACGCAACGTTCGCCATTGTTGATGGAAGGCGAGATGCATCAGCGCTAGCTCTGAACTAGCACCCGGTTCATGCTGGTGGAAAAGGGGTATTTCTGGGTCTAGCTTTGGGTCTCATGTCTATGCCACGCCATACCAAACCTAGTCAAGTTTATGTTTAGTGATGTCAGTACCAGGTGTAAATGGGATCTTACTGTTTTTGTTTTACCTGTAAAGATGCTGTGAGCGATTGCTCTGCTGCAGGAGGAAACGTTCCCAGTCCAGATATAACCTGAAAACAAGTCAGAAATCATCCAACGTTTAGAGCCCTTAAACCATAATTCCTGTCTTTACTCACCGTTCAGGCCCTGAATAAATAATCCCACTGAAACAAGCGGCCTCACTTTTCACAAGTAAAACTTTGATCACCTCCAGTTTAAATATTTAATCATAGAGTAATCTCTTTTTATTACCTTATTAATCACATAGGCAAGGAAAAAGCTTTGGCTTCTGCTGTCATGTTTTTTTAATGGGGCAGACCGGGAAGTACATCATCTGGTGCTAAAAAAGCCACTTGTGAAATATCACCACTCATATTGTACAGATATGACTAGTGATGAGTCTGCAGTTTCCCCAAGACTCTCTCCTGAGGAAAGACTTGAGTAAAGGCACTGCAGCCATATGTTCTGTATAGACAGGTGGACTGTGTCCTGCACAGAGGAGTTTTATAATACTGCAGGACTCTATAATAACTTCAGTCAGTCCGTCTTATATTTGAAGTTTTCTTTGGCATGGAGTAGTGATTTCATGCATCTTGCTGAGTGAGTTCTTATCAACATCTGTTAGTAAAACACAGCTTTGGAAAGCACATACTGGCAAAACATCTATTAAATCCCCAAATGCCATGAGTTTTTAGGTCTTGTGGTCTACATTTCAAGTGTTATGAAAGCTATATCAGCTTTGTGTGAGGAAATGTTTGAATTTTCCCATTTACAACACCTGTCAAATGTCTTTTGGAGCTGTGCATATTCAAATGTGTTGGAAAATAGCACACAAGTCTGAATACTTTTGTAGTACTTCTGATTTTTTTTGTAGTACCGTATTGTTCCTAATATAAGATTCCTAATATTCCCCATCTGAAAAAATGGAGTCGTCTTATATTTGGCATCTAAACTTTTACATGTCAATAATACACCCGCGCCAAATACGAGTAAAACAAGTGTTTCGCCCAGGACTGATAAACGCAAATAACTCATTAAGCAGCCAAGAAATATGGTAATAGGACCCTATTTTAACAATCTTGAGCGCATGGTTTGAAGCGCAGGTGCACTTAGGGCGTGTCCAAATTCACTTTTGCTAGTTTAATGATGGAAAAAACGTTCGGTGTGCCAGGCGCATGGTCCAAAAGGGTTGTACCTAGTCTCTTAATGAGTCATGTGTGTGTTTTGGGCGTAACGTTCAATAAACTAATCAGAGTCTCATCTCCCATTCCCTTTAAAAGCCAGTTGTGCACACATCATGGTGGATTCGCTATTTACATTGCGGAATTTGCGAGTGGAAATACTGAACGCTTCTCCAAAGAGGAATCTTTTATTTGTAATATTTAAAAATGTTTGTGTGCTGCTGCGCGCGCGTCCCTGTGTGTGTAATAAGCAGAGTGTACGCACGTTGTGCACCCACGTATAGGCGCACATTACTAACACACCCTTTAAATAACACAAAAAATACTGCACTGTTGACTTTAGACCAGGTTTTTGTTGGTCAATGGTGTAGTCATTTCCAGTTGCCTCAAAATAGCAATGAGCCAACAGTGCGCCTGAACACATGGTTGCTTTTGCTATATAACGTGGTGCAACGTGAAAATGATAACTGCGTCCAGCTGAAACTAGCTAAAGAAACTTGCATTGTGTATGAGTGCCGAGTGTATGATAAGGCTTATAGTGTTTATTTCTGAATGTGATTATTGGTACATTTTACCAGTATTTACTAGATTGAGTAAACCCAGCCTGATCTGCCAGCAATTTGATTTCGCCCTGCAACTCAGTCTGGAAACCTGTACATTAATTTCTACTGCTTCTGTTACACTTTTGCGGGAACCAATCACAGACTGGCTTATCCACCTGGCGCGCTATTGGCGGGTTTAACACGATGATGGATAGAGAAGCGATGGGTCGTTGATCACACCTCTTGTGGTCTGATTGGTTCAAGGGCTATCCGATTGCATAGAGTCATTTGAATTATGCTCGTTTATCACGCCTCTTGTGCAGTAGAAAATACAGAGCAGACTCCCCAGACCAATGATCAATCTTAAATTGAGCTTGGTCTGGTGATAGCCAGATAAAGTATTTACCACCTTAAAGGGTTAGTTCACCCAAAAATGAAAATTCTGTCATTAATTCCTCACCCTCATGTCGTTCGACACCCGTAAGACCTCCGTTCATATTCGGAACACAAATGAAGATATTTTTGTTGAAAGCTGATGGCTGAGAAAGGCTTCAGATAGGCCTCCATTGGCATTCAGTACATTTACACTCCCAAGACCCATAAAAGGCACTAAAAACGTCGTTACAAAGTCCATCTCACCACAGTGGCTCTACAATAATTTTACGATGCGACGACAATAGTTTTTGTGCGCAAAAAAAATCTAAATAACACCTTTATCCAACTTGTTCTTGTCTTCCGTGTGTGCCTCAACGACGCATGCGCGAGAATATGACGTAGCGCCGGGGGTTCGGGAATCCATGAAATGCACACTTTAGCCCGATTTTGAGCACTACGCCGAGACCTAAAGCACGATCAATGTAGAATTCAACAGCTTAGATACGCGCGTCTTCCTCTGCTTGTAAACAAATCGCTTCTGGGTCATGTGTCCGAACTCCGGCGCTACGTCATATTCTCGCGCATGCGTCGTGGAGGCACACACGGAAGACAAGAACAAGTTGGATAAAGGTGTTATTTTGATTTTTTTTCGCACAAAAACTATTGTCGTCGCATCGTAAAATGATTGTAGAGCCACTGTGGTGAGATGGACTTTGTAACGATGTTTTTAGTGCCTTTTATGGGTCTTGGGAGTGTAAATGTACTGAATGGCAATGGAGGCCTATCTGAAGCCTTTCTCAGCCATCAGCTTTCAACTAAAATATCTTCATTTGTGTTCCGAATATGTGTATGTCGAACGACATGAGGGTGAGTAATTAATGACAGAATTTTCATTTTTGGGTGAACTAACCTTTTAAATACAGAAATTCAAAAATTACATATGAAAAATATGCAATATTAAAATTATTTTCAAATAAAGTATTTGCTGTAAAAGACATGATTTGGTCTTCAAAAAGCCTTCTCCCAAAAGGTATATCTTGAAATGAGGGTGGGGGGGGGGTCGTCTTATATTCGGAACAGTATGGTACTACTACTGATTTTTGCATCTTGAACATCCTACCCCATTCCCTTTGATTGAATGTCAAAGAAGACATTCTTTTAAATCATCCACAGAACTAAACCTATAATAACCATAGTGTCTTAAATGAGAGGCAGCATTCTTACTTTAGCCACAGCTTGCTGCAGGCGGAAAAGAGAGTTCACCACGTTAATGTTTCTCCTCTGGCCTTCTGTCAGGGGTCCGATCACCTGACTGGCGTCCCCCTGCGTACACAGCTGAGAGAAAGACAGAAGAAAGTGAGAAGAAAGAAGTAAGGGAGAAAGTAGAGGGATTAAACAATATTAAGCTTCACAACCAAAGACTTGAGTAAATAATCAAGGAGTCAACATCAAAAGCGAGGCGACCGCAGGCTACCACTAATTTCCCCAGATGTCCCAGTGTTCGTCTGAGGTCAGAAGCGCTTTGCTCAGTGGTGGCACAGCGGTCAGCATGCTGAGACACAGGCGTCACCATGGAGCTCAGACAGCAGAGGCAGGTGGCATTGTGGGTAGGAGGGCGAGCAACAGGGAGAGGAAAAAGAAGAAGGATTTGCCCTGCTTAGTGCAACGCCACGGGAACTAACAAGCAGAGGGTTGCCTTAGTCACGAGTGGACCGCCGCACACAAACACATATTCGTGCTGCACTGCTGCCTCCTGGCATAAACAAACAAGCCGCTACAGACAAAACAACTCAAAGTCGAAATCGTAAAAAAGCAGCACAGCCTCCAAGACATCACACCTCTCATCAAAGGTTGGGGGCTGGGGAAATAAAATTGGGGAGGAAAAAATATCACACATCGTCTGCGATGAAAAATGGATGGTGGCAGCGGGGGTACCATGGCAACGGTCTAAAAATGGAAAGGCAACAGTTAATTAATGTTTCCCGTGGCAGGTGTGGAGATGCCAAGTGAGGTGCAGTAACACTAGGCTTGATTCTAGGTGGGTTGCTCCTTCACACCTGATGTTAAATAAAGCGTCGCCTCCGGTGCATATCTGCAGTCCAATAAAGTAATGAACCATTCTGAGATTAAGTGCTGTGGAACCCTATGTCTGCCTGAAGACCCAAAACATCCTACCTCTGTAATCCTCAGAGAAGAGCACTGTTGTCAAATATTTCCCCTATAGCTAAACAAGATTACAGGAAGCTACTGTAAATCTGTAGCTTGTCAAGTTACAAGCTATTTTAAGCTGAGCTAAAGTAGTTTGAAAACATAGTAGGCTACACTACGTGCTATTAAGCTAAGAATAATATGTAGGGTTAGTTCACCCAAAAATGAAAATTCGTGTTCATGTCGTTCCAAACCCATAGGACCTTCGTTCATCTTCGAAACACAAATTAAGATATTTTGATGAAATCCGAGAGCTCTCTGACCTCTTCATAGACAGCAATTTAATTAACACTTTCAAGGCCCAGAAAGGTAGGAAAGACATTGTTAAAGTAGTCCATGTGACTACAGTGGTTCAACCTTAATGTTATGAAGCGATGAGAATATGTTTTATGCGCAAAACCCGTAGCCTAGAAATCTAGACGCACCCTAGCATACGTAATTGGCTGAGAGTCTAGCAACTCTCCGTTGGCTTGCGAGCTTGAAACACCAAACTCTAGTCAGGCCAATCACATCGTGTATAGAGTCGGTGGGCGGGCTTAACATAATGACGGCAGAGTTGTGACGGTTTCACATGAATTCCCTGCTACTTGAAAACAAAGAAGATGACTGCTGCTGCTGGCGAACAGCGGTCTTTCGAATCGGCTTTGGCCACGATTCTGGAAGACTTGGAGTTAAGCTTTTCTTTGAGAAAAGAACGGCACTGAAGTCATGGACTCATTTCCCCTATTGACTAATTTACGTCGCTCTGACTTCATCACCTTCTTCATTACTCTGGTTGGAGCGCTATCCTATTGCGTGCAGAGGGAATTTGAAAAACAACCGTTTATCCCACCCCTCGGATTGAGCCCTGCCAATGGTGTATTCCCAGACCCAACATCTTGATATGGGTCTGGCTTGTCAGACCCCCAAAATAACGACATTATTCAACAATCTCTTCTAGTCTGTGCCAGTCTCCTACGCTGTTGACATAGTAAATTCAGTGTAGTGCTTTCGAAGCGATATGGCAGAACGCCGGCTTGCCATTGGCCGACGATATTCACATGAGCACCACGACACATTTGTGTGATTCTGACGCTGGAGTTAGCCAATGGTAGACCTCGAAAGCACAACACTGTTTACACTACGTCAACAGCGCAGAAGACTGGCACAGACAAGAAGAGATGGTTGAATAAAGTGTTTATTTTTGTTTGTTTTTTGCGCAAAAAAGTATTCTTGTCGCTTCATAACATTGAGGTTGAACCAATGGAATCACATGGACTATTTTAACGATGTCTTTCCCACATTTCTGGACCTTGAAAGCGGTAATTAAATTGCTTTCTATGGAGACAGGTCTCGGATTTCATCAAAATATCTTAATCTGTGTTCCGAAGATGAACAAAGGTCTTACGGGAAAGACGGGACATGTCTTTTGGAAAGACATGAAGGTGAGTAATTAATGTTGGGTGAACTAAGCCTTTAAGTTACAAACACGGACTTATTTTTCCAAAAACGTCCATTAGGGGTACGCCCATTGATAGTCAAAGTTAAACTATACAGGATTTATTAGCGTAGCTACTGAAGAAAGCTGGCATTAATTGCGTCATCCAACTGGACAATGACAATGTGCATCATCAGGACACCGGCTTCAGCTTGGATTAATTATACAGAGAAGTTTTGTGATGAAAGCTGCACTCTTAAAGCCTGGGGCTGCCATCCATACGGCAGATTGGACAGCAATTTTCGCCACGTTTCAGAAATCATTCTCCCTGCAAGTGCACTTTTAAGCTCCGTTCCATTATCACAGCAGGAAGGGTATGAGAGGTCAATATAGAGTCCTTCACTTTGTCTTCATTTATATCCATCCATTAACTGATGGAGTCTGTATGCTGCCTGTGTTAAGCGGGGTTTAATCAAAAAGAAACCATCTGTGTGTCTTGGAGATCTTCTTGTTCCCTAGATTGTGAGGCCTGCTTAAGAGATTTATGCAATATGCTACTATGATATCATTTCCTGAAGCAAGTCCAAAGAGAGGTCAAGGTTTGGCTCTGAACTGACCTTGAATTGAGCTCACAGGGTTCAGATGGCTCATCGCACACATCTGTACTGATAGAAAGAACAGAACCAAACTCTCGTTATTCATCTGCTTGCTGACATAAGACAGATTGAGTCAGTGGGCCAGTGATTCGAGGACAGACACCGGACTAATCCAATCACACCCTCCCTGGCCAGGCACAATCAATCACACCTAGCGCTCACAGTGAATGGAGATAGACCTACATGAGCAAGTTGAGTCATTTCACTAAAGCTGAAAGGCTATTTAAACCGCTGAGAGGAAAATAAAAGAAATCAAAACAAATGAATCAGTATTCGAAACACACTGAACTCAGAGTGAAGTACAATATTCAGCAAGATATAATGTAGGGTCGGACATGATTTTATAAAAAAAAAAAAGTTATTTAAAAAGGCCAGAAAGTTAAAGGTAAATATCCCTAACGTTTTTTTTTCAGGTGTTCATGATTACTGGACGAGGACAAAAATTGAATTATCTGATAGAGACCGTCCTGCCTAACCCGTCCTCCAACCTAAATCAAACACTTGATCAATTTCAGGATCAATAAAAAATACCGTACTGTTCTAAATTATGAAATATTTAGAGCCAAGTACAACAAGAAAATTATGCTTGCTACAATTATTTCTATGACTTTTCTCCAGGCCTGGAAATTCAATTTTAAAAGGTCGATATCAAAGTTTTAACATTGCCATGAAATGTCCCTTTGGAGAATCTTTGGAAAGCACGACAGATTGACTGTTTAAGGATTTAGTTCACCCAAAAATGAAAATTCTGTCATTAATGACTCACCCTCATGTCGTTGGACACCCGTAAGACCTCCGTTCATCTTCAGAACACAAATGAAGATATTTTAGTTGTAATCTGATGGCTCTGAAAGGCCTCCATTGGCACAATGCACTTTACACTCTTAAGACCCATAAAAGGTACTAAAGACGTCGTTACAAAAGTCCATCTCACTACAGTGGTTCTAAAATAACTTTATGGAGTGACGAGAATAGTTTTTGTGCGCAAAAAAAACCTAAATTTATTACTTATATAGTGACTTATATATAGTCTTTATATAGTGATATAGTGAAGCGTTATGAATCAGCGAGTCAAATCATGATTCAGATCGCGTGTCAAACCGCCAAACTGCTGAAATCACGTGAATTTGGCGATCCAAACTGCTGAATCGACTCACTGATTCATTACGCTTCGAAGCTTCATGATGCATTGTTTTGAAATCGGTCATCACTATATAAGTCGTTATTTAGGGTTTTTTGCGCACAAAAACTATTCTCGTCGCTTCATAAAGTTATTGTAGAACCACTAGTGAGATGGACTTTGTAACGACGTCTTTAGTGCCTTTTAAGGGTCTTGAGAGTGTAAAGTGTATTGTGCCAATGGAGGCCTTTCAGAGCCATCAGATTTCAACTAAAATATCTTAATTTGTGTTCCAAAGATGAACGGAGGTCTTACGGGTGTCCAACGACATGTAAGTCATTAATGACAGAATTTTCGTTTTTGGGTGAACTAACCCTTTAAAGGTCCCGTTTTTCGTGTTTTTTTGAAGCTTTGATTGTGTTTACAGTGTGCAATATAACATGTGTTCATGTTTCGCGTGTAAAAAAACACAGTATTTTTCACACAATTTACTTATCTGTATACCGCTGTTTTCACTGTCCTCAAAACGGCTTGAAAGATTTCCCTGTTCTATGAAGTCCCTCCTTCAGAAATACGTAACGAGTTCTGATTGTGCCAGCGGTTCCCGTGTTGTGATTCGACAGCAGCTTAGGGCACGCAGAGCGCACGTTACCGGAAAGGTCACGCCTCTCACCATAACGGGGATGCATGCGCTCAATGATCTCTAAGTACAGCGTCCCTGGGAAAGCCAAACAAAGGTGACTTGACTCCGCGATGAAAATAACAGCGTCTCAACGACATGGCGACAAACAAACTATACAAACGCAACCGAACGCAACACTTCCTATTCTCCACGCGGGAGCAACAAGACCACGCCCCCTTTCTCGCGTGTTCTTGTGGGCGGAGGTTAGTCGACATACTGCTCTACTGACGTAATTAAAGCAGGATGTACATGGATGTAGTCCAAACCGGCCGTTCGCTGTAGGCTTTGAAAGGGAACTTCTGTTAAATAAAATATCTCGCTTGGCATTGAACTTTGAGCGTTATAATTTTGCAGGTATTATAAATGCTCTAACAGCAACATTACACACTAACTAAAGTTTGAAAAATGGGATCACGAAGAACAGGACCTTTAATTCTTGGAAAGCTAGATCAGAACTCAAACCCGATATACAGTATCTACTGATTTATTGATTAAGGATTTCATTGAAATGTTTGTGATGCCTGTTGTATTCATGTAACTCAATGGGGATGGATCATTGGGAAACCGGGGTCCGTTCTTCATATGTCGCTAACTCAGTTAGCTGGATTTGATTGTTGACGATTTGGCATGATCTTGGATTGTTTGGTTCTTCGAAGCTCATAGCAACAGGTCCGTAAGCTCAAACCTGCTCGGGAGCAGCTTATTTCCTACAAACAGGATTAGATTGCATCTTGAGGTGATACAAAAAATCTGTCCCAGCCACTGCTACTTTATTACAAGAGTTCATTACTGAACCAGGGGCAATAATAATTTTAAATGAAAATAATATTATAATGTTGTGTATAATACTATAGACACAGCCACGTGATTGAGAGATTTATTTGTGATGGAATAATTACTTTATAATTGTATTGGAGGTTTACACACATGTACAGTTATTCTTAGCCCTGCACTAATTCGAGTAATGAGGGATATTATGGGATGGCTCGATGCAGATATCTTGATCTTGACCCTTAAGAAACTTTAATAATGCCACGTAACAAATCTGCTTCAAATTGAATTAAAAATGAAATGCTAATACCAACAAATAAAAATGTAAAGGGTGTACAAATACTATAAAATCGTGAATATAAATAATTGGGAATGTTAAAAAAAACAAAACAACAGAGCACATTTAATTTATCTATTATAACTTTTATGTTGTTTTGGTAGTTTGTCTGTTTCCTTATAAAGATCCATAAATGCGTGTTTTTTAATTGGCTTTTTTAATTATATGATATCATTACGTTGTTGTCTTGCCACCAGCCAATCGCTGCATTGCTGATCGTGGTTTAGAGCATCGATGCATCTGCCCTCTTCAGGGAACACAGGAACAGATATTTTAATCCAATCTGCAAATTCGTTTGAAGAACCAAATTAGCCAGAGATCAGTTATCACGATTAGAAGATCTGGGATCTGTCAAATCATCTCAGATGTATTAAGCGAGGTACGAAGAACGGACCCCTAGTCACTGTTTACTTTCAGATGGAGACTCAAGCCATACAGACCACTTTAATACCTCAGGACAAGAGATGCATTTACAGTTTTAGGGCCAGACGGTAAATAAATGGCGCAAACACCAGTAAATTGACAAGAGCAAACCTTACACGATTCATTTAAATACTCCCCTCCCATACATTTTGCGTCTGAAAGGGAAACTCCTACAAATGCATATGCAATAAGGTCAGCCGCAAAAACAAATGCCCACAATTTTTCACTGCGTGTCTTTAGTAAATCTTGACAGTAGTTTTTTAACACCAAAAGAGGGTTTGCCCTGACACAAGCTGTTAGTAAATCTGGCACTTAGATGTCATTTTGACATCCAATGCCCACAAAATAACAACAGAGAAGTGCATTTAGTAAACTAATTGCATGAACATTGTGCTGCATACCATTTTTTCATCCAATTACTGGTATTTATTTGTTAGTTGAGCAACTACTGACCAAGCATTGCATTCTGATGCAATCTGACTCTCACCTTCGCCTGATTTATAGACCAAAGCAACTGGCGCCTCTAACTAGGCAGGTTGGGATCCTCCCTGCCTCTTGTCCAGGTCACGGCCCTCAGCAGGTGCACTGATTCTCTGACGCTTGTTGAGATGAGCCCCACCCTTCCCCAGTTCTCATAATTAGCTCATTCGCCTACCGTGTATGTCACCTCCCTGGCAGGGTTGAGGGGCATGAGAGCAGACAGCCTCCCGCTCAACCTAGCTCATTATCCCTGTGTGTCTGTGTGTCTTACCAACTGCTCTGACTTGACGCAGAAGAGCTGCACAGTCTTGGCCGCGTTCTTGGCCACTGCGATCGTCAGGCCGGAATCCACTGATGCAACATTCAGCTCACTAACGTACAAAAAAAAACATACAGGATCAACTATCAACAACTTACAGTCAATAAAAAAACAGTGTCAGCAGTCTGTTTATGGTTAAAGCAAGGCTCGACATTAACGCTTGTCCGGGACAAGTGGATTTTTTGAAGGGGCAAGTGAAAAACAATTTTACTTGCCCGACGGACAAGTATCCTGGTTAAAACGTCAAAACAAAAAATAACTAGGGAATCACCAAAGTGCAATAATGATTCTGCATTCAGTTAGTGTAAGTGGAGATCGATAGTGGATAATATAAAACGAACTGACGTTAACAAGGTTGTGCTGTTGAGGCTCGCGCAGCCTCTCGAGAAGAAAATCGAAAACAAATGAGCGCCACTCACACAAAGAAACTCAGTTAACATACACAGTTAAAATTGTGCAGTTTTTATATTTATAACATATGATACAGTTAAGCAACATTACACTAACAAGAGTGTTGTTTTCCTGAATACCATCACGACTGAAAATGACACTGATTTCATACGCCAGTTCCATAAACAATTATTTAACATTAAATCACTTACATTTTAGAAGGAATATGGACTGTTTTTGTTCTATTTCAGCAGCGAAAATAGTTCCAATCAAATATCACAGCAGAACCGTAACGCATCTCACAGCAAGTGTGTGTTAGTGAATGATTCAGCGTTTTAAGGAATCAGTTGAATCAAAGATTCAATGACCTATTCGCAAACGACTGCCAAATTCATGAATGATTCAGCCGTTTCACTGAATCGACTCAATGACTCACTCATTAAGACGGTCACCTGCTGCCACCTACTGGTGGTTTAGTTTCATCTTTCCAACATTTCTTATTTGTATATTCAAAAATATTTAAAATAATCTCATAACATTATTTAATGCAGTTGTAATTTTTCAGTGTAAATGATTTAATTTGATTGGTAACAGCCTATAGTGTCTTATTCTAATTTAATTTATAGATCAAATTTAAGAATATAAAAGGAAAGCTGAAGCATATCCTATATTTAATAAGATTATGAAAAAATGCCCTTTATAAAAAGGTACAAATATGACAAATATGCATATTTAAATATGTCAAAGCTGATTAAACACTTGTGAGAATATTGCTTCAGTATAGATTATATTTACCAAAAAAATCCGGACAAGCAAATGTTTTACTCGGACAAGTGAATGACAGATTTACTTGTCCGAAGGACAAGCGTGTGAACAGGCTTAATGTCGAGCCCTGGTTAAAGGTATAGTTCACCCAAATATTACAATTCTGTCATAATGTACTCACCCTCATGTTGTTCCAAACCCGTAAGACTTCCGTTCATCTTCGGGTCACAAATGAAGATATTTTTTAATATTTGAGTGATTTCTGTCTCTCCATTAACAGCTACACAACTACCACTTTGACGGTTCAGAAAGTGCATAAAGAGATCATAAATCTAATCCATATGAATTGGTTCAGTCCAAATTTTCTAAAGAGACACTATCACTTTATATGATGAACAGATTGAATTTAGGCTTTTATTCACATATAAATGTTCATCAACACACTCATCAGTTGTGGTAAACGGAAGCTCAAGCATGTTTGCTTGATGTGCGACAACCAATGAGGTTCATTCTCGTGTCACGTTTGAACTTCCGCAAGAGGTTGGTTCTCGTGTGTCAAGCAGGGTCAGTTGAGCTTCTGTTTATGTTCGCTGTTTATATGTGAATCAAAAGCCTAAATTCAATCTGTTCGTCATATAAAGTGATTGTCTCTTCAGAAAATTTTGACTAAACCCCTCAAAATTTTGACTAAAACCCTTAATGGGTTTGTTTTACCATCTCTTTATGAACTTTTTGAACCGTCAAAATGTGGTAGTTGCGTAGCTGTCAATGGAGGGACAGAAATCTTTCAGATGTCATTAAAATATTTTCATTTCTGTTCTGAAGATGAATCAAAGTCTTAAGGGTTTGAAACGACATGAGGCAGAGTAATTAATGGCAAATTTTTCATTTTTGGGTGAGCTATCCCATCTAATCACCATCAATTCTCCAGCCCATTATTAGTCCGTCTGCATATAGATTGGGCTGTTTATTATATCAATGTGTTATAGTATTAAATGGATTATATCAATGCTTTTTAATATTGGGACCGTCTTCCTTATCAAGAATACATGCATTGCTTCCTTAAAAGGGTGTAATTCACCACTGGCAAGATGGGCTTTAATAAAACTTGGCTGTATTTAGTAGGTTTTTCTAATCAGTGCTACATGACTAAAGAAAACAGATTACAGGCTGTGGCATTTACTTTTGCCAAAAAACACCCGTAATGCACGTTTGATTTTGGCACCACCCCTCTGTTGATTTGACTGTTTGTTGGGTGGGAATACACAAATGCGGAAGCTCGATCTGTTAAAAGTCTGATTTTCGCTGACAAATAAACAGGGATATCTGAGTGCAGGTAAGAGATCTTAGAAGGCGGTATAATGACAGAGTTATAATGTATTTTGGAGGTGTACCTGGCTATTGTTTTTATGATGCTGTCCAGTTCATCGTTAGAGGGGGGGTTTCGGCCCCCTTGAGGGAAAACAAGGTTGATGGGGTCAAAGAGGCGGGACAGAGATTTGGACAGATACGCTGCTTCATATGGCTGAAGAGAATCCTTCAGATCCTTCTCTGGACTGGAAAAAAACACATTAAAAGAGTTGCATAAGTAAATGACAACATGTGCAAAGACAAAGTGTTTTCTGGCAGTTGATGTACCTTCATGTCATCTCCAATGTTCCTGACTATTATCACTTTATGTATTCTGAGTACACAGTTTTATTTTGATAAACACGTGACATGTATGTCACATACTCAGTGTGTATGTGTGAAATTTCACTGACCTAAATCTGTAAATTTAATCAGTGGCCTGCCCGTAGAGATAATTACAAATTAGACTAAATCAAAAGTATCGAATGGCCCTTAATGAAACGGTAGCCTACTTACACTCGTCATCTCAGTAGGGATCAAAGCCCCTAGCATTTGATTTCGCCGTTGTAAATTAGTTCTCCTGGCTGACAGCTTCTTCATTTACAATAATTATTCTTTTGTTTGACCAATTGTTGATAAAAGCATAACTGCGATATGACTGAAGTAATACGGTTTCCCCAATGGCTACCATTTTCATTAAAAGTTTCAGACCTTTCATTATATTGTGAAGTCTGAAAATTAGGAATATTATTTGATAATTGTCATTATAGTGATGACAATGAGATTTTTTGCATTATGATAAAACCATTTTTAAAATGGGATATATACATCATGATATATAATGCATTTAGGCTGCATTAACTAGGTCAGCCGGAACCGGGAATACTTCCCATAACACCTGATGTACTCGTTACATCATAAAAAAATGGCATCTACGCTAATGTTAGTCTCTCTGTTTATTCCAAGGTCGACTGGAGTCAGCCGGATCCGGGCCGTATCCAGATCAGATGGCGGCCCTGAACCTAGACATGACCAACACGTATCCCTGAAATGTCTGCAGAGACCGTGTCAATTAGACTCCCCCTGAAATTGCCTCATAGACACGGCATCCTCACTAAACCCGTCTCCGGCGTGATGACTCTGATCCTTCAAATATTCTGATCTAATAAATGCCTCAGCTACACGACATCCCAATATACCGTCTCCGGCGTGATGACTCCGATCCTACGAATATTCCGATCTAATATGACTTCTGACCTGTAATGTTGCCAGAATCATAATCATATACTGTTTGTTCGTTGACCAGAGGAGAACTGGCACCCCGACTGAGCCTAATTTCTCCCAAGGTTTTTTTCTCCATTCTGTCACCTGATGGAGTTTGGGTTCCTTGCCACCGTTGCCTCTGGCTTGCTCAGTTGGGGACACTTCAACTATATTACTGATCAGCTCATTTCAATTATCATAAAGTCATAATTAAGAGATAAAATGTTGAAAATATGATTTTAGATGTCCTCATTATTAGATAAAAAGTCAAAAATATGATTTAAAAAGTCATAATAGTGAGATAAAAAGTCAAAAATACGACATGCTAAGTCAACTATAAGATAAAATGTTGAAAATATGATTTTAGATGTCCTCATTATTAGATAAAAAGTCAAAAATATGATTTTAAAAGTCATAATAGTGAGATAAGTCGAAAATACGACATGCTAAGTAATAATTATAAGATAAAATGTTGAAAATATGATTTTAAAAGTCATAATAGTGAGATAAAAAGTCAAAATACGACATGCTAAGTCATTATAAGATAAAATGTTAAAAAAATATTTCAAAAGTCCTCATTATTAAATAAGTCAAAAATATGATTTTAAAAGTCATAATAGTGAGATAAGTCGAAAATACGACATGCTAAGTAATAATTATAAGATAAAATTTTGAAAATATGATTTTAAAAGTCATAATAGTGAGATAAAAAGTCAGAAATACGACATGCTAAGTCATAAGATAAAATTTTTAAAAATATTTCAAAAGTCCTCATTATTACATAAAAAGTCAAAAATATGATTTTAAAAGTCATAATAGTGAGATAAGTCGAAAATACGACATGCTAAGTCATAATTATAAGATAAAATGTTGAAAATATGATTTTAAAAGTCCTCATTACTAGATAAAAAGTCAAAAATATGACATGCTAAGTCATTGTGAGATGAACAGTTGAAATTAGGACTTTAGAAAACTCTGAGATAAAAATTAAAAATGTTGGATTTAAAGTAAAAATTATGACTTAAAAATCTAAATTAAGATGGTAATTATGAGATAAAAAGCTGAAATTAGTTTTTTTTTTTTAAAGTCTAAATTATGACCAAAGCACACACTAAGACATTTAAGAGCTTTTAATTTTTTGATTCACACTTACATTTACATTATTGTTTTCATTTTGTGCAATAATATTTTTTTACATGCGTTTTTATATTTTGAAATCAGTTTTTACAACAGAAATGAATCAATCAAAAACTTACTTTAGCTTTTCATCTAAAACTAAATTAATTTCCTATCATCACTGTAAAGCTGCTTTGAAGCATCTGTGTGTGAAAAGCGCTCTAGAAATAAAGCTGACTTGACTTGATAGTATTAGTCGTATTGCCTTTATGCTGATTTAAATAAAAAAAAGTTATTATTGTACCATATTACAGTAATGATAATCACCATTGAGAATAATGATTACAAAAAAACTGGACAAATAATGTAAATTAGAGGGTAAAAGTCATTCATTATCATACATTATGCACGATTGCGTTTTCATCAAAATGCTTAAAAGCAACAACAAAAAAAGAAACCTTGACACTGCTGTCAAACGGGCTCAGCATCATTAATGTCAGAAACTAAAAACCAAATGAACCTGACTGGAGGACAAAAGGGGGCTCAGTAAATGAACACATGATAGATTTCTCCATAACAATAGCATCACTTTGTTTTGTTTTTTTCATTTCTTTCATTCTCTCTAAACGTAACTCGGGCGAATGCTTTTCAATGTTGCACAGAAGCACACAGAACCACCACAAAGAAGGAATTTTACGTGAGCCAAATATAGATCTACTGAGTTTCTGCAAAATAAAATACAAAGACGACAGTTTACCCCCTACATCACCCTGACATTTGCTAGTTTTTGACGAGTTGCTCTAATAATCTTGGCTTTAATTGCTGGTTGTCAGCTGTGTCATGCATCTTGATTTTTTGAGCTGTATTATGCGATAGGAGCAACTGTGCGTAAAACGTGGGCCGTTTAGGGGACAATTGTCATTTTTGGGATCTGGTTGTTTGATCAGAGAAGTGGCAGAAACGGTGATGCATTCTAGGAGATTGTTTGACAATGTGTCTGAGAGAAGAAAGGCTTCTTTGCTTTCTAATGCATCTCTCCATTCAGGTAAAAGGCAGAAACGCGGTCTGATTAATGAGAGCACTTTGCGGGTAGGCAGATTCTTTGTTGCGCCACCAGGAATGATTAGGAAGATGATAGCTTGTGTAGATAATGATCTTCTCGTTTTTATGATGAGTAAACCGTGGCATTTCTGTTTGACTGCTTGCATTTAACATCCTAAAATGTTTGATAGTTGCAATTTTGTACTAAAAACAAAGCTTTAGTATGGGCTCACCTTGAAAAAAAACTTACCGTGGAAATCACAGTTTCTACAAAATACACTCACCTAAAGGATTATTAGGAACACCATACTAATACTGTGTTTGACCCCCTTTCGCCTTCAGAACTGCCTTAATTCTAGGTGGCATTGATTCTACAAGGTGCTGAAAGTATTCTTTAGAAATGTTGGCCCATATTGATAGGAGAGCATCTTGCAGTTGATGGAGATTTGTGGGATACACATCCAGGGCACAAAGCTCCCGTTCCACTACATAATAATAATAATAATTATATCATTTGTTACATTTATATAGCGCTTTTCTAGGCACTCAAAGCGCTTTACATATAGAAGGGGGGGAAACTCCTCATCCACCACCAATGTGCAGCACCACCTGGATGATGCGACGGCAGCCATATTGCGCCAGTACGCCCACCACACACCAGCTGATTGGTGGAGAGGAGACAGAGGGATGATACCAATCGAATATATATGGGGATGATTAAGAGGCCATGATGGACAGGGGCCAATGGGCAAATTTGGCCAGGATGCCGGGGTTACACCCCTACTCTTTAACGATGGGATTTTTAATGACCACAGAGAGTCAGGACCTCGGTTTAATGTCTCATCCGAAGGACGGTGCTTGTTTCAGTATAGTGTCCCCATCACTGTACTGGGGTGTTAGGACCCACACAGACCACAGGGTGAGCGCCCCCTACTGGCCTCACTAACGCCTCTACCAGCAGCAACCTAGTTTTCCCAGTTGGTCTCCCATCCAAGTACTGACCAGGCTCAGCCCTGCTTAGCTTCAGAGGGAAACCAGTCTTGGGCTACAGGGTGATATGGCTGCTGGCTAAAAGATGCTCTATTGGGTTGAGATCTGGTGACTGTGGGGGCCATTTTAGTACAGTGAACTCATTGTCTTGTTCAAGAAACCAATTTGAAATGATTCGAGCTTTGAGACATGGTGCATTATCCTGCTGGAAGTAGCCATCAGAGGATGGGGACATGGTGGTCATAAAGGGATGGACGTGGTCAGAAACAATGCTCAGGTAGGCCGTGGCATTTAAACGATGCCCAATTGGCACTAAGGGGCCTAAAGTGTGCCAAGTAAACATCCCCCACACCATTACACCACCACCACCAGCCTGCACAGTGGTAACAAGGCTGTTGGATCCATGTTCTCATTCTGTTTACGCCAAATTCTGACTCTACCATCTGAATGTCTCAACAGAAATCGAGACTCATCAGACCAGGTAACATTTTTCCAGTCTTCAACGGTCCAATTTTGGTGAGCTCGTGCAAATTGTAGCCTCTTTTTCCTATTTGTAGTGGAGATGAGTGGTACCCGGTGGGGTCTTCTGCTGTTGTAGCCCATCCGCCTCAAGGTTGTGCGTGTTGTGGCTTCACAAATGCTTTGCTGCATACCTCGGTTGTAACGAGTGGTTATTTCAGTCAAAGTTGCTCTTCTATCAGCTTGAATCAGTCGGCTCATTCTCCTCTGACCTCTAGCATCAACAAGACATTTTCGCCCACAGGACTGCCGCATACTGGATGTTTTTCCCTTTTCACACCATTCTTTGTAAACCCTAGAAATGGTTGTGCGTGAAAATCCCAGTAACTGAGCAGATTGTGAAATACTCAGACCGGCCCGTCTGGCACCAACAACCATGCCACGCTCAAAATTGCTTAAATCACCTTTCTTTCCCATTCTGACATTCAGTTTGGCGTTCAGGAGATTGTCTTGACCAGGACCACACCCCTAAATGCATTGAAGCAACTGCCATGTGATTGGTTGATTAGATAATTGCATTAATGAGAAATTGAACAGGTGTTCCTAATAATCCTTTAGGTGAGTGTATATGTATAACTACTCTAGTAAATTTTCAATAGCCACCACTGAATTATTGTAATAAGTAGTATTGTGGCAATTTATCATGGTACATTGCTGTATGGTACCTAAACTTGATCAAATCGTAAAATAATTACAGCATGTATCATGGTAGTACTCACTCATAATCTGGTTTGGTCCGGGTGAACAGATCTTCAGTGTCATGCTCTGATGCTGGCAGTTCCACATCTGCACCGCTGCTCGCTAGCGCCCCCTGTATGCTCGCGCTGTACTGCTGCAGCCGCTTCCACAGCTCATTATAAAGCCTCAAGAGTTTGGGATACTCTCCTTCCAGAGCCTGCTTCAGGAAGGATGAAGCTGAGAACAAATGAACAATAAATCAAGAAGAGGATGTGTTTAAATAGAGAAGATGGACAATGGATAAATTCATGTGTTGTGTCTTTGTTTTAATATTGGCAATATTTTAGAACAGTGCTGCTCGCGACTAAAGATTTTTCTAGTTGACTAGTAGTCGCCAATGGTCTACTAATCGCACGTTTATGTTATTAATTTAATTACTTACATACATACTGGGGGGTGGCATCTGAACATGGTTTGAGTGTCAGGGCTGAGAAAGAACATTATATGTAAGTTTGCTGACATTAGCTGCGTTTCCGTTACCCCTCAAATTGAAGTGAAGTGAAAATAAGCCCAATGGGAACACCGTCAATTTTGCAAAAATTATCATGAACGATAGGCGAATGTTTGGATTTCCTGCCCAACATACTGTAATCACCTCGTGCACCAGCCGTGTTACGATCTTTTTTCTGCGACTAACTAATTAAAATGTGGTCGACTGTTAGGGGGCAGTCCTATTAGAAGATGCATTACTACTGCAGTAGCATAAAACAAATGCATCGTTAAATTACATTTTATGATTACAGAGACAAACATTTGAATGGTGAGCAATGCAGAATCTCAGTTTCACGAAGCAATGCATCCAAAATTAATTGAATTGTGAATGCAACTTTTTTTTAAATTGTCGTAAATATGACAATATCTAGAAGTGATTTAAAACTACAAAACCTCTCTAAGCGCCTCAGTGAGCTGAAAAAAACCCCCACAATTCCCTCATCTCCAACCACTCTAACAGATAAGGAGAATACATTTGGAAAACGAGCGAGTCAAAAGGATGGAATTGTATAAAAAAAATACTTATTCATTAATATGGTAATAACCCAACTTTACAGGTGATTAAATGCTCATTACGAATATTATGCAGATTGTTTCCTATGCAGATTGATTTGATGAATGCATAATAGAGGAGAGGCACACGAATTTTAAACAGTTTCAATCTTTGTTTTCACCACCACCCAAACAAAGGCCTGCCCCGGTAGTTTTACTCTACCGATGGAGTGCTGACTATGAGCTGTAGCCATGTTCAGCTGATGCTACGTTTCTGAGTTATTGCTGGTTGTGAAGCTTAAATTTCCCCACTTCATAAAACTGCCATGAAGCAGTGTTCAAACACAACCCCTGACTGTCAAGAAAAGCTTTCCTCGGGGAAGGTGATGAGGTGCATACAGAAATCAACAAACAAATGTCCGTGGCGAAATGGTGAAAAATGACATGTTCAATGAACGAGTGTTAGTCAAGGTCTAGGTTTTGCCTTTCATGTTGTGATGCAGTAATGAAATGAAAAGGGAAAATAACATTAATAATAAAAACAGCAGAACTGACCCTAAACTAGCACTGTTAGCAAATGAATTCATATGGGTCCCCAGGGTTTGAGCAATGTGGAAGACAAAGCTAAACATCGAGAGGAATACTGGCTCGATCCTTTGACATGCTCTTTGAAAGGCAAACAGTTCAGGAAAGAATTCTGGGAAGAGGCAGGGAGCTGTCAGTAGTCACAAAACGTATTTTAGGACAAAGAGGGAGCGATAAATGATTTATAAACAGACCTTCTTTGAAGGCTTGTGGCGCAGTGATGTCTCAAGACAGAGTCCATAAGAGAACTAAACTGTTTTCTGATGGCCTTTTGGAGCCTCAGAGGTTTTTTTGAGGGCATCTTCACCTTGAACATTCTTCATTTTGTGAGAGTATTTTGGCAAAGTGAGCCCCCTAGGGCTCTGAGAATATAAAAGCAAGTTTGATTGAGAGGTTTTAAATCAGGATTGATAAAGGCTTATAAGAGGGAGTAATGCAGAAGCATTTGGATAATGAAAGTGATGCAAAGGCTCCTATTTGCTTTCTATTGATCAGGGGGAGTGAAGCACAAAGCGTCTTTAGGTCGTGATAACACAGGCAGGGATCAATAGGGCCGCACCATCAAGGCCAAGGTCTAAATTACTGTGTCTCGCAGGGTGGACGTGCTGTCCGAGATGTTTAGCACTTTAATTGAGATTGGCACCGGTTGCAATCATAAGCCAGTGTGCTCCGTTAATGAGTCGATTCTGTGGTATCAAGAGTGGTTTTCTGTTGTAATACTGCCACCGAGATGATGTAGATGACGTCAATGAAATTAGCATTGATATTTAAATGTATTAATTTGCCAGACTTGTTCATCCAGAAAACATTTTCTCTGGAGAAACCTAAATCAAGAGAACAATGGTCACAGCTCATGAAATGTCCCTTCTGGGGTTTGAAACAACAACCTTTTGGTTACCAAAGCATAACACTAACAACAGCAAGGTTATTGATTCCTAAGGGAATGCATGAACTTTGATTTGGATAAAATTGTCTGTAAAATGCATTGTTACCAGCCAAGCACTTGATATACAATTAAAACAATTCCAAGGAACATCAATTGAATCCATCTAACTTGGTGGAAGAAACGACTTTGAAATGGTAGCTTTCCAAGTTACAGGCTAATTTAAAGCATACAGCACTTACAAATCTACTCTACAAAGGATCAAAGAATCATCAAATGACACACCATCCTTTTGTAGTTTATAAAAAATTGTAACATTAATAGTGTCACAACTTGTAGTACTCAACTGAAGAAAATATATAACACTGGCCTAGTGCTTTTTGGATAAAATGTGCATTGTGCACCTTTAAAAAACAATGCATAGTCTTTACTGTGTGTACGTTTATTCTTATTAAAGTTACAAAAGTGAATCAGTCAAGAGCAGTGAGAGATTTTCTCTCTTTGTTGTGTTTGTTTAACATAATGCAAGTAAGCAGTAAACAGCAGGTAAATTTGGATGCTGTCACTTTAAAACCAGCTGTGTTGTTCTTTCTCAACCGTTTGCGTTAACTTCAAACTTTTAAGTAAATAACTGTTTACTTACAAATACATGCCACATAGGTATGTATATTTAACCATTCAAGCCCGATTAGGCGGCAAAAAGCCCTCTTCAATTGTCAAGCGATCTATGAGCCGTGGCTTCGTGTCACATGCCATGAGAAACAGACTTCAACAGTTTAAAAATCACCCGTTTTAAACCACAATGCTTAAAAAACGCATTCAAACATAATCTTTAGTGCAAGCAACGTCACATGAGCATTACCGCGATAGAGACAATAGTCCAAAATCTAATTTCTATTGGTTAATCATGTCTACCGGTATATCGTTCACCACTAGTCTCCATTTCCCCCCTTATTCCCTTATAACCAAACACCTACCTTGATTTATCCTGCTCTTTAGTGACGATAAAAGCCTGAGTTCAATGGAGAGATCATTTTTTATTTGCTTTATGCTGGACTTATTGGCTGCGTCTGAGCTTTAAGAATCGTCAGAGACTACGGAAGTGTAAACGCTTCTCTAAAAAGCCTTCCAGACTCGAGGTGAACAATACATGAGATAGCTTACAAGCTCAGTTAGAAGAGGAGAGGGTTAACAGTCAGTCTTCTCAAAAGCAACGCCAGAAGAGTGTACGTGGGTAATAGAGTTTGAATCCGACTGCAATGTGATGAAAAGACAGCAAGAGCGGAGGAGAAGAGAGAGACCAGGCGCAGGAGGGGAGCTTGTGTAACACACTCACACACAGAATGAGCTTTTGAGATGCATGGCAGGGCATCGTCTTAAACAAAAACCTCAGACTGAAACTCACCAGCTGTGGCTTTCTGTAGCTCCTCAGAGAGCGTCTGAGTGACTGAACTCCAGAAGGTGTGCAAGATGTCAGGCTGCCCATCCTGATAAGAGATAGAGAAAACACATTACACACATCAGCCGGAGCTGAACTTTACCACAGTGGCCTTTGACACACATAATAACAAACACATTAACACACTGCGCAAACAAAGCTGGTATGATTGTCTTTAGTGACTCCAACCCACAACATCTCAAAAACGATGTCCAGCTCACATTTCACCCTCAATAAAAACTACAGTCATTGCGATTAGGGAGATTTAAGTTTTTGTAGGGGCGTTCTTCTTACTCATTTCACATGCAAAGGGCTTAGACTATAACAGATTATTTACATACACTAGTCTTAAAAGATGGAGAAAGGGTGGAAAATGGTCACATCAAACAATCATTTTGGTGTAAGAAATGTGGGCTGACATTAGAAGTGAACAGGGTAAAAAAAACACACACAAAGAGTAGAATATGAACCCTACACTATTTATGCTATCACTCACACAACACTGACAGAATAATGTCAGTCTCAGCCTTGTGTGCATTTGTGTATAATAGGGAAGTCTAGAAACTTTTGGGAATCATGACGATACAAATATGGTCTAATGCCAATCATGTGCCAATCTAACCACTGCTCAGTGTGTGTGTGTGTGTATAAAGAGGCTGGTGTGCGTATCACCTGTGCGTATCAAATGCTTTGAATGTCCATGCTGACTCACAGTACATCAGTCTAAAGGGGTTTGCACTGACTGTACAGTGATATAAATGAGTCTCTCTTATGACGCACAGAATTTCTGCAGCTACAAATTTGAGAATTCTCCAAAGAAAAAGACTTCAATGTTGGAAAATAAGTATATATACAGTGGGTTCCAAAAGTCTGAGACCACAGTGACAATCTGTGATTTAATTTAAATCTAGAATTCAAAAAAATTTGTGCTGGGGAAAAATTAGTTGTGATTAAATCGCAGTTGTGTTTACATAATATATGTGTGTACTGTGTATAATTATTATGTATATATAAATACACACACACACGCATGTATATATTTAATAAATACTTGCATGTATATACCGTATATAATTTATCACATATAAAATTTTTCTTAAATATATACATGCATATATATATATATATATATATATATATATATATATATATATATATATATATATATATATATATATATATATATACACACACACATATATATATATACACACATATATTATGCAAACACAAACTTTTATCTTGGATGTGATATATAATGATACATTACATTACATTGGATGTGACATACATGATACATACAAGGTTATTCAAAAAACAAACAAAAAAACGTGTAGCGGCCATCAGTGATGCGCGGGTCAATGTATAAACAACCCGCACCCGACCGACGTTTTCAACTAACCCGCCCGCAACTCGGACCGCAAAAAAAAAGAAGAAAATATTGTACCCGACCCGCTTCCTGACCCGCATTTTTTAAAAGTAGTAAATGCTCATCGTAGCTCATTGGGCCATTGAGAAAATGTTTCAGGCCCTGGCGTGGTGCTCAGAGGTGCAGCAGCGAGAGCAGGAAGTTCTTGCGGCGGCCCATCATTTTCCATTTCAGCTCCAGATGCATATTATTGATGAACGCGATGTTTATGTTTCGACCCGGCTTGAAGAATTCATCAGCCCACATTTGGAAAACATTTGGAAAAGTGTGAAAGCCCTTAGGAGCGCAAACTGTTATTTTTCTGAATGCTGTATGATATAGCCTAGTGTTATGTAATACAGGCTTGATTTATTCATTTATTTCGTTAAATTTTCTTAACAATTAAGATGCTGCATGTGTTTATCCAGTCTAATCGAAGTGTGCGTCTCTCCCCCGACTTTCCCAACAAAAATCCCGCCCCCTCTCAGAAAATACATAAAACTGACTTTAAATGCGTTTAAAAGTAGCCTATTAAAATGGTACAATGGCATTGCTCAGTTCAACGTTTTGGGAAATCGGGCATTTTGTCCCGCGTCAGCATTTATTCAAAAGTTAATAACGCTCAACATTCAAAAGGTAAATAAGGATTTATTGACGATCCGACCGACCATGACCCGAATATCATTAAAAATATTTTTGGATGACTCGTAACCGCGGGTAACCGCAATCAACCCGCGCATCACTGGCGTCCATGCCAAATTTGACGGATTCGGAATAGAGGTCTGCTACCTGACCCGAGCCCGACGGGTCCCGAAAAACGTGCGGGTTTCGGGTTGGGTTCAGGCTAATGTTTAATGAACAGCCTTGGGTTCGGGTCGGGTTCGGTTTTGTAACTAAGAAAAAATAAATCGGCTATATACATATAGTTTGCGTGCCGAGTGCTTTGCCTGCTTGCTGTGTTGCATGCACGCACACACACACACACACACACACACACACACACACACACACACACACACACACACACACACACACACACACACACACACACACACACACACACACACACACACACACACACACACACACAGTATATATATGGCTATATCATATGTGCGCACTATTTCAGTCACACTATGACGCAAAAAATACTGTGATAATGTGACGCAAAATACAATGATGCAGGAAAAGCTGCACTCTGGAAGAATTATGATCAACTGTCGATGCCATTCTCTTCCTTCATAACTTGTAGGCTACTGAGAAGGTAGCCCATTTGTGTAAATAGTTTAGCAACACTGCGTGAACTTATTGAAGTGAAGTGTGTCCAAGTATGGTGACCCATACTTGGAATTTGTGCTCTGCATTTAACCCATCCAAGTGCACACACACACACACACACACCCAGAGCAGTGGGCAGCCATATTGCTGCGGCGCCCGGGGAGCAGTTAGGGGTTCGGTGCCTTGCTCAAGGGTCTCACCTCAGTCGTGGTATTGAGGGTTGAGGAGAGCGCTGGTATTCACTCCCCCACCGACAGATCTGGTGACTGTGGGGGCCATTTTAGTACAGTGAACTCATTATCATGTTCAAGAAAAGCTTTGTGACATGGTGCATTATCCTGCTGGAAGTAGCCATCAAAGGATGGGTACATGATGGTCATAAAGGGATGGACATGGTCAGAAACAATGCTCAGGTAGGCCGTTCCCAATTGGCACTAAGGGGCCTAAAGTGTGCCAGGAAAACATCCCCCACACCATTACACCACCACCACCAGCCTGCACAGTGGTAACAAGGCATGATGGATCCATGTTCTCATTCTGTTTACGCCAAATTCTGACTCTACCATCTGAATGTCTCAACAGAAATCGAGACTCATCAGACCAGGCAACATTTTTCCAGTCTTCAACTGTCCAATTTTGGTGAGCTTGTGCAAATTGTAGCCTCTTTTTCCTATTTGTAGTGGAGATGAGTGGTACCCGGTGGGGTCTTCTGCTGTTGTAGCCCATCCGCCTCAAGGTTGTGCGTGCTGTGGCTTCACAAATGCTTTGCTGCATACCTTGGTTGTAACGAGTGGTTATTTCAGTCAAAGTTGCTCTTCTATCAGCTTGAATCAGTCGGCCCATTCTCCTCTGACCTCTAGCATCAACAAGGCTTTTTCGCCCACAGGACTGCCGCATACTGGATGTTTTTCCCTTTTCACACTATTCTTTGTAAACCCTAGAAATGGTTGTGTGTGAAAATCCCAGTAACTGAGCAGATTGTGAAATACTCAGACCGACCCGTCTGGCACCAACAACCATGCCACGCTCAAAATTGCTTAAATCACCTTTCTATCCATGTGATTGGTTGATTAGATAATTGCATTAATGAGAAATTGAACAGGTGTTCCTAATAATCCTTTAGGTGAGTGTAAATTACTAAATGTTCCATAATATTTTCAATTGGTTGTGGCATACAGAGTGGCATTATTTCAGTGCCATCATCAATGAAATACAACCAATCTTGGCTTTTCTTTCTTTTTGCTCTAGTAAAATACAAGCGCGTTTCATATATGCCCCACTACCTCAGGCAATTGCTTTTTTCTTTTCTGATGTAGAGTTGAATTTCACATTTATGACACCTGAAGAGGGCCATCGGTGCAGATGAACTCATGCCAGAAGACTTGTTTGCTACATAAAAAGCAGCTGGGAATTCAACGGGAAGGTCTTGTTTTACTTGTGTAACTGTTAAATGTAGCGGTTTGCAGGTTTTGCTTTCCGATGGGTGTGCGCGTGTGGGGGGTGTTTTAGCCACAAATAAAGGTGTGAGATTGTGGGAGTTTGAAAACAGCTTTTGAAGCGGAGGCAGAGAAAGAAAACAAAAAAACATGGCATTCACCCACCTTTTCCAATCTCCAGGGAATCCGACAGCAGCTTTGTTGTGCACAAAGTTCCTGTATGTGTTTTCCTATACCGCATATGCAGCCCATCTCCAGTATGCACCCTGTTAAACTGAAGGTTCAGAGGCGCTGTAGGGCTTTTTACAGCCTTGTGAGGCTCCAAGAGAAGCGCCCGCCCTGCAAAACCTTTCATGGGGCCTTTTAAATGCCGGCGCCTCCTTCATCTAGAGCTGATGGCTCTCTGAGCACCCAAAGACTCCCTGTCAGTCATTCTGGGTTGTCTGAATTTCAAGGTGTCCCTATCTACTGAGAGCCATTGAGCTTCTACTTTAGACACAATGTGAGAACTTCTCAAGATTCTCAAGCACTACATTTAAATGATGTAGCACTATTTTACCTTCATCATCCTGGACAGATGGGTCATTTTTTCTTACATAATCAAAAACGTCATGAGACTAATACAAGAAAAGTGGTCAAATTGCGCAATACTACCCTCACTCTGGATTCAAACTTTTTTTTTTTCATCCTTTCTGTTTTTCAATATGAAAAAAAAAGGTCTATGGGAGAGCGGGAGAAGGGGTTGCCATGGAAACGCCCCCACCTGTCCCCCCCATTTCTGCAGACCTCAATCTTCTGACCAAAAATCTCGATTTCCAAGAGGTGATTAGAAGCCGCTCAACTCATCTCCCCCGAAACTGTTTACTGAGCGAGAACGGGAGGAATACCAACAGAGAGAGAGAGAGCGAAAGTGACTGTATGTTTGAAGACAGACCTTTTCTCTTTCTCACAAACATTCAAAAAACTATTCTAAAAACGCATTCTTTGGTAAATACTGTATGCAAAGGAAAGCCTTAGTATGCCATGTTTTTGCATGATCTCATTGCATTTAAATGAGCGAGTGCAGTTATCATGAAATTGCCTTATTGTGATCCAATTTTGTCAGATCAGACACTGCGTAGATGTTTAAGTAGAGATGTTTAAAATGATGGTTGATATTGCTGCTGGTTCATTGGTCATGTTGAGAGATGCAGTATTCCATGTGCTCTGCTTTGTTCATTTGTGCTACATTGTGAAAATAATCAAAGCTAAACCCCCTTCAGCCATGACCATATCAACAAAACAGCACTCTCTTGAGTGCATTAATGCTTTTATAAAGTTATGTTAATTATTAAGAATTTACCGAAATTATTAAGGACACACATTTTCATTAAAACATAAAAATGCCAAAAACGGACCAAATATTGATGCATCTCTTGATGGAAATAAAATGTTGTGATGTTATTTCCATCAAGAGGTGCATCAATTTTTGGTCAAGATCTTGTATTGCCAATGCAAGAGTCCAGCACTCTGTAAAGTCTCCTCCAGCACATCCCGAAGACTTTCAATGCCAATTCATATGTGAAAATGATTCTTCATGCTTTCACAGTTTGAGCCTGATGAATCTTGACATTGTCATCCTGGAATATGGCCATGATGTGTCTTCCTAATGTTTTTTTTAAGAAATTAAAAGCTACACACTCCAGCAATTAGGGTTAGAAGAACTGTTGCCAAACATATAACATGCTGGAAACATAATAATCACTGCAATAATGATCCAGTCATAGCATTTGACAATTTAAATCTTTAAATTTTGTCCGGGTCATTCCAAATACAGCCCATGTTACAATTCTGCATCAGATATCCTGACGTGACGTCTATGCCGCATATTAGCGTTGCTGCTTATGGTTTAAGGAAATGCATCACTAGAGGCCAGTACTAATTCACTGCTCTCTTTGAAATTCATTTGTGAAATCTTAACACCCCTTCCTAAACTGCTCTGATCTCACAGTTTAGCCCTTAATTTAGCAGAAAATAGCACCTTAATTACCGGCTGTAATTAGCCAAATTCGCCACTTGAAGGAATGGAGAGCCACTGATACCAAAGGGGAAACACATTGCATATGCCTTTGCAAGCACTGTTCTTTTCACTCAGCATGCGCCAACACACACTAGTTCACAAAGTCACCCAGAACCAAATGGAGAATGTAGATAAAATTGTCCCATCACTGTCTGGCTGAAAATGTGCGGTGGATATATGTGCGTGCATGTGTGTGTGCATGTGCATGTGTGTATGCGTGTGGGGTAGATAACCTTGTCACAGAGGGGCCAGCCACCTGCAGACACCAATTAGGATGTCATTTACTGCTAATGTGCCAGCAGCAAGTGAACCAGCAGGGGCTATGCAGGCAGGTCAGCCACAGGCAAGGGCGACACACACAAAAATCCTTTGTAATAAATCACTACATATCAAGGACAAACTCTTCACATATGGGATACGCACAATATCAATACACATAACTTCCCACACTGCTGAAATTTAATTGCACACCTATTCCAGCAAAAATGTATTAGAAAAATAATCTGTCTCACCTTGATGATCTCATCAATAAAGCACACATGAGTCACTGGGTCTCTCTTTTTGGTTAGAACCTTCTGCAGGTGCTGCACCTGTTCAGGAACATAGAAAACAATATATATTGACACCCCTTTCAAGCGTCATCTAACCTTAACACACTTGCTTTAAAAAATATATAAGGGGGGAAAACAGCAAAAAAGCACAGTGTGATATGCCTGCTTCATACAGTAGTTCTATAAACATATTTAGTAGGGGTGTGATGAGACACTTCTCACAAGATTGGGTTCACGAGAACGAGACAAGGTTTTTACATAGTATTTTTAAGAAACCCTCAATGATGAAATGCATGACTAGAAAAATTGTTTGCACGAGCATTTGAAATGTTTTAACTCATAATCTTGTAATGAATGTCATTTCAGTTTCTCCTTTGTGCAGTAAAAGACAACAAGCACTGTAAAGGTTTTGCCAAAAACTCAACTGACTGGCTTTTCTCCTGTATGAATGTCTCTTCAGACCTTAGAACTGCACATGAGCTTTTTTTGACCTCCTAACTGAACTCCTTCCCACAAATTGATCAGATATTAAGTGCAAACAACAACCATAATCAAAGTACTCAATATTTAAAGTGCAAATAGAGACCACCACATTTTTCTTCAAGCATGATACAGAGCTAAGAGATGGTTACAACGAGATAGCTTTCATATTGGGAGATATTCGCGGTAACAGCGGTAACGCAGTGATTTTTCAGTTTATTTTTCAGTTTAAATTTCGCAATTGTGCGTCATATTTGAATAGGGAGAGGTGGTGCTGAACGCTAATTTTAAAATAAAATTCTGACGCTTCTGCTGCGAAACGAACCCTCCGCCACGGTCCAGTCCACTAACACGTAACACACACTCATAACCAGTGTTGGGGAAAGTTACTTTGAAAAGTAATGCATTACAATATTGCGTTACTCCATTAAAAAGTTACTAATTGAGTTACTTAGTTACTTTTTAAGAAAAGTAATGCGTTACGTTACTTTTGCGTTACTTTTTCTCACCTGGGCTGGGATTGTTTTTGTTTTGTTTTTTATAACAAAAAAGTTATATTTTTGTGCAACGGTAAAGACCTCTTCATACCAAAATTGAAATAATAAGCCTCAGGCTGAGGTAAAAATGCAAATTTACGCATGAACAGTAGAGGGCGCAGCTCTGCTGCCATTCTGGATAATGGTAGAATAGGATTCAGGAGAAAAAAGTTTTACCAATAAAAAAAAACAAAATCTAGTAATTTTCTTCATCAAAGGTCAGCAGCAAGACATTGGTAAATTAAATATAGAGGTAGATTAAATGCATCAAAAATAGTTGTTTTATTTAACATTTAATTATTGGAGGTTTGCATAGTACTCTGATTTTGCATTTGACTGATTTTATTCATTTTGAGGAGTTCTGAATCTTTATTGTGCAAGTGAGATAGAATAAATGCTCACATTTAGTCTAGAACTACAATAACCATCATGTTTACTCAGATATTTTGTTGTAAATTTGAAAAGTAATGCGTTACTTTACTAGTTACTTGGAAAAAGTAATATTATTACGTAACTCAAGTTACTTGTAATGCGTTACCCCCAACACTGCTCATAACACACACTCAATGCGAGTGCTTCACTAACACGTAACACACATTGTCTTCTCGTTGTGTGATCAGTGGCAGTGCTGTGCACTGTACAAATCGACTCAAACAGCTCATGTTGGATGAGCTGATGGAATTGAAGCGACTGTTATCCACCTGAATTAAATTGTTTTTATTTCTATAAAAAGCAAAACTAGAGTGGAGGTGTAATGTAAACGTAGCGTTGGCATATTCTATCCTAACTTCACCCTCACACTCTGTCATGACCAGGTCATGACAATGACACGAGACAGCTTTTTTTCGTGGCATGAGATCTCGTCACATCCCTAGTATTTAGTACAAAATTTGACCAGTTAATTTCTATAATTTTTTACTCCCAACAAATTCCAAAAGAAGCCAAAGCACAATAGATAGGGACATCTGTGAACTACTGGTGTTTTGCCTAATGACATTAACAGTGTTTCATAATAGTAACGTCTGTTTGATACCTGACCACACGCTGCACAAATCTGGTCCATTAGTTTCTCCAAATTCGTCCACAGAGCAGCTCGAAACGCAGCCGTATTCCCTGGAGTGGGCATGATTGCTCTGCCAGGGGCACCTAAATATAGCAGACACAAAATGCACACATTAAAACAATGCAAAATCATCAAGCACTCTAAAAAACAGCCACAAATGCACTAAACGAACAAACCTCTGGTGTTGGCAGGTTGGGTGAGGACTTTAATGTCCAGGGCATTAACAACGTTCTCCTGCACAGATGTCCTGTATCCATCTACCACACTTCTTATGGTCTCTCTCAGATTGCCGAGGTTGTAAAACACTTGTAGGGCCGTCCCCACCTGAGATGGATTCTGTGGGATAAACAATGAAAAACATCAACTAATCAAAAATTACCCTAACAAAGAAGAACATTTACACGGCTACAATATGCAATATGAGTTTTACATAAATGGTTTAATCTTATGCAATACTTCACGTGATGTTTCACCTGAAAAAAAACTGGTTTATATGTTCAGTGGTTTTGAACAAGGTGTCTAATATTGATGTGGGAAGTGTGACACAAAGAAATCAAAATGCATTAAAACATGCCTGACCTCCTAAAATCTTTACATTTGCATCTCCAGTTCCAAGTCAAATTTACACCTGAGACTAGTTGTCTCCACATGAGGAGATCATAGACGGTGCGCATCACTTGGCGCGAGAGCCACCGATTGACGTCATTGCGCTCAACACCAGAGCACACGTTAGGAAAAAGTAGGTCAAATTCAAATTCTTCAAATTCAACTGTCTCAGCTTAGCTGTGACTACAGGACATTGGCGTTTAAAGTGCAAAACAGGAAGCTCTCCAATGCTGCATTCAAAACAGCTTCCAGCAGATGCTCCTGATCCCTGATCCTGCCTTTAATTTAATCTCCCAGGATGAAAGCGCCAAGCATTACAACCAGTTCAAGACCTCGTCCAACTTCAATCTAATCCCAGTGGATCAAAGATGATCAGGCCCAGTCGCCTTCCCAAAAGGTACACGGGAATCTGCAGGTGAATGGATTGCTTAACAAAAACAAAACGCGAAAGGCAAACAAAGAGGAAGCGATAATCCAGTAAATCTAGTTTTTTTTCTCTACGTGCTTGACTAATGGTGCACAGATTGAGAGTAATAGGCCAGAGTGGTGGGATATAGCCATCAGTGGTGGCTAAGTACTTGGCTGCAATCAGTGGTTTCAAGCTCTAATCAGACAAATGATTCCTTCACTCTCTCTTCAAACCCACTTGAAGGCTAAAACTGAGGCCAGGGCTGCGGAGTTTCCTTTCCTTCCGGCATTGTGCAAGATAAATGTGTTCAAATTCTCTAAGAGGCTTGACTCTAAAACTCTAAACAGATGCAAAAAGATTGGGATGATGGAAAAAATGTATGTTTGAAGATTTGAAAAAGAGCTAATTATATTGAAAACACCCAGGTCTAATGCACTGCAACATTGTAAACCCAAGCGAGTCTCTGAATATGGTAAGAAACCGCAATCCCTTGTGATCTCATTACAGGTGTCAGTGAGGGGCCGTTCTGATTTCTGATACACTGGTGGCTGCATCGCTTTTTGTAGCTAGTTAAGATCTTAGGAAGTAAGACTAAAGGGGAAAAACTGTCCTCAGAAACATTTGCAAAGCATTGCCGCTTATTTCAGTTGACTTGCTACAGGGTTACAAAGACGCTAAAGCACTTTTTACATGGTTAGTTCGTTTCAAAATGAAAATTTCCTGATATTTTACTCACCCCCATCTCATTTCATGTTCATGTCTTTCTTTCTTCAGTCGAAAAGAAATTATGTTTTTTTGAGGAAAACATTCCAGGATTTTTCTCCATATAATGGACTTCAATGGCAAACAAAATGTTGAAGGTCCAAATCAATGCGGCTTCAAAGGAAGGGCTTCAGAGGCTCTGCACGATCCCAGACGAGGAATAGGGTCTTATCTAGCCAAACCATCAGCCATTAAAAAATAAATAAATTTATACACTTTTTAACCTAAATTGCTCATCTTGCGCTTCTCTGCGACACACCAATGGTTGCGCAATCACGTCGGAAAGGTCACGCAAGACGTAGGCAGAAGTACCGCCCCTGTGTTAACAAAGTGCACATGCGAAGACTAATACAAACGCCCTTTAGCAAAAAAAAAAAAAGGATTTCGGATGATTTTGAAGTTGAAGATGGAGTGTTTTTTGGTAAAGGCTGTTTGTATTATCCCGTGCCTTGGGAATTATCGTAAATACGAGTTTCTGAGGTAAAAAATGTGCATGAACGCCCTCTGATGTAGTGCTTACCACTGCAAAATTTTGATACCCAAATTCCCGAGATGGGTGTGCCATAAACTTTAAACTTTTTTTTTTCTTCCATAAACTTTAAACATAGTGGCAGGGAGAACTACTGCTGTGACAGACATGATTTATTAGTCATGAAATAGCATAAACCCCTTTTAATGTTGCGCATATTTACATATACGAGTAGCCTAATCATTTGAAGTGTATTGTATGTTTTATACACAGCGAAAATAGCCTGCATTTGACCGAAATGACCTTTCCGACGTGATTGCGCAATCCATGGCAGCGCAAGATGAGCAATTTAGGTTAAAAAGTATATTCATTTGACAATTTTTTGTTTTTAAATGTCTGATGGTTTGGCTAGATAAGAACCTATTCCTCATCTGGGATTGTGCAGAGCCTCTGAAGCCCTTCCTTTGAAGCCACATTGATTTGGACCTTCAACATTTTGGTTGCCATTGAAGTCTATGATGTGGAAAAAAATCCTGGAATGTTTTCCTCAAAAAACGTAATTTCTTTTCAAATGAAGAAAGAAAGACATGAACATCTTGGATGAGATGGGGGTGAGTAAAATGTCAGGAAATGTTAATTTTGAAGTGAACTAATCCTTTAAGACATTGCACAAGATGTTGTTTTATCTATACTGCTCAACCGTAGTTGAAACATTCACAAACCAAGCCAAAATTGCATAAATGATGTGTTGTTACTTATGCAACAGTTAAGTGTAGTTGTCAAAGAACAGATGTGAATCACAGTCCAAGGAAAACAGAGGATTGAGAGAGACCTAATTGCTTGCGGCAGGTTCGCTCACAGCATGTAATGCGTTAGCCCTCATTTACCCTGAACTGCGGAAGGATAATGGTTTAGCAGGGACATGCACAGTCACCGTGGAGATGGATTTGATCAGCTCAGTGCAAGCCGGTGACCCGGGATGGCTAGCTGCCAACTGCCATGAATGAGGTGTTTTTACATTACTCACATCCAGGCAAGCACTACGCTTTTGTTCCCAGAATTAACACTTAGATGGAACAGGTGGCCAACGATCGCTTCTTCACCAGCAAGTGGGAGAAAAACATATTTGGTCTGATGCTTTTAAGCTTAAAATCTAGAACAATACTGGAGAGGGAAAATAGACAGCTAGACATCGATGGGAAGGCGAAATGTAACTAAATTTACACCCCGTTTCTATGTTGATTAGATTGGCTTGCATGTTGTAGGCTATTGTTGCAAAGAGCGGGAAATCGTATACAGAGCGTTGAGTTGGTTCAGTGCCAGTCTCAATGCATCCCCTGTCCGGCAGATGTGAAATTCATTCTGTCCAAGGGATCGCATGAACTTGTGTAGGGTGTAGCGCTCATTCTTGATATGTTTCTTGGGAGAATTATATTTCACAACGGAATGAATATGTTTATATCAGATAACCCCTCACAAATAGCGAAGGTCAGAAAAGGTCTTAGACGTTGCATGCTCATCTGAACAACATTGCTGTCACAGTCACGTTTAGTTTCCGTTTGTTTGTATCTGTCACATGTTCCTTTGTTCTGCTTCCCGCCACTCGTCTGTCTCCCTGGTTGCCATCATCATTCATTTGTGTCAGCTGTGATCTGTTAATTATCCTTGTTTGTGTTTGCATGATGGTAGCTTAACAAACTCTTTAAACTCTTTACACAAAAGGGTTACAGGATTAGTTTCGAGTTGACAAAACCAAGCAAATATATTCAGGTTTTGTTGGTCCCATGATGCTGATCATACGTTTTCTCTGTCAACTCAGGCTTTGATCCTGAGTTTAGCTGTGACATCAGTAGTGAACAACCAATCAGACGCTGTGGATCAGTAAAACTCTCTTCTGCAGAATATTACATGATTGAAAAATATTAAGAATTTAAACAAATTTACAAAGAAAGAAGAAAAGAGCTGTCCATGAAAGAGGACAACTTAAAGAAAAATCTTATATACAAGTAAAAGTTATGAAGTTAGTTTAGTTGATATATAGAGAGAATTGAACATTTAAGCTCACATGTAGCTTTATTTTTTTATTTTAAAGCTTATTTGTATGACCTTTATATAGGCTATTTATATTAATTTTAACAAAGTGCAAAATGAATGATTGATTAACTAAAATGATACATGTGTAATTGATTATGAGTATAATAATTACATAAACTATATCTAAATCATTCAAAATTCTTATTATAAATAAGCATTGTTAAAAACCAGACGCATTTGCTATGTAGTGACCTTTCATTTGGAGTAGAAAAAGGGGGAGTGACTTTATTGCATCAAAGGTGTGTCATTTTGCTCAAAGCTGATTGGTCCAATTTCAGTTTGAGATCTCTTATCCAGAACATAACCTGCCCTGGAGCAGTTTAGCCGTGGAGCTTAAGATACTATGGAGATGAACACTGCTAAAATCCAAACCACTTTAATGGTACCTAAAACCCAGGATTGGCACAAACTAAGCTTAAACATATCTGGCTAAACCGGCTTCATGGTATAGGCCCCTGTTCACTCTGTCTTTGTCCAATCTCAGTTGTTTAAGTGTGTTGTGCGGTTGCCCGTCTTGCCTTGATATTAAACCACGTTTTGGAATTGTATCTGCCGGTGTTCGTGACAATTGCAGATTCAAAAGTTTCTTACATAATTGCACAAAAAGCCAAACAAACAGGTGGCATGTTTGGCGAACACGTCGCTGTATCTGAATCCTACAGATCATATGTACAAGGAGGTCTGAGATGTGCCAGTGTTATTTCTGCCATCTTGAGATTCAGGCGTGTTTCTCCAGGGGAACGTAGGAGACAAAATGCATGTGAAAAGCATTGCTGTATTTGCTCTTTGATTGTAATATGAGTAACAACTACACTGCAAAAAATGTGTTTCTTACTTTGTATTTTTGTCTTGTTTCCAGTCCAAATATATACATATATATAAAAAAACGTATCGAGATAGAGATGCTTTTACTAGATAAGTAAAATGAAATGAAATCTGCCAATGGGGTGAGAAAAATAATCTTGTTTCTCTTTGGGACAGAAACAAGAAAAAAAGATTGTTTTTCTTACCCCATTGGCAGATCATTTAGCTTGTTTTAAGCAAAAGCTCACTTCATTTTGATTATATTTTCCAGAAAACAAGAAAACTTCTTACATCATTATACTTATCTAGTAAATGCATCTTGATTTAAGAATATTTAGATATTTTGACTAGACACAATACAGAAATACTAAATAAGAAGAGCATTTTTGCAGCTAATAAAAGTTGATTATCAGTGTTTAACCAAGTGGAAGAAACTGGTTCAAGCAAGTTAAACAAGATGGGGTGGGATGCTATGGATGGGATATGGTAGATCATCCTTGGGTCACTATCACAATTATACCTGCCTCCATCACGTATCCTACCTGGGCCTGTAATAACTATGCCACACTGATGGTATCACCTCGATTACAGACTCTGTGTGGGGGCTTGATTGAAGTCTCAACTGCTTGGTAGAATTCAATTCGGTCAACTCTCATTCTGCTTCAGGTATATGTCCTTTACTACAGAAACCACCAAGAAGAAAATACACAGCCCAAAGAGGAAAATGGCAACTGTTATATCAAGTATGCCACCTCAACAGAAACACAGTGAGAGTTTGCCCATCACACAGGGATGCAGAGGCTCATGAGAAAAACAACAGTGTCATTTCCAGCCAATTGCTTCCTTTCATAAAAACACCTGGTCACCATGCCAGTGTCATTAGCTTCTGGCTGTGTTTGTTTTGTCACCATATGGAAGACTCAGTCCAGATATTTGTCAAACCATCCAATAGCTGATAAGTAGATGACACCAGGGGTCTTGCCCACATATGGTGTCCAGGTCATTTATACAATGCAGGATGTTTAATTTGCCCATTATCTTAATATTGGATTAAATGTTATATATACGCATACAAAATTCCTGGCAAGAAGTGTAAGTGGGAATAATCAAATAATAAAGCTAAAGTATATCTTACTACATGGGTGTCGGAAGCCCAAAAAAAATATGGGTGGGTCCTACCCATAGACTGTAAAAACCTTTTTTACTGGTGATGCCATTTACATCAAGTGCAAGTGGCCGCCTTATTTACGTATTGTTCGGCCACAAAATTACGGAAGACACCAAGTTAATTACAGCGGCAATCTTGTAGGGGTAACACGTTTTGACGTGAATCGACCCAAGGTTCGAATCCGCCTTTTGCCGAACTCGCTCTACTCCCTTTTGCCATGACATATCAGATCGAAAAAGCATTTATTTTCAATACCAATAAAAAAAATACCCGAAAAGTGCAAATAAAGCATCTAACGTGTGTTTAATGATAAAGTGTTTATCGTTAGGGGTAAGTGAAATGACATATGAACTAAATTAGAGACGGTAATAATTTTGTTACATTTATATAGCGCTTTTCTAGGCACTCAAAGCGCTTTACATATAGAAGGGGGGGAATCTCCTCATCCACCACCAATGTGCAGCACCACCTGGATGATGCGACGGCAGCCATATTGCGCCAGTACGCCCACCACACACCAGCTGATTGGTGGAGAGGAGACAGAATGATGAAGTCAATCATATTTATATATATGGGGACGATTAGGAGGCCATGATGGACAGGGGCCAATGGGCAAATTTGGCCATGATGCCGGGGTTACACCCCTACTCTTTAACGAAGGACATCCTGGGATTTTTAAATGACCACAGAAAGTCAAGACCTCGGTTAAACGTCTCATCCGAAGGACGGACCAGAGTTTAAAAGTGAGTGGTTCATACAATGGTTCCAACGCCCATGGCTAGCTGACTTAAATATCTTAAAATATATCAGATCCATTGTTTTGTCTCAAGATGCACACCAGTAATGTTTTTTTTTTCTAAGGCACGTATATAAAAGCTACTTAAATGTCCTAATTGAACTAAGGTCTAATCCTGGTTTAATCTAAGCTCTGTCTGTGAAACCGGGTCTTAGGGTGTGTTCACACTTGGCATATTTGGTTCGATTAAAACAAACTCTAGTGCGATTGCTCTGTTAGTGCGGTTCATTTGAATAAGTGTGAACGTTGTCATTTGAACCCTGGTGCGCACCAAACAAGCAGATCAAGACCTCTGAAAAGATGAGTCTCTGTCCGCTTCCAAACAAACTCTGGTGCGGTTCGACTGAAATATGAACACAACACAAACCAAAGACATGTAAACGAACCTAAAACGGGACATGATGTCACAAGATGCGACCCAAAAAAGGACAATGCTCAAGCACACCTGCTTTTTCTCATCATAGTTACGATGTTGCCCATCACAGTTCGGTACAGGCGTAAGAACAGCATCTACACAGATCTTCATTTGTGTGTGTGTGTGTGTGTGTGTGTGTGTGTGTGTGTGTGTGTGTGTGTGTGTGTGTGTGTGTGTGTGTGTGTGTGTGTGTGTGTGTGTGTGTGTGTGTGTGTGTAAAACGGAGGGATTCCTGCTGCTGTCATGACACATTTAATAAGCTCTTCACAAGTTCTCAGATGGTTAAAATACCATCATATGAAGCTATGCACATACGACGAGCACATTTAGCCCAGCACACAGCGTTGGTTTGGATGTTTGGTAAGTTCAGTCGCAAAATCTATGTAATAAAAGCAGACCAAACAGGTTGTGAACGTATCCCTATGCCTTTAGATTCTGTGTTAAAATGCCGATGTGAACGCCAGGACTAAACCAAGTGAACCAAACTACAAGTGTGAACACCCTTAAGCACTTTTATCAAACAGGATATGATGTTTTAGAGTGAAATATCATAGAATTTATCATCAAATGATTGCCAATACTTTCTGATGCTTGTGCTGTTTTCACTAAAAGCTTTTTTAAAGTTACAAAATGTAATGCGCCAGCCCATGAGTATTGCATGCATTATATTGACAATACAGGAACATAATTTCCTTTTGGGCTATTCATTCCCACTCCAAAATCAACAGCAAACATGTCCGATTCTAGCTCCATTGGAGCATGCAGAGTTCGTTTGCTCACACTTAGCGAAGTGTCATGGCCATGCGAGAGCACCGGTGAAGAACAGAGAGAGGGCGAAAGTGAGACTTTGAGTGTGAGGAAAAAGTGAAAAGATGATGGATCACTTAGACATTCATTTATGTGCCGTGTTTCCACAGCAACCCAAAAACAAACACGCCGAAGACCGATTAAAGCCTTTTAAAGACGCACTTGGCAAATGTCAGCGCAATGCCAGGCCAGGAAGAAATGAACTCAATTTGGGAGACAACTGATGATTATGGAAAGGAGAAAGGTGAAAGACAAGGTGTGCTCAGCATAGCTAATGATTTGTATTGACATTAAAAGGAAGACGGAAGAAGGCCAAATGCATGTTGTATCATGTTTTTTTTTGTCAGAGTTTAAACAAATTCGACTAATATCTTTTAGGCGACATGCAGGTAAATGTGGCCCAAATCCCAATTCATATGTGACTCTGTTTGTGTCATGACCGTGTGAACAGCACAAACCCCATGTAATCTAATCTTTTCAATTCCCACTTAGTCCTAAATCCGATACAGGTCAGATGATTTGCAATGCAACCTCACTCTGAACAGTCATTGGAATTCATGAGACTTTTACATCACGCAAGTGCAGGGGTCTCCAAACTCGGTCCTGGAGAGCCACTGTCCTGCAGAGTTCAGCTCCAACCTTAATCAAACACACCTGAAGCTCCTCAAGGTCTTCAGGATAACTAAAGTTACAGGCAGGTGAGTGTTTTTTTCAGGGTCGGAGCTAAACTCTGCAAGAGAGCGGCCCTCCAGGATCAACGTTCCCCACCCCTGCTCTAGAGCAACATTCGTCACATTTTACATACCCAAAGATATCAAGACCGTCGCAAAAGGTGTCAGTGGAAAGACTGTGGCTGGGTTTCCATCCAAACGTGAAGCAAATCTTTTCAAATTTCGCAACAATTTTTTGAATTTTTATAAAAATGCGAAACAGGTGCGTTTCCATCAAGTTGTTCGAGCGGATGCCTAGTAACCAACAGCAAATAAAACAAGCCATGCACAGAAAATGGAGACAGGACTGCTAATACTTTTGGGCAGGTTATACATTTACTAGCAGTGCAGCTTGCAATTCCCAAATTGAATGTTATGCACAGAAGAAGAAAGCTGAAATTTGGATGAAGGCACTTGCAACAAGGGCATTACGGCGACGTCGAGCCCCATACATATGGGAAAGACAATGTCAGCAGGATTTTTGGGAGGTCGTAGTGACCAGATATTTTACTCACAACCTTTGGCTACGACATTTCAGAATGTCAGAGGCCACATTTGAAATGTTATGCAACATTATTGACACCATCAGCAGAAACAGTAAATTAGTACCTCAAACCTTTTTACAAATTAAGGGATTTTCCCCCCTGAAATTTGGCGCATCAATCACTCGTTTCTGATGCGATACTTCAAAATGTGCATAAAAACAGGGTGATGGAAACATAGCTAGTGATGTGTTAGAACTATTACAGTGACATATACAAGTAAAACATGTGGGCTCGTATCATAAATGTTTAAAACTCTTTTTTGTATCCTCGTCTTTGTATTTTATATTGCCTGTGTATATATTCGCTGGATTCCACAGTGGATAACACAATAAATAAATGCGTAATCATCACTATAATGTCCTCCGTGTTTACGCTGCATTCACACGGGCGCTATGGGATGATTTTAGACTCAAAATGATTAATGCACACACAATAATCCATGAACTTGATAAATGTTGCAGACATGTTTTACTATCCACAAACAAATGCCTTTTAAAGGTCCTGTTCTTCGTGATCCCATTTTTCAAACTTTAGTTAGTGTGTAATGTTGCTGTTAGAGCATAAATAATACCTGTAAAATTATAAAGCTCAAAGTTCAATGCCAAGCGAGATATTTTATTTGACAGAAGTTCCCTTTCAAAGCCTACAGCGAACGGCCGGTTTGGACTACATCCATGTACATCCTGCTTTAATTACGTCAATAGAACAGTTTGTCGACTAACCTCCGCCCACAAGAATACGCGAAAAAGGGGGCGTGGTCTTGTTGCTCCCTCGTGGAGAAGAGGAAGTGTTGCGTTCGGTTCAGTTCGGTTGCGTTTGTCGCCATGTCGTTCAGACGCTGTTATTTTCATCCCGGAGTCAAATCACCTTTGTTTGGCCTTCAGGGGCTGTAGTTTGAGCGCGTTCATCTCCCCGTTACGGTAAGAGGCGGGACCTTTCCGGGCAACGTGAGCTAAGCTGCTGTCGAATCACAACACGGGAACCGCTGGCACAATCAGAACTCGTTACGTATTTCTGAAGGAGGGACTTCATAGAACGAGGAAATTCTCAGGCCGTTTTGAGGACAGTGAAAACAGCAGTATACAGATAAGTAAATTGTGTGAAAAATACTGTTTTTTTACACATGAAACATGAACACATGTTATATTGCACACTGTAAACACAATCAAAGCTTCAAAAAAACACGAAAAACGGGACCTTTAACTTGAGTGTGCAAAATACAGAATTACATGAATGTGCAGCGATTTGTACAAATAGAGATAGTTGTGAATACAAAACTTTGATTTTTTATTAATGCAAGTCAGAATTTGTGCGTGCAATGAGTAAGATGTGCATTTGTGGATCCGGTGACGCGCATGCATTCATTGACTCGTATGTGAATCGATGATATTTGATACTTTCATTTCGCCGGTTTGGCCTTGCACGATCCACACACACAGCTGTCTAAGAACCAAACCTGCTGCCACTAGATGGCAGTATTCTACTAAACGTGGCTTAATTACAGTAGTAAGTAAAGTAAATGAGAAACGTTGATACCGATTCCCAGTGTGAATGCAGCGTTACTTCAGTATGACCATGTGTTGCGTAGCGTGTTTTTATCGTCCTTTTGCGCATGCGGGTCAGTCCAGGACCATGATCTGTTCACACTGGAATCTGATATTGGCCACATTTAAATCAACAATGTGAATATTTATGCAAAAAAACCCCAGATCTGAGCAATAAATCGTACTTGAGCACTGAGTGCTCGCAATGTGAACATTGCCTAATGATGCGTTCACACCAAGCGCGAATAGAGCGAGTGAATTCAATGTTAAGTCAATGTAAAGACGCGTTGACGCGATTCCGCCTCATTCACGCGTCCAGTTCGTGCGAATGACGTGAATCGACCGTCTTGCGCAAGTGATTTTATTTGGTGCTTTTTGTGCATTCGCACGTTTGAAGCGAATTCGTGTCTGACGCCCAAGTTGAAAAATCTGAACTTTGGCGTCTATTTGCGCCGCGATAACCAATCAAGTCACGTGGTAAAGTAATGTGATGAGAAACCCCACATAATGTAAAAATACTACTGTCATTGTGTCACAAAATGTAGTTTTAAGACTTTTTCAGGTAAGAATGTAGTTATTTAAAGCTCAAATCTGTGGTTTATTTATAAAGTGCGCCTATTTAAAAAAATAATCTGCGTTTTTGGAGATGTGAGATCCAGGCGATTACCGGGCGCTCAGCGCTCATTAAAATCAAAATAACACCTTTATCCAGCTTGTTATTGTCTTCCGTGTGTGCCTCCACGACGCATGCGCGAGAATATGACGCAGATCTGGCGTTCGGACACATGACCCAGAAGGGATTTGTTTACAAGCAGAGGAAGATGCGCGTGTCTAAGCTGTTGAATTCTACATTGATCGTGCTTTAGGTCTCAGCGTAGTTCTCAAAATGGGGCTTAAGTGTGCATTTCATGGATTCCCGAACGCTGGCGCTACGTCATATTCTCGCGCATGCGTCGTGGAGGCACACACGGAAGACCATAACAAGCTGGATAAAGGTGTTATTTTGGTTTTTTTTGCGCACAAAAACTATTGTCGTCGCATCGTAAAATTATTGTAGAGCCACTGTGGTGAGATGGACTTTGTAATGACGTTTTAAGTGCCTTTTATGGGTCTTGGGAGTGTAAATGTACTGAATGCCAATGGAGGCCTATCTGAAGCCTTTCTCAGCATCAGATTTCAACAAAAATATCTTCATTTGTGTTCCGAATATGAACGGAGGTCTTACGGGTGTCGAACGACATGAGGGTGAGTAATTAATGACAGAATTTTCATTTTTGGGAGAACTAACCCTTTAAACAATTTCATAGTATTAACAAACCATGCAAATAGCATACTTTCTTCATATTAATTCCAAGATCCCATGATATATGAATATAAACCAATGATAATCAATCAGTAACTGTACATACATTTAAAAAAAATCATGGTGTAACAGAACTAGTAATCAAATCCTCTCGTAATGACACTCTAAACTATAAATAAACTGCTGCCTCTTTGCACTTTTAACCTTTGTGTGACTTTTTAATCGTGAAGAACGTACATCAGAGAGAACAGATATGTGCATATGGTCTCCATGGTAACAGTAATTTGTCAGGTGGGTGCCTGGCAGTAACGTGTTACTGATGGGTAATGGGCGAGAGTACTCGACGTGCGAGAAAGAGGAGTGCTAATCAGCACACATGGGAGTCAGTCGCTAACAGGTCTCTGATTTGTAACAGTGTACTCTTTCAAAATTAAACACAGCCCTGCTGAAAAACAAGGATTAATCCAGTCTACAGTGGTTTCTTGGTCTTAGCTGGCTTAGCAGATTGGCCTTCTGGTGTCTTAAGCATCAGTCGTGATGAAATGGAAGGGCCTGATTGGTTGTTGGGTTGTGGGCGTGGCTTGTGAATGTGGGCGTGGCTGATGAATGTGAGCTTGCAGGGAGTTTAAGCACACAAAGAAGTACCTTTTCACAAGGTCCAGTTGACATTTGATTAAACATTACAAAAAATATATATATATATTAAACATGCACAGATGAATTGTTCTCCATTTTTTGTTGAATTTTCATTTCATGCTGACTTTGAGGTGTTTCATTCAGCAGTGAGATTGAGTTCACACAAGTCTTGTCCAGTATATCACTTGCGGTAAACATATTGTAAATATTTTATGATCACTCTAAACAAGCCTTTTGCTTTCTTTCCACTGACAGAACAAAGGCAGCCATATTGGCAGAACAGGCCACACCCGCTGAGTGCTTGTCAGCTATCTGAGCAATCCAGCATATCTACTTTCCATCTTCACGACGGTCTTTAGGGAGCAGACAGAGAAAGAATGTGAGACAGTGGCAGAGATGTAATGTTTGAAGTGAGTGAGGAGGCAAAAGAAAAGGGAGGCACAAAAGATTCAGGAAAAAAAAAATACTTAAGGAGTGCACAAAAGCAATGATTTCACTCCTTAGCAGCTTTAAATCCTGAGAGACATTGCTTTTGATGTAAAGGTTACTCAAACACGCAACTCGAAAAATGGATGAACCGTGAATATCAGGAGAGCGACTGTGTAACCTTTTCTGTGACCAGCACAATTGAGCCTACTGGACCACGTGAAATGAGTGAAGATTTATATAGTGCGCAACAATGACATTGACTTTTTTAGAGACCATGGCATTTTCCCCATTCATTTTCTCATGAAATTCATGAAGCAAAACACCATGAACCAAATCAGAAACATTTAGTAGTGTCTAAATCTCACCAAGGCTTAATTTATTTGATCAAAAATGCAAGAAAAACAGCAATACTGTGAAATATTAAATATATATATATATATATATATATATATATATATATATATATATATATATATATATATATATATATATATATATATATATATATATAATTATATTGTAAAATGTAATTTATTCCTGAATTTTCAGCATCATTACTCCAGTCTTCAGTGTCACATGATCCTTCAGAAATCATTCTAATGTGATGATTTGCTGCTCAAGAAACATTTATGAGTATCATCAGAGCTGATTAATATTTTTGTGGAAACAGTTTTTTTCAGGATTCTTTGATGAATTGAAGGTTAAAAATAACAGCATTTATTATAAATAGAATGTATTGCATATTAATGTAATATTCATATTTCATGTCTTTACTGTCTTTTTGGATCAATTTAATGTGCCTTTGCTAATTTATTTTCTTTTTTTAAATATTAAATATTAAGAAATGCTCTTAGAATGATTTCTGAAGGATCATGTGACACTAAAGACCTAAGTAATGGCTGTAAAAAAAAATTAAGCTTTGCCATCACAAGAATAAATTACATAAAAATAAATAAAAAAAGTATTACCACAGAAACCAGTTAGTTTAAATTGTAATAATATTTCACAGTATAATGCGTCCTATTCTTCTATTATCCAGAATGGCAGCACAGCACACCAGAGCTGCGCCCTCTACTTTTCATGCGTGAATTTGCATTTTTACCTCAGCCTGAGGCTTATTATTTCAATTTTGGTATGAAGAGGTCTTTAACTTTTTTGTTATAAAAAAACCCAAAACCAAAAACAAGCGCAGCCCAGGTGAGAAAAAGTAACGCAAAAGTAATGTAACGCATTACTTTTCTTAAAAAGTAACTAAGTAACTCAATTAGTTACTTTTTAAGGGAGTAACGCAATATTGTAATGCATTACTTTTCAAAGTAACTTTCCCCAACACTGCTAATAATAAACTGCTCTTATAAAGCATTTGATGATCTTTGTTAATTTCAACATTTACTAATACTTAATTTAAAATCTTGTTAACATTAGCTAATGCACTGTGAACTAACATGAACAAACCATGAACAGCTGGATTTTTTATTAACAAACGTAATGAAGATTAACTAATACAGTAACAAATGCATTGCTCATGGTTAGTTAATGTTAGTTAATACATTAACTAATGTTGAACATTATTGTAAAGTGTTACCATTTTAATTAATTGCTAAATATTTAGCTATACAATTATTTTGAGAATGTAGGCTGAACGACTCGATTTCATCATTCACAGTGATTAATGGGTGTGAGCGGTTGTTGCAGAACTCTTGCACTCATGATTCGAGTTAATTAAAACCACTTTATTATATATAATGTGTATACGTATATGCACAGATGCAACTTGTAGAGATTGCCAGGTTCTCATCTCAATCCCATCTGTCACGCAAAGCTGTAATATTAGACAGATCAGACCATTCACACGAACACACACACACACACACACACACACACACACACACACACACACACACACACACACACACACACACACACACACACACACACACACACACACACACACACACACACACACACACACACACACACACACACACACACACACACACACACACACACACACACACACACACACACACACACACACACACACACACACACACACACACACACACACACACACACACACACACACACACACACACACACACACACACACTCTCTCTCTCTCTGAACCCTGTTGAATGTCAGCGTGCAAAACAGTCAAAAGAGCACAAATGAAGCCACACATCTCCACGCAGACGCTTACAAAAACCACATGCACTTTGGGTCCTGCCATTTGCAGCAACAATGCATTGACAAGCTTAACCGTGTGCTAATAAGACATTTCTAAATGATTAATACCCTTTTGAGCAGAGTTTGAGTCACGCATCAAGTTTAGCCCTGAACAAACAATAAAAAAACGCTGTTATCAAATCAGTGACAGGGATTGCGCATTAGCAATTGCCTATAAATAATCATGCATGAGTGAAAGGCATTTATCTACATAGAATGAAGTCAGATTGTTATGTGGTATCGCAGAGAAAGAAAAGAAGCATTGAATCGTTTTCAGTTAACATTCTTGTCAGTATTTGTTTGGCCCAAGGCGGATAACATATTTTTGTTTTGTCTTTTCAGCAGCGAGCGAGAGAAAATTCCATTATATGCCGCAGGTACATGGGTCTATTAGGCTGCGGAGGACAAAAAACACATCCCACTAGCACACTGGACACAACTCAACAGAATGAGCAAAACGGACAGATGCACAGAAAGGAAACACTTTACAATAAGGTTTCGTTTGTTAACATTAGTTAAACCTTTAACTGTCACCCCCCTTTTTGAGAATACACATGAAAATGCACTATCCAAACTTAAAGGGCTGTAATTCAAGAATGCTTTGGAATATAGACCAAAGTTTGGTCTCGTTTTAAAGACGACATTCTGCAGATTATTGTTGAAGTGAAAGCAATTCAAAATATGAAAGTATGAAATAGTTATGGAAGTTTAAATTTACTGTAAATGAAAAATACTGTACTAAATATTTTTTATTTCATATAAAATATATATTTTACAAAAAAGAATTTACTCTAAAATTACTATAAAATCAAAGCCATATGTCTAACCAATTTGTGTTCCAAATTTGAAGTTGATATCACAAAAATTGAAGTCCCCATGAGATTTTGTTTAGGGTGCTGTACCAAAAATAGCCACCGGGTGTCATTCAAATTCCATTTATTGTTGTTTTGATGCATTTTCCTGTAAATTTCTGTCCAAATATTACTTCCATCACAAAACAGTCATCAAATATGGACCCTTGAGACTCAGACCTTTCCGACAATATGCGTTTTGTCAAGATTGGAAAAGATTTTGAATATAAAGTAGTTAAAATAATTGTTGTAATATGAAACATGACAGCGCCCACTAGGGGAGGAGCCCACTAGAATAATTTAGAGTAACGTTTCCATGGCAACACAATGTCCGATTTCAAAACGGTTTTCACAGGATGAATTTTGAGTTTGTAAGCTTTCAAATGATACCTAATTTGTGATAATTACTTAAATATATGATATGAAAAAAGGCGATCAAAAAAAGAGCACCAGGCGTCCCACCTGTGGGACGGTGACAGTTAAGGGGTCTCAAACTAACAATAAACAATGCTTCTACAGCCTTTACTAATGTTAGTGAAACATTTACTAAAACATTTTAAGGTCAAAAGTTATATCTGTTGACATGTGTTAAGTAATATTAATCGGGGGTCCGTTCTTCATATGTCGCTAACTCGGTTAGCTGGATTTGATTGTTGACGATTTGGCATGATCTTGGATTGTTTGGTTCTTCGAAGCTCATAGCAACAGGTCCGTAAGCTCAAACCGGCTCAGGAGCAGCTTATTTCCTGTAAACAGGATTAGATTGCATTTTGAGGTGATACATAAAATCTGTCCCAGCCACTGCTACTTTATTACAAGAGTTCATTACTGAACCAGGTGCAATAATAATAATAATAATATAAAAATGTATTTGAAAATAATATTATAATGTGTTGATACTATAGACACGTGATTAAGAGATTTATTTTGTGTTGGAATAATTACTTTATAATTTTATTACACATGTTGTACAGTTATCCTTAGCCCTGCACTAATTTGAGTGATGACCGATATTATGGGATGGCTTGATGCAGATAACTTGATCTTGACCCTTAAGAAACTTTAATGAATGCTGTCACATAACAAATCTGCTTCAAATTGAATTAAAAATTAACACTGAAATAAAAATGTAAAGGGGTGCAAATACTATAAAATCGTGAATATAAATAATTGGGAATCCTGTAAAAAAAAAAAAACAGTGCACATTTATCTATTTTAACTCTTATGTTGGTTTGTTCGTTTGGCTGTTTCCTTGTAAAGGTCCAGAAATGCGTGTTTTTTTTAATTTGTTAAAAATTTTTGCCAGGTGGCTTTTTTAATTATATGATGTCATTACGTTGGTGTCTTGCCACCAGCCAATCGCTGCATTGCTGATCGCGGTTTCGAGTATCGATGCAACTGCCCTCTTCAGGGAACACAGGAACGCGCAGTAATCTTAGAAAACTTCATCCAGATATTTTAATCCAATTTGCAAATTCGTTTGAGGAACCAAATTAGCCAGAGATCAGTTATCACAATTAGAAGATCTGGGATCTGTCAAATCATCTCAGATGTATTAAGCGAGGTACGAAGAACGGACCCCAGGGCTTGACATTAAACCTTTCCATTCACTTGTCCGAGTAAAACATTTGCTTGTCCTGAAATTTTTTTTTTTTTTTGTGTTGTAAATATAATTTAATTCTCATTTATTCTCATTTTAAATTAAATTAGAATAATACGACACTATAGGGCTGTTACCAATCAAATTAAATAATTTACACTGAAAAATTACAACTGCATTAAAAATGTTATGAGATTGCTTTGAATATTTTTTGAATATACAAATAAGAAATGTTTGATACTTTTAAGCATGAAACTAAACCGCCAGTAGGTGGCGGCAGGTGAGCGTCTTAATGAGCGAGTCATTCATTCAAACGATGAAATTAAGTAAATCGTGATGATATTCAGCACTCTTAGTCGTGTGATGTTGCTTAACTGTATCATATGGTAAAAATATAAAAACTCCACATTTTGAATTTTTACCACAGTAAGTTAACTGAGTTTCTTTGCACGAGACTCGACAGTCCAACCGTGTTACATTAAGTACATTATATATTATATTATATTATTATTATTCACTATTGATCCCCACTTACACTAAATAAATGCAGAATCATTCTCACGTTTTGGTGACTCCCTAGTTATTTTTTGTTGAGGTTTTAATCAGCATACTTGTCCAATCAGACGAATAAAATTCTTAATGTCGAGCCCTGTTAATAAATGAGACCTTTTTGTAAAGTCTAACCAGAAAATCATTTAAATCCAAATGACTTTAATTTTCACAGCAATGCAATTGAAGAACCAAAGAATCTTTCAGATCTTTCAGTAAAACGTTTGTAAAAGAACCATCTTTTTATAAGTGTACATGGACAAAAGAACATTTTAATAATCTAAAAAACTGTTTTACACTCTAAATAACCTTTGTGCAATGCAAAATGTTGGAATTATACAAGCTTTATTTTTAAGAGTGTATAACCACAAGCGGAAAATTTGAAAATCCATTGGGGGAAAACAACAGTATATCTGGACTATTTAAAATATTTGGTAAAATGACCATTGAAAAATAATGATATGACCAAACCGATTGTGGCAATGTGTACTGTATATCTGCACCATATATCCACAGAACACATCCTATCTATCCATTTGAGACAATCACATGCACATCCTCCTTGTCTAGGTGACCTCTTGAAATGGACAAAGGTGACGTATCGTATAAAGGGTGCATGATCTATGTTCTGCTGGTCAGCTTATGTAATGCACAGTTACTCTCAGTAGGGCAAGAAGCACATCTGTCTGTCAAAGCAGCGGTGACTCAGTTAAAACCTAGACTCATTCGTTCCCTACCGTCATTGATTCTGCCATCAACGCCCCTCCAATACATACAGCGCCTAAATCTATTATGTGGAGGAGCCACACTCCTGTGATTTCACTATTTATGTCTGCAGTGGGACAGTTTTTCCAAGTTTTATGACTGGTCATGCATGGAGCTGATCACATGATTTCATAAAAACATACTGGTCAGCGGACAAACTCTCTTTTTAATATCTCTCTCATATACATCAGCAATTTAGTCCTAATGTACAGTTACTTAGACATGATTACTATTAGTATAACTATTAGTTTTGCTTTATATAGAAATCATTCATGTGATTTGATCCTTTGTCATGCTGGTCTGATGAGCTGAGACATTTTGAGAGAAGATGTTTTTGTGAATACAGTCACACAATCACTCAGGTGCTCCTAGCAGAGTAACCAAAGGTGTAGTTCATCCAAGCAGCAACGTCCCCCAGTTTCTCTTAAAGCCAATACGGAAGTGACTTAAACTGTAATTCATTGACTGGCCACTAGAGACAGGCTCCAAAAGGGAGCAGAATCTCATTGAGCCCTAGACTGGGTAAACCCAGCCTGAAATGCCAGCGACTTGATTTCGCCTTGCAGCTCAGGCTGGAAACCTGTACATATCTCTATCCTGCTTCTGTTAGAAATTTGCGGGGATCAATCACAAACCGGCTTAACTACCTGGCACGCTATTGGCGGGTTTAACACAATGACAGATAGGGAAGCGATGGATTGTTGGTCTGATTGGACTATCCAATTGCGTACAGAGTCATTTGAACTATGCCCGTTGATCACGCCTCTTGTGCAGTAGAAAATACAGACCAGACTCCCCAGACCAATGTTCAATCTTAAAGGGGTGATGACTTGAGAAATCATCTTTCCCTTGAGCCTTTGATATATAAAAGTTCATCGTGATATAAGAATATCCTGTAAGTTTTGGAGCTGAAAACGTCCTTTTTAGTCAAAGAAAAGCTTTTATTGACACCAGGCCCAGAAAACGAGAGCTCTCAGAATATGTCGACCATTGACGTCATCGAAAGCAGAAGCATCGCCTCAACAGATAAATATGTACGCCTACTTCTGTAGCCCCGCCCACCGACTCGTGGAGCTAAACGGATCGCACTACCGAGCAATAAACATGCCGGTTTAGCTCACCTGTGTAATGTGGCGTTCACACCGGATGCGATTCGCGCAAAGGTGGACGCTTGAACATTTTGAGTTTACTCGCTTCAATCCTGTACACGCGTGACATTCACTGCACAACAGACGCGAATTCGCGTCATGGGCGGGGCTTCCGCCAGCGGCTCGTCTCGTTGAGAAATGGCTGACATGGGCTGTGTTTACATGTCTTTTTTTTGTTAAAATCTACCGTTAATGTGTGACAAAACGTAGTTTTAAGACTTTTTCAGTCGATAATGTAGTTGTTTAAAGCTCAAATCTGTGGTTTATTTATATAAAGAGTGCCTATTTGAACATTTTATCTGGCGTTTTCGGAGTTCAGCGCTCAGCGCTCGTCAAAGCCGACGAGGGCAACCTTTCCTCGGCCAGTCCTTCTGCCGTCTGCCGCTGGCTCTGATGTCCCGCGAATCGCGCGTTCAAAACGTTCAATTCGCGTCCTTCGCGGCACCTCATTCGCGCGAATCGCGCCGCAGAATGCCATTTCGCGTCTCTGCATTGATTTAACATGTAAATGTTAAGTCTACTGTACGTTATTAAACAAATGACATTTGGCTTGATATTTTCCATTCCAATGCAGTGACATTCAGAATTTTTTAGGGTCACTGTATTGTGGATGGAAAGATTGTCATTTCTCTTCTGTAAGCGAGAAGGCTGCATTAATGTCCATTCCCCTACGAGCATGTCAAACAGGACACTGGCCCCGCGAGTACTCTGCTTTTCTGGGTCAGGAAGACAGGAGCCATGGCGAGAGTAGTCATTTGTATACGTGTGTCCGCTTACACACTTGTGCGACTCCACACAGTGAATTTTGAGCCCTTTGAGACCCTAGTATGATTCTTCAGCTCGGACCACACACACACACACACACACACACACCTCAGTGACCTCCAACCAATGTTTGCCGAGTAAGCAAAGACCTTCACTGCGGTAATCAGAATCCACTTCCAAAACCTCATCTACACTAAAAAAAGAAAAAGGAAAGAAAAACATGAGTGTGACCTCCTGCGACCTTCTGTGTGAAAACACCCCTCTTAAGCAGCTGATATAAATGTATGAGCAGAGAAATAATAAAAAAAAGACTTGAAACAAGCTGGATAAAAAATTTAACAGACCTCCTCTTCTCTCACCCCATCCGAAATGAATGTGCAGATATAGGACACACTTTTTGTTCTGCCTCTATGCATGTCAATGTCTAATTTTGACCTTCAAATGCACTCTCCTTTCAAGTGCCCTTCTGACTGTATGGCAGCGTATCAGACAGCTGATGCTTTCACAAGAGGAAAGCACTGATATAAAGGGCCACTCTTCTGTACAATTTTAATGAAATGTAGAGGAGAAAAAATACATGATGCAATATGTCACTATGCACCAAAAAGCAATGGTTTTGAACAGACGAATCCTTTCGATCCTACATATTTTTTAAGAAAAATGTTGAACAGTTCCTGCAGCTTTCCATAGAAGTCCATTCATCAGATAATGTTTATTTTCATCTATTCATTATGACATGAAACTTGATTAATCAATAATATCATAGCCAACTTAAACCCGGCTTGATCCTTGGTCATATTACAGAAATCAAATGCATTGTTTCATGTCGTCTTTAAGCACAGGACTTCTTGCAACGCTAATGAATTTGGCTCGTGTGCTAAAAGGAATGTTCCGGGATCAATGCACGATAATCTGAAAATTATGTTTACAGTAATACACTTACAGTGGAAGGCAAGGCAAGGCAAGGCATTGTATGGTTGTAAATGTTCAAATGTGCACGGTTTCAAAAGTATGCAACTTTTAACCATTCAACTCAGTTAAATTGATAACTTGATACTTGCAAAAAACTAAATTATTTAACTAAAAAAATATAAGCAGCACAAATATCTTGCCCCATAAAGTTACACTCTAAGTGCATTATTGTAAAAATGATTGTTATTACAAACTGAGGGATAAGATAGATGGATGGATGGAGATAGACAGATAGATAGACGGCTATTGGATGGATGGATGGATGGATGGATGGATATACAGATTGATAGACGGATGTAAGATGGATGGATGGGTGGATAGATATACGTACAGACGGAGATAGACAGATAGATAGACGGATATTATATAGATGGTATTATATTATAGACAGATGTTAGATAGATAGATGGATGGATATCCAGATTGATAGACGGATGTAAGATGATGGATGGATGGTGGATAGATAGATAGATAGATAGATGATAGATAGATAGATAGATAGATAGATAGATAGATAGATAGATAGATAGATAGATAGATAGATAGATAGATAGATAGATAGATAGATAGATAGATAGATAGATAGATAGATAGATAGATAGATAGATAGATAGATAGATAGATAGATAGATAGATAGATAGATAGATAGATAGATAGATAGATAGATAGATAGATAGATAGATAGATAGATAGATAGATAGATAGATAGATGGACGGACAGACAGAGATAGACGGATATTATATAGATAGACGGATATTATATAGATAGACAGATGTTAGATAGATAGATAGATAGATAGATAGATAGATAGATAGATAGATAGATAGATAGATAGATAGATAGATAGATAGATAGATAGATAGATAGATAGATAGATAGATAGATAGATAGATAGATAGATAGATAGATAGATAGATAGATAGATAGATAGATAGATAGATAGATAGATAGATAGATAGATAGATAGATAGATAGATAGATAGATTGATTGATTGATTGATAGACGGATGTTGGATGGATGGATGGTGGATGGACGGACGGACAGATAGATATATATACATACAGATAAAGATATACAGACAGATCGACAGACAGACAGACAGATGGATGGATGGATGGATGGATAGATATACAGATTGATAGATGGATGTTAGATGGACGGATAGATATACAGATTGATAGACGGATGTTAGATGGATGGATGGATCGATGGATGGATAGACAGACAGACAGATAGACAGATAGATATACATGCAGATAAAGATATACAGACAGACGGATGAATGGATGGATGAATGGATGGATAAAGATATACAGACGGATGGATGGATGGATGGATGGATGAATGGATGGATAAAGATATACAGACAGATCGACAGACAGACAGATGGATGGATGGATAGATATACAGATTGATAGACGGATGTTAGATGGATGGATGGATGGATAGATATACAGATAAATAGATAAAGACAGACAGACAGACAGACAGATAGACAGATAGACAGATAGACAGATAGATAGATAGATAGATAGATAGATAGATAGATAGATAGATAGATAGATAGATAGATAGATAGATAGATAGATAGATAGATAGATAGATAGATAGATAGATAGATAGATTCAAATTTCCTTTTTTGTTTAGAAGAAAAGAGTGAAATGAAGAGGACCATCTCTCCACATGAGCTCAGGAATAGCGGCTTATGTAACCCACACAATTCTAAATATACTGATGCAGGACTGGCCATGGAGGAGTGGAGTGAACTACATGATGAGATCCAGAACAACAAATACATGAACAGAGGTCAGGGGGCTCTTGCATCGCTTGGTTTCATAATGAGATGCTAATAGGCCAAGATTTCGAAAAGTTGTAGGGAGACCACAGAGAGAGAATTCGTTAGAGATGCATGGCTGTTTTATTGGCCACCTAGTCAGATCACTTCAATAAATAACAGTATACCACCTCTGAAGCTGATATGAGCTAAATCGAAGTTTCAATGGAAACAAAACATGACATTTTACTCAAAAATTTAATAATTACGCTAAGACTCAGGTTGTGTTTCAGGATCACTGGCAGCCATTATAAGGGTTTTGAAAGACAGACACCATTACACAATATCTAAATGTAAAGCAGGGCCTAAAATTAACACTCGCCAAGCGCCAAATGATAAAAATCAGCATTGGCAAGTACAGTGGCATGAAAAAGTATGTGAACCGCTTGCAGAATCGGTGAAAATGGGAATAATTTTAACTAAATAAGAGGGATCATACAAAATGCATGTCATTTTTTATTTAGTACTGTCCTGAATAAGATATTTTACATAAAAAATGTTTACATATAGTCACAAGACAAAAAATAGCTGAATTTATAAAAATAACCCTGATAAAAAGTTTCTGAACCATTGATTCTCAGTGCTGTGTGTCGTTCCCTGATGATCCACGGCTGTGTGTGTGTTTTGTGATGGTTGTTCATGAGTCTCTTGTTTGTCCTGAGCAGTTAAACTGACCAATGTTCTTCAGAAAAATCCTCCAGGTCCCAAACATTCTTCAGTTTTCCAGCCTCATTTTCATATTTGAACCCTCTCCAGCAATGACTGTATGAGTTTAAGATCCATCTTTTCACACTGAGGACAATTGAGGGACTCAAACACAACTATTAAAAAAGGTTCAAACATTCACTGATGCTCCAGAAGAAAACACAATGCGGGGGTGAAAACTTTTGAACAGGATGAAGATGTCCAAATTTTTCTTTATTATTTTTCTTATTTTGTTTAAATATATATATATATATATATATATATTTCATTTAGTACTGCCCTTCAGAAGCAACAGAAGATACTTGTGTTTCCCGGAAGACAAATTAAGTACAATTTTCCTTGATTTTCAAATTCAATAGGTTTTCACCCCTGGCTCTTAATGCGTCATTTCTCCTTCTGGAGCATCAGTGAATGTTTGAACCTTTTTTAATAGTTGTGTTTGAGTCCCTCAATTGTCCTCAGTGTGAAAAGATGGATCTTAAACTCATACAGTCATTGCTGGAGAGGGTTCAAATATGAAAAAGAGGCTGGAAAACTGAAGAATGTTTGGGACCTGGAGGATTTTTCTGAAGAAAATTGGGCAGTTTAACTGCTCAGGACAAACAAGAGACTCATGAACAACCATCACAAAACAAAAAAAACAGCCGTGGATCATCCAGGGAACGACACACAGCACTGAGAATCAATGGTTCAGAAACTATCAGGGTTATTTTAATTTATTCAGCAATTTTTTGGTCTCGTGGACTATATGTAAAACATTTTTTTTTGTAAAATATCTTATTCAGGACAGTACTAAATAAAAATAACATGCATTTTGTATGATCCCTCTTATTTAGTTAAAATTATTCCCGTTTTCACCGATTCTACAAGCGGTTCACATACTTTTTCATGCCACTGTATATGAAATGGTGTCACTTGCCAATTGGCCGGTAACATTTTTATAAGTTCTAACAATGCATGAACGTGAACAAACATGAATGACACACTGTCACGAAAGTTCAAGCCTTGACAATTTAAATAAGCGCACAAAGACGTGAAAGGGAGAGCATTCGTTACTAGCTGTGTGGAAAGTTGTGTGCGCGCAAACATCCGAAACACGCTCAGAAAGCCGCGTCTCAGACAGCGCACAAATACTAAACTGAGCTCTCTTTCACGTCTTACTGCGCTCAAGCGGACAAGTTCACGCGAGAATCCTAGTAAACGTAGTCTGTTATGTCTTGAGTGAGCATAAATAGTTGAGAAAGTAAATGCATGTGTACCCTATCAGTATATTAGATTCACGCATTCGCTCTTACAGTGACAGCAACCTAATATTTCTGCTGTTAATCAAACAAAAAAGGACAAAGAAATTCACTGCTTTTGACTGAATAACTTTAATAAGGATTAATTAATAAGGATGTTTAATTTACAGTGAAGACTATGCAGTGTTATTTTTGCATTTTTCATGGCCAGTACAAAAATATTTATGGCCGGTATATTTTCTTAAGTCACCGGCCATTGCCAGGAGTGGAAAAAAGTTAGTTTTAGGCCCTGATGTATAGAGATCACACAGTGGTCAATGCCATTACGCTGTGTGCAGCCAGTAACCTTGAGACATATGGGGGTGACTGACCATCACACAATCAAACCCCTAGAGCTAAACAAATAAAAGGGAGAAAATAATAAACCCGGCAGACACTGGGAGGCTTATTTTAGCAAGCGGCCAGCAATGGAAACCATTAAAGATGCAGGAAGAAACACAGCCTAGATGAGACTCTCCTGACTGGACATCATCAGAAATGTGATGTACAACTTCACCCAAAATCCCTGAATGCTCATGCTTTCAAAGACACCTGATGGCCCATGAGAGATGCATAAAGCAATCAATTATTGACCCTGTAGTCATGCATTTCAAGTGTCCTGTCATCTCCAACTGGAGCTCTGCATTGATTTGCTCCATAAAGCGTGCTGAAAAATTAAACTGTCAATCAAAGGGAAGAAAAAAAATAAGAGACGCAATCAGCAAAACATGAAGGAAATGTGACAGCTGCGTTTGTATGATGATATGCAACATATCCTGTAGGTTATTTGTGAAGGCATTTTGAAATGGTAATTGGAAAAACGCACATATTTTGCATCTTTCAGCCCCTGAGATGCTCCATGTGGCAGCTGAATTTCTCAAATGTGACTGGACAGTTCAGTGTGATGGCTGTGTGTCCGTAGACAGGGGAAAAAAGGCCAGTGCGGCCCATCTGCTGTGTGTGAGCGCATCGTGTGTGACAGAGAAACATGCTGAGGGAGAGATATAGAGAGAGAGATGGAAAGAATACTGGCACTGGTTTCGTCCTGCTGAGGTTAGACATCAATTCAATTTGAAGTGCAAATATGTGAATGCAAACGTAGACTCCACATAAACTCAATTCCACTCATTATTGCATTTGAAATCACAATTTATAACACAACCCAAGTGGATTTTCAGCATTGCTTGTACTTGTAAATTGTTTCTAATTTTGGTGTTGGGAGAATTTGCTGCTTGCCAAGAGACAAACTTCTCATAAATTAAACTACATTGAAGCTTTTTCATGCCTCTGAAAATGCAAAGTATTGGCACTTTTGTACTTTCTGTCTCAAAGACATTGTGGTATTTTTACCTGAATTTCCATGCCCTGTTCCAGTAATCGTTTGGCTTGGTTCTCCACCTCCAGACGAGCTCGACTGATGAACAGCAGGTCATTTTCTATGACATCAATACCTGACAGATCAACACCTTGGGACAGGTAATCTGAAAGGAATGGAACAAAACATTTGTCACTATTATTTTTGTTTTTAGTTGTTAAAATAAGGGGAAATCAACTAAAATAATTCCAATTTATTTTATGGGCAAAGTTTTACAGGACCATTTTTTTCATAAACATGGCCAGTCATATGTCTATGTGACAGATAACGTGCCATATCGAGGATGAGCGAGTGTGTTTGCACAGCCCTAGGAACCCGTTAGCATGCAAACCGTCTTCTTCGCAATAGTCTGCTCTAAGTAGGGTGTCTGGGAGCCACCCGACCCATCATCGCAGCAGGCTGTGCAAATTATGCCTGATTTAGTTTTTTTTTTAGCATGAAATACATCAAAAACTGTTGGAAGAGACGGGAAAGGCTTCAGAAAGCACTCAAACAGACAGTGCTAATGTTGGCAGCTTTCTACTTAGGGCTGATTGAACTCATCGGAAAAAAGCTAAGCATTTATATAGACGGCAGCTCGCCCTGAAATGGATACATCAACTACGGCAGCATCTTCTAGGATGGTGTGGGATACAGGTGGATGAGGCTTATCGTCCCAGATACACCTGCAAGTATTCCACACGGGAGACCAGCTGCCATTCACAACCGTGAAAAAGTATCTTTACGAGCTGTTTAAAGGGATAGTTCACCCAAAAATGAAAATTAGACCATGAATTGCTCTCCCTCAAGTCATCCTAGGTGTATATGACTTGTATATTAAAAAATTCCTGCTCTTCCAATCTTTAAAATGGCAGTGAATTGTTGTTTTTGTTTTTGAAGTCCATAAAAGTGCATCTATCCATCATAAAAGTGCATCTATCATCACAAAAGTGCATCTATCCATCACAAAAGTGCATCTATACATCATAAAAGTGCATCTATCCATCATAAAAGTGCATCAATCCATCATAAAAGTGCATCAAGTGCATCTATCCATCATAAAAGTGCTTCAATTCATCATAAAAGTGCTTCAATCCATCATAAAAGTGCATCTATCCATCATAAAAGTGCATCAATCCATCATAAAAGAGCATCTATCCATCATAAAAGGGCATCTATCTATCATAAAAGTGCATCAATCCATCATAAAAGTGCATCAAGTGCATCTATCCATCATAAAAGTGCTTCAATCCATCATAAAAGTGCTTCAATCCATCATAAAAGTGCATCTATCCATCATAAAAGTGCATCAATCCATCATAAAAATGCATCTATCCATCATAAAAATGCATCTATGCATCATAAAAGTGCATCTATCCATCATAAAAGTGCATCAATCCATCATAAAAGTGCATCTATCCATCATAAGTGTATCAATCCATCATAAAAGTGCATCTATCCATCATAAAAGTGCATCTATCCATCATAAAAGTGCATCAATCCATCATAAAAGTGCATCAAGTGCATCTATCCATCATAAAAGTGCTTCAATCCGTCATAAAAGTGCTTCAATCCATCATAAAAGTGCATCTATCCATCATAAAAATGCATCTATCCATCATAAAAGTGCATCAATCCATCATCATAAAAGTGCATCTATCCATCATAAAAGTGCATCAATCCATTATAAAAGTGCATCAATCCATCATAAAAGTGCATCTATCCATCATAAAAGTGCATCTATCCATCATAAAAGTGCATCAATCCATCATAAAAGTGCATCTATCCATCATAAAAGTGCATCTATCCATCATAAAAGTGCATCTATCCATCATAAAAGTGCATCAATCCATTATAAAAGTGCATCAATCCATCATAAAAGTGCATCTATCCATCATAAAAGTGCATCTATCCATCATAAAAGTGCATCAATCCATCATAAAAGTGCATCAATCCATTATAAAAGTGCATCAATCCATCATAAAAGTGCATCTATCCATCATAAAAGTGCATCTATCCATCATAAAAGTGCATCAATCCATCATAAAAGTGCATCAATCCATTATAAAAGTGCATCAATCCATCATAAAAGTGCATCTATCCATCATAAAAGTGCATCTATCCATCATAAAAGTGCATCTATCCATCATAAAAGTGCATCAATCCATTATAAAAGTGCATCAATCCATCATAAAAGTGCATCTATCCATCATAAAAGTGCATCTATCCATCATAAAAGTGCATCAATCCATCATAAAAATGCATCTATCCATCATAAAAATGCATCTATGCATCATAAAAGTGCATCTATCCATCATAAAAGTGCATCAATCCATCATAAAAGTGCATCTATCCATCATAAGTGTATCAATCCATCATAAAAGTGCATCTATCCATCATAAAAGTGCATCTATCCATCATAAAAGTGCATCAATCCATCATAAAAGTGCATCAAGTGCATCTATCCATCATAAAAGTGCTTCAATCCGTCATAAAAGTGCATCTATCCATCATAAAAGTGCATCTATCCATCATAAAAATGCATCTATCCATCATAAAAGTGCATCAATCCATCATCATAAAAGTGCATCTATCCATCATAAAAGTGCATCAATCCATTATAAAAGTGCATCAATCCATCATAAAAGTGCATCTATCCATCATAAAAGTGCATCTATCCATCATAAAAGTGCATCAATCCATCATAAAAGTGCATCTATCCATCATAAAAGTGCATCAATCCATCATAAAAGTGCATCAATCCATCATAAAAGTGAATCTATCCATCATACAACTGCTCCACACGGCTCCAGGGGGGTTAATAAAAGTTTTAAATATGGATATTTTTCTTACACAAACGCATCGCTTCGCTTCAGAAGGCCTTTATTAAACCCCCGGAGCCGTGTGGAGCAGTTATATGATGGATAGATGCACCTTTATGGAACGAAACAACAATTCACTGCCATTAAAAAGCTTGGAAGAGCCAGGACATTTTTAATATAACTAATTTTATTCATTTGAAAGAAGAATGTCATATACACCTAGGATGACTTGAGGGAGAGTAAATCATGGGCTAATTTTAATTTTTTGGGTGAACTAACCCTTTAAGTCTTAGAATAAATGAAAACGAAATTAATTATTAAATCTAAATCCATAAAACATTTCCAAACATGTCCCTATATATGAAGCGCCTGACGGAACCCTTCAAGGTTTCATAAAGAACCTTTTATTTCTAAGAGTGTATTATAGCGCTTCCTTGAAGAGGAACAGTTTTGCACATCTCTGATAAAATCCACAACTGTTTTATGCAAGAAGCATATGCACAAGAGCATCAACCCTGTGAACTTTAAAGAGTAGAAGATTATTGCAAGTAAATGAGAGGGGAAAGAAACAGCATCTCTAAACAGGGTGCCATTCTGAACAGGCCTCTGAACAGACAGCCCATGAGTCAGACATGCTGACTGATACGGATACAGTGGCACCAAGCAGAACAATGTCACTACATAGATCCACTCATTAGCGCCTTCTGAGGGCACACACACCATCTGACGACTCTGTGACTCAATTTGCAGAATGAAGAAGAAGAAGAAGAAGCCAGAGCTGTCTCATTAAAAGAGGTCAGATATCTTGCTGAGGAAATGACTCTATACAGTAGCACCCAGATGCTTTGAAGCGACCTTGGGTTTGTGGTTCAAAAACTGGAGAGCTGTATGAAACAGGTGGCTTCTACACAGGAAAGCAGGGGGGGGGGGGGGGTTTGGCTCTTGTTCGTGCAGGTAGGCCCAACGCCAGACTAAAATCAACACTCCCTGCCAGAAGTCTCCGTGTTGCAGCGCTATTTCATTTCACCTCATTTTCACCCTCTCCTGCTTCACTCTGCCAGAGCACAACAATGATTACATTGTCCTAGAAGAAAACCACAATGCTGTAGGGGGACTCTCAATTAGCTTTCTGTAATTGCACTTTGATAACTAGAGCTGAAACTGTTGCATGCTGGTTATAAAAGCACTTCAACATGGCTGAGGCTATGTTTGGAATGGCATGCTACTAGGGCGGCACAATTCAATTAATCAAAATTGCAATGGTGCCTTTTGTGGTTATTAAACAGCAAAAGGATGAGATTTAATTAAATACAGCATGCATACCGTGCATTTCTCAAATAAGGGACAGCACTCTACTCTGTCTGTAATACTTAAGCTCGGGACACACCAAGCCGACGTCAAAGAACTAGAGGTGACAAAAGCCGCCTCTCACCGGCTGCGTCTGCGCTTGAACACACCAAAAGGACTAAAGGTGACTGTCAACTAGCATGCGTCTAAGTAAATATCTCTCAATATCAATAGTCTATTTTCATAGTTCAACGTGACAAACCGAAACTAGGAGTGCAGATATACAAATCGTAAACAAAGCAGCGCTTGCTTACCATTTTGAATATTAATAACACTTATCACTTTCTTCATTTCAGTTGGCTCATGTTATTATGAAAATATTTGGGTAACACTTTGGAATAATGGTCATTAGTTAACATTAGTTAATGTATTAACTAACATGAACTAACCATGAGCAGTACATTTGTTACTGTATTTGTTCATCTTTGTTAACGTTGGTTAATATAAAAACAGCTGTTCATGTTAGTTCACACTGCATTAACTAATGTAAACAAGATTTTAATAATGCATTAGTAAATGTTGAAATTAACATTAACAAAGATTAATAAACGCTTTATAAGTGCAGTTCATTTTTAGTTAATGTTAACTAATGTTAACTAATGACCATTATTCTAAAGTGTTACCAATATTGGTGCGTAAGATGATGTAAAATTGTACTTCTGTCTGTACAGTCGTGACTTGTCTCTCACCGACAGCCCGACGCAGATTCAACATGCTGAATCGGCCCAAAAAAAACCTGACAGTGCCCAAGTAGAGCCAAAAAACTAAGCTGACCGATGCTTTAAAAAATGGCCTGACATTGCCCGACGGCTGACCGTCGGCTTGATGTGTTCCGGCCTTTACACTTGTTGGCTTAAAGTCGTTTTTAAACAATACTGGGTGCAAACATAACCCAATATTTATTTCTGAGATAACAGAAACTGGACAACACTTAATAATTTAAATTCCTCCACTAAAAAATTTAAATTCTCCCATCATTTACCGTCCCAGATGTATTAGACTAGGGGTGTTGAAATTAATCGTTGCATCGATCCATCGTGATGCGGTCGATTCTGCATCGATGCAGTAATAGATCATAATCGATTACAGCCTACAGACGTTTCTCTGATATAATTCGTCACATAGCGTAAAATGGCGGAGGGAGGCAAAACACAAAAGGGAGTAATAAAAAGTGCACCCAGTATTTGAATATTTACAGTGTGAGCTTCAGTGTGTGCGTGTGAGGCTGCGTGAGTCGAGTGCGTGTGTGTGTGCGAGCGTTATTGTAACTCAAGTACACTACAGTTTCATGTGCTTTTATTATTTATTAGTGTTTGTAAGTTCTAAATGCTCCTGTTGTCTGCTGTGTTAAGACTTGAGGCCCGTTCACACGGGACGATTTTTGTGTGCGTTTATCACCAACGTTTAACGCCTCGTGACTACAGAAAGGGCGCCAATGTGTGTGCACACCGGCGCGCAAAACGGCAGGCGTAAAAGCTTGCCGTAATTTTAAAAGCCGTAATTTTTTTTAAACGCCTTGGGTTCTTTTTTGGGCTCGTTAAAAACTGGAGCTGCTGAAGTGACAGTAAAACACGACTTGATGCCCCTCAAACACAAAACTGTCTTGCCGAGCACACATTGATGCGACGAAGAGGAAGTAGACAAAGAAGAAGATGAGCTGCTAATGCTGCTTGCCAGTTAGCAAAAAGTGTGTGAATGGTTTTGGCAAGAACGTAAATACTGTCTCTTCTTCTTCTGTGTAACAAGCGAGTGTCAGAAGCGTAAAGTGCTGCAGCACCATCTTGTGTACCGGGAGTGCCATCTAACGAGTTTGCACGTTCACTCTGCGCATCGCCAGTGAAAATCACTTGGGTGTGAACACAAAGAAGTGAAAAATACTGGCGATAAGCGCTCGCGATAATTGCCCCAGTCTGCACAAGCCTTTAAGCGGTTTGATGTTTGCTATATTCAAGAAGTGTACTTTCTTGGATCAGATAAATCGTGATGCATCGTGATATCGAATTTAATCATTGACATAATAATCATAATCAAATTGAATCGTGAGACCAGTGACCCATAATGAACACAAAGATTTTTAGAAAGATATAATGACTACCGTATTTTCCGGACTATAAGGGTGCTTTCACACCTGCCTCATTTAGTTCGGTTGAATCGTACTAGAGTCGGTTTTTACTTTGGTGCGGTTCGTTTGGTCATGTGTGAAAGCAGCAATCACACTCGGGTGCGCACCAAAAGCGGACCAAACAAGCCAGAAGAAGAAGAGGTGGACTCGGGACGCTTTCGAACGGACTCTGGAGCCGTTCATTTGTGGTGAGAACGTGATCCGACCTCGAACAGACCCAACTGCAAAAAGTACTGATCATTTTTGGACTAAACCAGTCGCCGTAGTCAGCTGCGCTGTGCATTATGGGATGAGGAAGTGTTTGTTGACAGTTTGCACTCTAGCATGGCAGTTGGCGGACAAACTTGGAGTAGTGAGGAGGGGCGGAGCCTCATAGAAATTTGGTCTGATGACCATATTAGGTCCCAACTTAACTTTCCTTTTAAGGAAAACAGCGCGATCTTCGCTCCAAGTGATGAGCGATGTGCGCTCGCCGTTTGCAGTGCATTAGAACGATGTTTTCAAGCCGCATCCGCGCTTCATTATAGAAATGTATTGTTTGCATATTGTGGTGTATACAAACAATGTAATAGATTATGGCCCGGGACAAAACCAGCCGCACAGTCGCAGTTTAGGAAATACACCATGGCCAATGAGTGATGTGGATGGTGTCATGTGACTGCATTTTGGTTCGTTTCAACTGGTTTGGACCAAAGCAATCACTGTGGTGTGAAAAGGAATCAAAAAAGCTGAAAAATGCTACAATGTATAATTGTTTGCCCTTGATTTGGACCAAATGAACCGAACTAGAGATGTGAAAGCACCCTAAGTCTGACTTTTTTTCAAAGTTTGGCTGGTCCTGCGACTTATAGTCAGGTGCGACTTATATATCAAAATTAATTCATACTGACTGACAAGAATAAACATTTAGCTACGTCTACAGCTGCGAGATGGTGCTCTATGCTGCTCCTGTAGCCTACCCCTGAAAAAAATTAACTGAAAACAACTGAAAAAACTGTTAACTGAAATATTAACTTAAAGACAACTGAGAAAGACTGAACACAAACAAAATGCCCCCCATAAAGAAAATCCTATTCTGCAAATTACAAACTGCAGGTAGTAAAATATGCAGCTGAAAACAGTAATCGAGCAGCAGAAAGAAAATTTGGAGTGAGTGAGAAACTTGTGAGGGACTGGCGAAAAGCAGAGGTTACTTTAACTGTAATGAAGAAAACAAAGAAAGCTAATCGCGGACTGAAAGCAAGATGGCCAGAACTGGAGGAACGAGTCCACAGATGGGTGCTTGAACAACGCTATAATGCGACTCATAGTCCAGTGCGACTAATATATGTTTTTTTCCTCTTCATGACGCATTTTTGACTGATGCGACTTATACTCCGGAGCGACTTATAGTCCGGAAAACACGGTATATACCTCTAAAGTTGACGCTTCAAAAACCACACAAAGTGAACAGTAATCCATACGACCCCAATCAATGTGAAACGATAGGTGTGTGTAAGAAAGCTTCAGTATATTTTTCTCACACACACCCATCGTTGTTTGTGTTAATCTGCAGAAAGGAAGTCATATACATTTGAGACGGTGTCATGAGAAATCCTGTCCCCCTGTGAAATAGTATCCGCTTAGGACCCCAGAGCGATTCTATTGGCTGAAAGAACTCTTCATGGGTAATCTGTTCAGAGCCTGATTACAATTCTTACAAAATGATGTTTTGATTTTTGTCGTTTAAATTGTGTTAAAATAGTCTTTAACGTCTTTCAAATCATATGTTTTTTATACTAGTTTATAACCAAAGCTCTAAATCAAGCATATCTCGTTCTTAATGTTTTTTTTAGTTAGCATACGTTCTAGCATAGCATAGAGCTACCCGATTAGCTTAGTTTATACATCACGGTTGCACTTACCCTACATCTTAAAAGCCCCGCTTTAATGTTTATACAATTTTTTAAAAAATCCTTTTGTATTTATTTTGTGCACCTGTTCTGTATATTATGTTTTTTTTTATTCTTTATTATTTACATTAAAGGTACATTACTATGTTATGATTTTGTATTGGTATTATTACCTAGTTTATCAATTGAAATAATTTACAATATGTTAGGCATGTTATTGCTGCCATTATAGAAATCAATTATGATAACAGCTTTTGATCAGGCATTTAAAACAGTTACCACGTTGGGTCCTAAGCGGACACTATTTCACAGGGGGATGATGGGAAGTAAAAGATGGGAGAATGTTTTTTAGGGTGGTATATTGCGTTTATCGCAAGGCATGCGGTACATTTGATGCGCTGTGCAGTAGGAACACACTAGCGTTATGTTTTTACGCTCCCCTCCCCAAAATCAAATCATGCTGGGGTCATGAAGGTCAGAGGGCAGGTCAGGGGGTTGGGCCATAGATGCTTGTTCAATCACAGCTCTTGACTTTTGACAGTTCCTGTAGTTTCGGTGTTGCAGTAAAACGCTCGTGTGTCATTGTGTTGGCTCTTTGCTGGTCCTTTTTTGTCTCACTAGAGAACCATTGGCTCAGCATCAATCACAGTTATTACCTGCATTTATCTGGAATGAAGCACAACAGCCACTCCACAGAGAGATGGTGCAGCGTGCAATATATAGTGTAAAAACGATTTTAACTGTGACCTTGGAAACGCAATTTTTTCCCTATTATGGTGGAGGAAATAAGAGACCGATAAGAAACATTAGTGAAAATTCAATATGGGGTCTGTCTGAGGAGGTGATTCCTGCAAAGCGGGGCACTCAATTTGTTTCAGATTAAAATGAAAGTGAAAAAAGGTAATTGCTTTTAGTGTAGATTGAGTCATCTCTGAAATTTCAAGGAAGAGCATGCACAATAGTAGGTTCAAAATCACTTAAATTCAGAAACTCATCACCGAACATAGCAAAAAGTCAAAAGACAAGCTCTATACCAATCAAAGTGTGCTGTTTTCAGTGTAAATAACACATTTGCAGTGCAAAAACATCTGGATAATCTAACTATAAGCAGTGTTGGGGAAAGTTACTTTAAAAAGTAATGCATTACAATATTGCGTTACTCCCTTAAAAAGTAACTAATTGAGTTACTTAGTTACTTTTTAAGAAAAGTAATGCGTTACGTTACTTTTGCGTTACTTTTTCTCACCTGGGTTATATTTTTGTGCAAATGTAAAGACCTCTTCATACCAAAATTTAAATAATAAGCCTCAGGCTGAGGTAAAAATGTGCTGCCATTCTGGATAATGGAAAAAAAGTTTTACCAATCTAGTAATATTTGCTCATGGTTTAACTGAATAATCGAAGGTCAGCAGCAAGAAATTAGTCAATAAAGGTAGATTAAATGCATAACAATATTTGTTTTATTTAACATTTATATATTTGAGGTTTGTATAGTACTCTGATTTTGCATTTGACTGATTTTATTCATTTTGAGGAGTTCTGAATCTTTATTGTGCAAGTGAGATGAGTAAATGCTCACATTTAGTCTAGAACTACAATAACACATTTACACACCTCTGCACTTACTCTCGATTTTTCTCAACATGGGGGCAGGAGAGCTGTCAGTCAAATAAATGTGAAAAGTAACTTGCGTTACTTTTTTCAAAAAGTAACTCAGATATTTTGTTGTAAATTTGAAAAGTAATGCGTTACTTTACTAGTTACTTGAAAAAGTAATCTGATTACGTAACTCAAGTTACTTGTAATGCGTTACCCCCAACACTGACAATAAGAACATCAAATGTTCACTACTGAAAACATCATCATGCATTGGAAACCATTTCCAAAATAGACTTTGATAAAATGGACAATAATTTACAACCAGCACAGAGGCACATGACAGTCAATGGTCATGAGAACAGCCTACAGATATTTCTGGAATCATGCTAAAACCACGTGCCAGGGGACGGGAGAGCACCCATAGCAAGTTACTTAGCCTGAAAGCAAGCTTGAACCATGTCTCCGTCAAGTGATTTCTTTTTCTCCCCCGAGACCCAATGTCTCCTTTCACCTGGACACTTCATTGCTACGAGACTTGACGGGTGAGGGGAAACACAAACAATTCAGTTGGTCAGAAGTGACAAGACTGTGAATAATCGCTCCAGCGGCTTCTTGATAGAATCACTCCTCACACACTGAAATCACATCCGAAGTTCAGGCATTGTCCTCGCGCATCAATCTGACCAACTGGAAGAATAAGCTGGGCTCTTTCAGACAGGCGTTCAAGATGCCATTCTGTACTTTAATAAGTTTACAGTAGTGCTACAATTGATGATGTACTGTAAATGTGGGTTGGACATAAAAAAAGAGAAAAGGAGAGACTAAATATTCCGATAAAATTAATGCTTTATTAGACTACATAATGTTAAACTTTTCCTTTGTATTTTATTCAATAATGTTATGGGTATGCCATTATATTGCCAGACCATCTAATATATCCCATAACAATATCACATTTATTGCAAAAGTTAAATATAAATGCGACAGCATATTTATAGAGAATATCTATTCTTTACTCTGCACGTCATTGTGTGGGGCTTTGTCTGAAGATTAAACCCAAGTAAGGCTGAAAATGAGCTTCTTACAGAAGCAGCACTGGGGAAAAGATCCTAAAATGGCTGTAAAGTATTAAGATACAGTCTTTCAGTAAGAAACGTGTGGTTTGTTTTTAGTTTCAATGAACATTTGAATTATGTTGTGCTCATAGCAAACAAATGGCTGTCAAACTAAAAATTATTCAGACAACAGATATAGTTTTTGATATAATAGTGTGTGCAGGACACTATAGTTAATTTATGTAAGTGAGGATAGCAAAATAAAGTAAACCGTGACATACTTCATACAGTGACTACCAGTAAAATTGATGATAAATTTGGGAGCACAATGATTCAGACACTTTGAGCTGACCATGTTTTGCTGAAGTGTTTTTTTCTTTATTTGCTAATGTGACCTTTTACACCACAGACTGAACAAAATTAAGCATTGCTTGGTCATTGGTTGAGCTAAATTGGTATTATCTAATTGTGTAGTTAAAGTTAACACGTGATTGGTCGATTGTAATCCATTACATCCCTTTCTATCAAAGTGATCTGACATTATCAAGATGAATTTGAACTCAGAGTTTGGCTTGCTCAGTTGGGGACACTAAATATTCAACTATATTACTGATCAGCTCATTTCAATGATCATAAAGTCATAATTAAGAGATAAAATGTTGAATATATGATTTTAAATGTCCTCATTATTAGATAAAAAGTCAAAAATATGATTTTAAAAGTCATAATAGTGAGAAAATACGACATGCTAAGTCATAATTATAAGATAAAATGTTGAAAATATGATTTTAAAAGTCCTCATTATTAGATAAAAAGTCAAAAATATGATTTTAAAAGTCATAATTGTGAGAAAATGCGACATGCTAAGTCATAATTATAAGATAAAATGTTGAAAATATGATTTTAAAAGTCCTCATTATTAGATATGACATGCTAAGTCATTGTGAGATGAAGAGTTGATATTATGACTTTAAAAATTCTGAGATAAAAAATTAAAGTCAATATTATGACTTAAAAATCTAAATTATGATTAAAAGTCCGAATTATGAGATAAAAAGCAGAAATTAGATTTTAAAGAGTCTAAATTATGACCAAAACACACATTTAAGAGATGAAATCATGCTTGTTGTTTTTATTTTAAATATGCTTTTTTGATTCACACTTTTTTTTACATTATTGTTTTCATTTTGTGCAATATTTTTTTACATGCGTTTTTCATCTAAAACAAAATTAATTTCCTATCATCACTGTAAAGCTGCTCTGAAGCATCTGTGTGTGAAAAGCGCTGGAGAAATAAAGCTGACTTGAGTTCGTCATATTTTATGACCATTTTCTAAACTATAGCGAATAAACTGTGATAATGTGAGAAATTTTGAAGGTGTCTGAATACATTTTGGTTTGACTGTACGTCAAACATATTCCCTTTAACCAACTAAAAATCAGTGATATTTGTTTCATTAGCATGTTACATAGTAACAAATCAAAGTGATTCTGTCCTCGAATCAGATCAGATTAGCCGGGAGGTGATAAAGCTTTTTGAAGGTCACCCTGTGCATGGAGTTTTCCCATGCCTCCCCTCAACAAAACACGCAACAACACAGCCCTCTGGACTGTGGCAGGAAGTGAATGAACTCGGAATGCTTTGTTGGGATTGGACAGAATCCCTATGGGACGGCTAAGCAAAGCTGAACCAACATACGCAGCAAGCAGAAGTTCACAGTCAGGGTGTCCCTGCTAATCCGCCGCCGTGAAAACACGATGTGGGGGATCCAGACTCGCATTAACACTGTAACCTTGCGTCACATGATGACGTGTTGGCCCCGCTGAGGCTGAGGGGACCTGACACGGTTTATACAGCTAAAGCCTCTGAAATCTGCTAAATACAGGACACTCATTTCCCACAGTCTCTTCCATTGCATGTGCAGGCGTCTATAGAAAAATAACCGTCTAGCCACCACTAGAACTGTTCATAATTACTCTGATAATAAGCACTGAAAAATGCAACCCAACACCTCAGAATCTGAGATAGCACTATATTTGGCATAACCATCTGTATCAATTCCATTGGTTGTAAGAGTGCTGGAACATCTGTTTATGCCGTAAAAGCATCCAATATCTCCTTGCATTTGCTTGTATCATATTCTAGGCCTTTGAATGCTCCCAAATCAGTTCAGTCATGCACCCAAATTTTTTCTAGCTGAAGTGCAGTGGTAAAGTTGTTGTATTTCCACTTAGACCCAGCTCAACAGATGTGGATTTATTACGCTTGGCCATGACGGAACAGCTGTAGGACTTTGGGGACTGTGGACAGCCAGAGGCGACTTTGACCACTGGGTCTGTCATCTGCATTTGGTGCGTCTCAAGTCCACAGGCAAAAGAGCCCTTGGAGACACTGGGAATGTGACCAAGAACAGCTCCCGAGTCTCAAAGGAGTAATGAGCCAGCAAAATATAACACTACAGGCCAAGCAGAATTTCCTGTTTGGCTTCGGTTTTAGGTGGCCGTTTCCTTTAAGCTTCTCCGTCAAATGTATTTGTTAAAGTTAACAACATGTACCAATAAAAAAGGAACAGCATATCTAAAATGTTATAACAGATACTGGAGAACTGCCTAGGGATAGCAAATCACATTCAGATAAAGTTCTCCGACTTGTCCTACCTGACACATGGCTCCGAATGAGATGTAACAGAGTCAGAGAGGATAGAGAGAGATGGGGTTTAAAACGGAGCCGGAAAAAGAGGTACGACCCACGGATCTCACACATCAGGATGGCTCTAAAATCTGATGGGATGACCTACATTCAAAGCTGCTGTCAAAATACTGACATACCTGTGTCAACATATCAAATCCTATATGCACCTTAACCGAGATTCTGTAGCCCCGCCCACCGGTTTGCGCATGACATGTTATAGATAAATAACATAGGCCTACGTGGAGCTAAACCGGATCGAACTTCCTAGCAATAAACATGCCGCATAAGCTTTATTCGGATTCCAATATTAGGAATGCAGTTGAACTTTATTTTTAATGAAGATCCAGCTCATGTGTCTAACACATTGCGCGTTTGTTCGCTTCATTTCACCGTGGATTCGTTTGTAAACAGGTCGAGACTGGAATGCAGATAGAATGAGATTAAAAAACAATGCGGTGCCTTCTATATTGGCTCCGACAGGAATGGTGCAACACTAGCCTGGATGCCAGCCGAACTTAGCCCCGCCCACAACATTTGAGCTCGGGCAGTTCGGTCTGGACTTGATCCGTAGAGAAGTAATTATGCCTGAACAGAAACTGTTCGGACCAATGAAATTGTCAGGGCGGGCTTTAGACGATGATGGACAGATGATAAACAATAACGTAATCCTCCACGTCATCAAAGGCACTTGGGTTGAATTTGTTCTAATCCTAAACGGAGAACTTGTTTGTATATGCATTCACCTTCACTATTTCTCTCAGAAATGATGATCGTGTTGGTAAGTGCTCTGTGTGTCCTTGAATTCTTTTTTTACAACACCGGCAAAGATTGTTCACACTCATCTTTTTCTTCTAACGTTACTTATTCCAGTGTGCATGCAGACAGGGTTACCAAGTTTTTACAACAAAACCCGTCCAATTGCTACTCAAAACTAGCCAAAAACAAGCCCAATAGCTTTCCGGGGGGGTTCTTCTGGGGGAAAAAGGCATTTGGGGGGTAAAATACGTGTTATTTTGGCAGGGCTGCCTGCTAAAATTCGCATTCCTAGGTCTGTATATCCCATAATTGGGGTCACTTCAACCAGCGGACTTGGCAACACAGTGCAGTTGAGTTCTGTTGACATTTGACAACTAACGTTATGCGTTGCTCCGTTGCTCTGATTGGTTGTAGGTCTATCCAATTGAGGTCTTTCCTGGTTCGGTTGAAACACGGCCCATAACCACAGCCCAACGGAGTAGTATCAGACTCAAATTCTGACTAGAATTGAGTATGACGACGTCAGGCTAGTGCAACACACTTATGCAAGTAAACATTTTTTTTTATATGTGATAGTATTGCATTGTTACAGATCGTTTGATATCTACTGATTATGTGTACGTGTCTAACTAAACATAACTTCCACGCTGTCACAGGCTGGAGTATCCTTTGTATTTGAGGTGTTGTTGGTTCATTGTCCTTCGATTCGGGATCAGACTTGAACATGTATGGGCCAGGGCTCGCAAAGCCCAATGTCCCGGGGCTAACATTACCAAAATGTATTTCTAGCCTGCCTTGATGTCCTTGATGTGCTTTTTTGATGTGCGTTGTTCACTCTCTTGACTTGACATTTGAAGGAAAAAATACAAATCGAGGAAGTTTTGAACATGCTGATTTGTCTACAGTGAAGATTTCTAGATGCTTGTGCTTGGCTTGTGTGTGCGCGTGTGCATGTGTGTGTTAGTGATGCAGTCCACGGTTATATCCACCGATCGGGCGGCCCAAGTAATACATTTTTTTTTCCCCAATTTATCGCGGGTGGATGAGAGATATATCAGTGTTTGTTTGATAAAGACAATTTGTGAGCCCTGCGGGCGAATCATTCCGGGTGCCGTTTTTCCACATTGGGAGGTTTCAAAACAATTCCTTACGTGTACTGACTTTATTATAAACTCATTATAATATGCAAAACTGTTATCCAATCATGGCAGTGGGGTTTACGTCCAAGTCTTCAATGCGGCAGGCCCATAAAAACAGAGCTTCTCAAGAGCTCAGAACCAGGTTAGAAAATAGCCTATTACTTATTCATTATGATGTGTTTTGAATGAAAAAACCATGCAAACGTCATAAGTTGACCTCAGACAACAGTATAATAAAATAAAAAAGCCAGTTCATGACCCTTTAAATTAATCAAATTTAACACTACACAACGATTTACAAAAAAGTAAGGATTCAGCCACATGAGAAGCGGAAAACTGCAAGGCGGAAGGCTCGTGCCAGAGACCCAATGGGCACGCTTGCTTCTAGGAGGTTTCTCCAGGGAGCAGAGGCGTAGATTTTACACAACTCCTCATCCCTCACGCTTCTCCCAGTGAGCTGGCACCTAGCGTCTTACCTTCCGCTCCTGGAACCTGCGGTTGCTAAGCACAAGTTAATTCACCCAGGGCTTCTGGAGTTCTGCTTCCACTCAATGAGCATCAGTCAGAGCGGCATTATCAAGCTAGAATCACACAAACACACTCAATAGGGCAGTTTATACAACAAGAGAGAGATAACGACAGAGAGTGGCCATTACTGACAGACACTAGAAATGTCAAATGAGACATTGGCTTTTGAAATCGAGGGAAATATTGCTTTGGGGCACTAGCTCAAGGAATTGCCTAAAAATATAGAAAATATGAACATGTTCTCCCTCTCGCTTGGGACAGGGTCTGAATAAAAAGTTTAAATATTAATGTCCACCTTGATTATTTATGAGTATGTTCAGCTTGGCGATTTGAAGGCTTTTTTTATGATATTTTTGTGACTTAAGTTTTAATTTGGTGAGAAAGTATTAGCCCATTCCTTCTCTTGACATCAGTGTGCACCAACACGCCCACACATGTACAGCAAAAAAGACTGAACCTAAATCACGCTTCATGCAAGGTTTGTCATGTTTGCATTATGAAGACTCTTTGCAAGTAAACTCAATCATCCTTGCTAAGTGCTATTACAAAGATTTTAACATCCTTTACTTATTTACTCGCTTCTAAACTGTGGATGTATGAACAATTTAGGAGCAAAAATAAATTTAGGAAGAGAGCAATCCTCAATGTCAACAAAGAGAGTAAAAATCACCTGTTGGCATAAGCCCTATTTGAGCAATAGAGCAAGAAAGGGTTACAACTATTACACGAGACCAATCGGGAACCAGAGAAGTGTTATAAACCACAGCAGAGGAAGGGGGAGGGAAAGCGAGAGTGATGAGGGGAGGTAGGAGGGAAGAGAGAGAGAGAGAGAGAAGAGGAGGAGGAGAGAAATGAGTAGGTAGGGCATTTTGAAAGCGCTGAGTGTAGGGATGGTAAGGGAGAGAAAGACTGAGAGGAAAGGAACAAGGGAGGAGGAGAGGAGCAGATCTGTAAGCAAGATGCACGGCACTACATCCTACAACATCTGACTTCCCTGCCCCCCTTGAAAGGCGAGGGAGTGCTTAGAGAAAGGCAGATAGAGGAAGACAGGCAGACTCATCCCTTCAGACAAGCATGTCCTTTATCACTCGTCCTGGCATGGCTCTACTCAACCTGGGAAATATATGGGCTACCAGGTCACTCGCTCTTATGGCAGCAACAAGAGGTAAAAAGCTTCAGGTTTCTGTGCTCTCACAACTACAGCATCTGCTAAGGGAAATGCATGCCATTTCATACAAACCATAACTTTAGAGATTTGTATAAATCTGACAACTTTTACTTTTTAAAATAAAGGAAATACTGTGCATGGTTAACTGTTAAGAGCAGTTAGATTCTATACAATGCAGAGGAAGATGCCTTGATTTAACTGTTTAGAAACAAGAACTGTGCACGCTCTTGCTTTGACACTTGTGGAAAAAAAGATGCACGCTGTATTTCATGTGGTTCCTCCAGTGGCCAACACAGTAACTGACACATTTAACTCAATTAATGTATGTGGAAAGAGCAAAACTGAGCAAATCGAAACCCATCCAACCCATTATCCTCTTAAGGGGAAGATGATGTGAGCGCTTTTGTCGCTATTACCGCTTCTGTATAGTGCTGAAAGCTGCCTTCTAGCTCAGAAAAAGAAAAAAAGGAGTGAGAGAGATGCTTGGAGATTAAAAGAGTGAGAGAGAAGCTTGGAGATGTATGATATATGGAAAATAGCCCTTGGTGTGGGAGTACTGCAACTTGCTCTGCAAACAACCACTCACAGTCACTGTGGGAGTCCATTATTCCAAAGCAACATTAGTTTAATGAGTTTCTATTGGGCTTAAAGCTTTTCAACTAATTACACCAGAGACACCTTCAAAGACAAAAAAAAAAAAAAGGACTGACTGGGGTTAAACCTTAAAATGGCAATTGGGTGCACAATCTCTGCAAGGTCTCTCAATTGCATTTGTGGACAAATAAAATGCACGTTTATAATAGAACAAGGGTTACTGAATGCTAAGGAGACGCCACTATCCTGTAGAGATTGTCAAGGTCATTTATGACTCTGGTAGAAAGGCAACTATATAATTCTAACTCTCACTTTTTTTTTGCACCTACCAGCAGCCAGAGAGTGAAATCCTGAAGATGGAGTTCCTGTTCTGGTGTCCCACATGAACACTGTGAAAAAGAGAGGGTAAATATATGCCACACAGTGCACCGGCTTGACTACCTCCTTCCCTCTGGAAACCTGTGACCTTGTTGTGATTACTGTGTACCGCTGTCTACCTGACTGGTCTCCTGGAGCTGTACTGTGGCACGGCAAGTGGGGGTGTGATTTACTCAGGTGGAATACAAGGGGCAGGGGCTGTGAACTCTGCAGGGAGACGGTGCAACTTTCGTTATATGGTGAGGAGAGTATGCCAGTCCTAACCTGTTACACTGAGGGAGATGCATTTCTGCTTGTGCTTCACAAAGTCTTGGAATAATCACTGAGGATGGGACATGGTGGTGTCCCTGATCAGTTCTTCAAGATCTGTTTGGCCACTACAAAGGACAAAAGGCTAAAGTCAAGCCTGAATACAACATAGCTTTTATGTCAAGACCACGTGGATATTACAATGCACAAACCCTTCCCACGCTCTGAAAAAAAGGAAGAGCAGAGTGTGTTTCCATCTCCCACATCCTCCCACAGAAATCTGAGGATGCGAGGGAATTAGGTATGAGCTGTTTGGACTGCGTTTAATCAACCCTACAGAGAGGTGTTTGAGGAAACTGGGGTGCATTCACTTGTTCAGTCTGTGCCATGCTGGGGCTGGTGACAGCCTTAGCTCATTTGAAATCACTTCTTTCTGGAAAAACAAAAAAAAAGCAAGCCCACATCGGAGCAGGTACATAACAGAATGGCGTTGAAGGAGCAAAGGACACTGCCGAGATAAAAAGGCGTTGGAGTATGGTTGGCGTCTATGACATCCTGCCAACACATCAGCGCTTTAGTTGCATTTGCTACACAAGCTCCTAACAAGGACAGTGGACACAAGGGAGGGGTGAGTTTTGTTAGTCTGCACATATAAATGTTTCATCCTTTTTAGGTTCTTTCTTGTAAGTTGACAGCTAGAATTTGGGTAAGTCGTACGTTAACACTCGGTAGCATGCCATGGAAATGCTTCTCAGACAAACCTGTAGCATGTAAACAACAGTTAATTTCTGCTAAAAGCATGCTGTATTAACAACAAATTGACCCAACAGACATGCCACTTTAATTTTATATCCATGTGTAGGAGAATGCATACCCCTCCTGTGCTGGGATTCCAGGCCATCATGAGCAACGTCACTGTCCTCGATAACGTTGAACCCCTTGACTTCGAAATGGACCTGGACACCCCTTACCCGGTCAGCTTCCAGGTGTCTCTAACAGGTTTCCTCATGTTGGAGATTGTGCTGGGTCTCAGTAGCAACCTGACTGTTCTGGCTCTCTATTGTATGAAGTCAAACCTGGTGAGTTCTGTCAGCAACATTGTAACCATGAACCTTCATGTGCTGGACGTGCTAGTGTGCGTGGGTTGCATCCCAATGACGATTGTGGTGGTGCTATTGCCACTAGAGGGCAATAACGCACTGATTTGCTGCTTCCACGAGGCTTGTGTGTCTTTTGCTAGCGTCGCTACTGCTGCCAATGTCTTGGCCATCACACTAGATCGCTATGATATCTCAGTTCGGCCTGCAAATCGAGTTCTCACAATGGGACGCGCAGTGGCCCTATTGGGGTCCATTTGGGCTTTATCATTCCTCAGCTTTCTGGTACCCTTCATAGAAGAGGGGTTCTTCAGCCAGGCAGGCAACGAAAGGAATCAGACAGAGGGGGAAGAACCGTCAAACCAATACTACACTGAATTGGGACTCTACTATCACCTGCTGGCACAGATTCCCATCTTCTTCTTCACTGCTGTGGTCATGCTGGTTACTTACTACAAGATCCTGCAGGCACTCAACATCCGCATTGGCACACGTTTCCATTCGGCGCCCAAGAAGAAACCAAGAAAGAAAAAGACCATCTCCATGACTTCCACTCAGCCAGAGTCCACCGATGCCTCGCAGAGCAGTGCAGGCAGGAACCCACCATTGGGTATGCGCACCTCGGTGTCTGTGATCATAGCCTTACGCAGGGCAGTCAAGCGGCACAGGGAACGCCGTGAGCGGCAAAAGAGGGTTTTTCGCATGTCACTTCTTATCATCTCCACCTTCCTGCTTTGCTGGACACCCATCACCGTGCTCAACACGGTTATCCTGAGTACAGGCCCGAGCAACTTCACTGTGCGTCTCAGACTGGGCTTCCTGGTCATGGCTTATGGGACCACCATTTTTCACCCGCTGCTCTATGCCTTCACTCGGCAGAAATTTCAAAAGGTTCTAAAGAGTAAAATGAAGAAGCGTGTTGTGTCAGTTGTAGAGGCCGACCCTATGCCTAATAACGTGGTCATCCACAACTCATGGATTGACCCAAAAAGGAACAAAAAGGTGACTTTCGAGGAGACAGAGGTCAGGCAAAAATGCCTCTCATCGGAGGATGTGGAATGAGCTACTGGGCCAATTTTTGGCAAATATCCTCATCAGGTAAAGAATCATTAAAAAGGGAAACCACTAATCCAAAGCAGTAATGAACTTAAGTGTATTAATTGTACAGTACCTCAAGAGGAATAATTTATTATTATTTATTGTAATTGTGACTATTGTAGATGTCATAGATGGTAGTGTAAATACTGCATGTGCTTTATTGAAGTGGTCCTAGAGATTGTACATACATACCTAAGTATAAACCATAAATGTAAAGTAGAAACTGATGCTCCTGGGTTTGTTCATTTGCATTAAATACCCCAAAAAACAGCTGAAGAGACTTTTTGTGTTATGATGAACCTTACGCAACTGCTTTGTGATAAACACTGGGCCACATTTCAGGAGTAAAGACTTTTTTTCACTCTGTAGAGAAAGAGGTTTTATGTCGGTCCTCCTTCAGCTTCAACCACCCCAATTTTTACTCATGGAAAATATGATAATAAGATCTACTATCTGCCCTCTGCCCAGCAATAAAATTAACAAGATAGCTATATTACTACTCGGGTCAACAAGTCACAGGGGTGACCTTCAAAGCATGGTCTGCTTCCTTTCAAAATCACCCGCATGGCCAGTTGGCATACAAATCACATCTTTTTATAGGGATGAGGGAGGTGGTACACAGCATATTGTCCAATAAAGCTGCTGGGGTATGAAGTAGTTGGGGAGTGTCAATGAAAAGGTGTTGACTTTAAATACTTGACCTTATGAGACCCATTGAGCTGATGGTGTTTGATTATTGGTTAAACTGGATTAGAGTGTGATGAATGTATCTTTTGGCAGGCAAGGAAAAATAATCACCCCTTGCACTGCAGCAATGAAAGGTCACACACTGATCTGTGTTAGGGTCATGCCATTGCACACTCAAAAATAAGTAAAATGCAGTTCGGAGACGCAGGTTAATTCCCAATTTGGTTGGCATGCTCAAATTCAGGAATAGGTGCTAGTATTGGATGATAGCTTGTAATCTAGTGGTGTTGAGACTAATAAAAACGTTGTGATGTCACGCAACCAGTAAATAGGGTGTCAATGACTCCATCGTAGAGCCCCTAATTCTTGATTGAATACACTTGATCAAATTTAACAGCTTTTTCAAGCACTTAAAGATTTTTACGTGCTAAATCTTTCACTTCCTTTTCAGCACTGGCTCAAAATGCAAAACAATTATATGCACAGATACTGGCAGTTACCCAAAGTGCGGCTCAGTTGGATAGGCTTTAAACTTGATTGAAACCCCATCTAACAGTTCATTACTGATTACTGCAGTGCTAGGAACTAAACATTGCTTGTGTTCGGCTTATATCATCAAGTGGCTGTTCTGCAATCATAATGTTCTTGAGTTTATCTATAGGTTACAGGTCAGAAAGCCAAGGTAGCTCACACGCTATGCTGAACAAAAGCAAGTGGGAGTTGAAGTGCATGATTTACGCATGTCTTTAATGGAGTTACAGGTCTCTCAAAACACTGAGTTGCTGTAGTAAAATCTGTCCAAACTGCTGTACCCGGCTATCTTGGGGCCCTGTGCTTCAATGTCAATTGCAAAATGCTAACTTTTAGCTTAAGTGCATTCCCAAACAACTCCAAAGGACTCTACTAAGAGTCAATTGTATCATCATGCGCAACAGATCTTACAGAGGTCTGTGGAGCTGTTGCCCTGTGATGAGATGACCTAAGATTTAGGGTTGCTCATGAATGAAGGCTTTATTGTTTTAGCTGTAAACAAGCTGTATAGAGATTTCGGAGAGGCATGTTGGTAAAAAAAAAAACATGATTGCAAGTGAGCAATGGGCCTCTGCCAGTAAAAAAGGGCTGCCAAAACTGTAACGGCTCTGCTTATAAGCCGTGTTCAGGGCCTGAAAACATCCAAAGTCACATTAGCACTAATGCAAAGTACTGTTTCATTGTTAATGTCAATAAAAAGAGGTTAAGATTATTGACCTGCTTGGTATTGCTACTATTACATGTATCTTGATTTGACCCCAGTAACTTGGGTTAGCTTTTTTGTTTTACATAACACCAAAGATCCTCGAAAAAAACATCCAAGAGTCAAAATGTTCTTCCTGCTGGCCTCCATTTCCACAGCCTGTAATCAAACTTCACCTTTGTCTTTAAAATCTGTCTAATTGGAGCATCCTTACCTCTGGGTTCTGCTTTCATTCACCCAATCAATCTCTTACCTCGCTACACTGACCGTAACATCCACATGCCACTCATATATTCCCAGAGGAGGGAGTCAATGAGACCGAAGTCATGTGATTGACACTCCATTTGATAGACAGGTGCAGTTGAGGTGATGTAAAAAACAAACAAACAAACAGAATCAAGTCCCTTGTTTCCAATATTGACATTTAAATGACTTTGATTTCCTCTCCTCAACAGCATCATTCCTTCAGATTTCCCATGTGATCCCATGTGATGATTGTAAAGCGCTTTGGATGCACAGTAGTACATAAGAAAAGTGCTATCTAAATGCTTCATTTATTCATTCATCCCACTCCAATCATCTCATTACGGCTGGCAGCAGTCACACACACGCCTTCCGCCAATCAAAACACCTTCACCTCCTTCCATTGCCCTAGTCGATCCTCCCCTTAAGCCATTTAGAGTTTTCCTTCAACTGTTTATCAATCCATCTGGTCGTCTATCCGTCCCTTACATCGCCGGGAAAGGATTCATAAATCATGTTTACTAAGTGTGCTGTCATTATTGTGTTAGGACCACTATAATTCAAGGCTGAAGCAGACATTCGTTTTGTGGACACGGTCAGAAAATAACCACTGGCCTGAAAAATGAAAAAGTAATAGTCATGCCACATGGGTCACTATGGTAAAGAAATGCTTAAAGAAGACACTAGGGTGTATCAGGATACATCACAGCATAGTTCTCTAATGCTGCGGGTCTAATGCTATTTCATGCATTCTGACTTATTTACACAGTTAAAGAGTTGATTCTCACGCTAAACATGGCCAAAAAATGAGTTGGACGTATGAGTAGAGTCTTTCTGTGCCAATTACACTCCTAGGTTTCAGAAAGGTTTTTTTTTGAGTATGGTCCTGTATGACGTCATAAAGGGTGTACTTCCTTATATGGGCACTTCTCCCAGATTAGCGCACACACACACACACACACACATAAACCAGAGTGACAGCAAGAGCGCGTCCATTAACAAGGCATTTTGTTTTTAGACCACAAAATCAACAATGTCAAATAAAAAAAAAGTGTGTCTCAGATTGTGAGGAAAGATTACCTTGTTCAGCTTCCCAAATAACCCAGTGTTAAGGAAACAGTGGATGCAGTTTGTTTTCACGGAGCAGCAACGGAGCTCTGGAAGTGTGTTTGTTTGTTCCCGGTCACGAGTCGAAACCGCAGGCGGTGAGTGAAACTTCATCAAATGTGTGTGTTTTGTTGGCAATCGCCGTGTAAGTGCATATAAAATGTAAACAACACGAACGTATAGTGAATCTAAAGTTATCCAGGGATAATGCCATGATGTTTTGTGTGTGTTCGTGACTCTTTAGCTCCGCCCACTGCACGCCTCCACGAGATCAACCACGAGTTTTTGGAAAGAATCGGTACAGCGTATCTGTCTTTTATAAATATGATAAAACGAAAGACTCTTCAGAGATATGAAGTAAGGCTGTGCGATATTGAAGAAAAATGCGATTTGCGATATCCAGAGGTGGACAGTAACGAAGTACATTTAATTGAGTACTGTACTTAAGTACACTTTTTGAGTATCTGTACTTTACTGAAGTATTATTTTTTAGGGAAACTTTTACTTTAACTTCACTACATTTGAAAGACAAATATCGTACTTTTTACTCCACTACATTCCTATCAAGATCCTCGAAGTCAAAAGTCGTTTCTGTGGCAGCTTTGCAAGTCAGTGGATGATTTTTTTTTCTTCTGTAAAAGTGTTGTTGTTTTTTTTTTGCAAAATGTAAATGTCTGGGAGAAAGAGAAGCATAGACATATGGATGAATCTGAAAAAGCATGATTAAAGAGCTCAGTTCAGTCTGTTTTGTTGTGCCTCTCAGATGCCAGAGTTCGAGTAGTGAACTGAATAGAGCTTTCTTTTGTGTTTTTTTCGCACTTAAACAGACCAATACACACAAAATGTCACAATTTTAATTTTGGAAAGTATTCACGTAAACAAAGTTGATTATGTCTCAAGTGAACGTAAACAGTTGGGGGAATATCAGATGTGTATCAGTGTGTAGGATTTGTGCATTCAGCCTTAAAGTGACATCAGCTTTGTAAAAAGCTTTGTAACTTTTAAGTATTTAAATTAGTTCAAGGTGGTCGTATGCTAGCATGTTGGACCATGATGGCATAGCGTGCATTTATACAACAATGCAACAATAATGAAATAATGCATTGACATAAAAAAGGAAATTTACTTTTGATACTTAAGTACTTTTAAAAGCAAGTATTTCTGTACTTTTACTTAAGTAAAAATAGTTTTTAACAACTTTCACTTGTAACAGAGTAATATTTGACAAGTGGTACTTTTACTTTTACTCGAGTAATGGAGTTGTGTACTTTGTCCACCTCTGGCGATATCCTTGTTAAATAATGCGATATTCGATATGCGATGCGATATTGCTTTAAGTGTGTAAAATCCATTTCTTTCCCCATCTGATATCTTTCACTTAAAGCATAAACGACTTGAATACTCATCAAGACAGCTATTTTGACATAACTGTGTGTGTATTTGACAGTTCGAGTGTGAAACAAGACACGAAAAAAGAACGGCTTGTGCGCACGTTTCGGTGTGTGTCAGACAGCGCGAGACTGCAAAGAGTTGTTTTTTGCAAGTTATTGCGTTTAATAACTCTTTTTAATGTCAAGCAAGTCACATAATTAACAGTCGTGTGCCCAGTCTATTCTCTGCTATATGCATCAACCTAAAACGTACACTTTTCACAATGTTGAAGTAGCCTATTAAAATCATTCAGATATTGTGTACCCTTGCGATATGTACATTTGCGATATTTCGATAATTTCGATATATTGCGCAGCCCTAATATGAAGGATGCAATATTAACATGAGATTGGCAGAAACCGTGTGTGTTATGTACCCTTTAACACATTTATACTATTGTATGGTATTTGCTGCCCATCCGACCAACCCTACACTAGAACATAATGATGCTTCAGCTAACATCTCACACAGTTGTGCCACATGGTAAACAGGAAAGTGATTTTTTAATTAAACCTTTAAGGGTTCATTATCATTTACTGATCGTCTTGTTTACAATCCAATAGCATGATGCTATCAGCAGCTTTATAAACTCTCAAGCTCGAACCAATCACTGTCCAACTGCACCTCATCGGATTTCTTGTAACACCATCTGAGGACAGCGTGCACTACACAAAGACAGACTTCAAAACAAAGAAAGCACTTTAATTGCTTCTACAGTTTCAGGGCTGCATCCTGCTCTATTTGGAAAAAAAGACAACATGTACGGTAAAACATTCTGTCAAAACCTATAGACAAAAAGCTTTTCTACCCGTGTAAGGCAGTGTGTTTTTAAACAGGTTGCCTAATGGGAGATTTGTTAGACAGCTTTCTACGCTGGATGCCAGAGAACTGCACATACAGATAATGTTCTCAAATCAGACCTTGGCTGTGCATGTTATACCTTGAGGGGGTGGGAAGCCATAAAAGCTGAGCATCCTGCGAAAAAAAAGGACAGGTGCTGTTAGAGCACTCTAATTGTCTCGTCTTGGACAGTGTTGCTAATGCAAAGATGTCTCTGTAATCCATTAGCTGGGTGAGACGAATCCAAATACGACCCTCACTTTGACATGATAAATAATTCAATGGATGGAGAAAACGTATTACCGAATCATATTGTGTCATGAAGAGAATAAGACTACACCAAAAGCTAGCGAGCTGCCATGTTTTCTACTGCTAACATAGGCTGCTGCCTTTTAAGGCATCTCATAACCAATTGATTTGGAAAGCTAACAGGCAGCAACTCAAAAATAGAGCTACTCACACTCACAATAAGTGGAGTTGAACCACATTTGGCTCTAATACAGTTTGACATTATCATGTTGCTCATTTCTTCACAGAGTCACAATGCATTTTGGGACTTCTGCAAAAGAAACATGCAGCAATGCCTTAAAATTGGGCTGAAATTAGGTATCTTTAGCAGCCAGTGTTCACATTAGAAGTGGGCCTATGATCTTTTAAAATGCTGTCTAGCTAGGCAGCTTACTAAGGGTGCTTTCACATGGGAGCGTTTGTTTTGGAACCTGGTGCGTTTTCTCCCATGGTTAGGTTCCTTTAGGTAGCCTAGAAATCTAGACGCACCCTAGCGGCAGAACATTTATTTTGCCACGAGTGTAGTCTAGCAACTCTCGGTAGACCTGAGAGCTGGAAAAACCAAACTCTGGTCAGGCCAATCACAGCGTGTGTAGAGTCGGTGGGCGGGCTTAACATAATTACGGCACGTCACGGCAGAGTTGCGGAGGTTCTGCATGCTACTCGTAAACAAAGAAGCTGACGAACAGCGGTCTTTTGAATCGGCTTTGGCCGCGACTCTGGAAGACTTGGAGTTAAGCTTTTCTTTGAGAAAAGAACAAAGAACGGCACTGAAGTCATTCTTAAGAAGATATGTTCGAAGTTTTGCCGACCGGATACGGCGAAAGTCTTATCAACTAACGTTAGCTCGGCTTCACCTTCTCCTTCGCTCTGGTTGGTTGTGGCCCTCATGGCGCTATCCAATTGCATGCAGAGGGAATTTGAAAGACAACCGTTTATCCCGCCCCTCGGATTGAGCCCTGCCAATGGTGAGTTTCCAGACCCAACATCTGGATGTGGGTCTGGCTTGTCAGGCTATCCTTTAGACATATGTGAACACAACAATCGTGCTCGGATCCACACCAAAACAATCGCTCAAAGGCCATCTGAACGAGGTCCAACGAATAGTGCATCCTGTGCCATGTGTTCCCGCACACACACACCCGGCCATCCACGTGATGTAAAAGAAAACGTGATTCATCAGACCAGGCCACCTTCTTCCATTGCTCTGTGGTCCAGTTCTGATGCTCACGTGCCACTGTTGGTGCTTTCGGCGGTGGACAGGGGTCAGCATGGGCACCCTGACCGGTCAGCGGCTATGCCGCCCCATACGCAACAAACTGCGATGCACTGTGTATTCTGACACCTTTCTATCAGAACCAGCATTAACTTCTTGAGCTCCAGTAGCTCGTCTGTTTGATCGGACCACACGGGCCAGCCTTCGCTCCCCACGTGCATCAATGAGCCTCAGCCGCCCATGACCCTGTCGCCGGTCCTTGGAGCACTTTTGATAGAGACTGACCACTTCAGACCGGGGACACCCCACAAGAGCTGAAGTCGTCTAGCCATTTGGCCTTATCAAACTCACTCAAATCCTTACTCTTGCCCATTTTTCCTGCTTCTAACACGTGAACTTTGAGGACAAAATGTTCACTTGCTGCCTAATATATCCCACCCACTAACAGGTGCCGTGATGAACAGATAATCACTGTTATTCACTTCATAATGTTATGCCTGTTCTGTGTAACATTCGTATAGTGTTTGTGTGTATCTTGACACAATTAGCCTCTAGACAGCGCTGGGAGATCCAGAGAGAGCGTGTTTGAATTTGCTGCAGTATTAATACGAATGTGCTATATAATTTAACAGCGGGAATGCCGGCTACATTCGTTTAGTGTTTGCGTGCGTCTCAGCAGTTGCAAATAAAGCCACAATAAGCTCATGGAGTGAACCTGTCAATCATCTTGATGGATGACGCATGGGAAACTCTGACCAATAAGAGGACAGTTGTACTCGTATGTGACTTGCATAAACACATTTTGGTATTCTCGGAAAGGTTACCTTGTGAAAGCGAACCGAACCAAGAAGAAAATGCAATAGTGTAACAAATTAAGTCCCTGTTTTGGAACAAAAAGGATCTACAGGTGTGAAAACACCCTGAGATTGGGAAGATAGCTTGTATGTGTATGAGTAAAAAAAGAGAAACTGACAGAAATACTTTGTGTTGCTGCAAGCGGTGAATGCCAAAATCAGCATGCCCTCCGTATGCACAATAGGAAACTACTGTTCGCCTGAATTGATTTAGCTTCGTTTGAAAGGAATATGCAAATAGAAACCGGGAAAAAAGTACCTTGCTGATCTTCAGTGGAATCTTTTCCACATGGCCTGTGCCTTAATAATGAAGAAGTGTTTACTAAGAGCACACTGGATTTGCATTGTGCTATTTATCGGTCCTCATGATATCTAGGCAAATGCACAAACAAAAGGTCAATAGAGTACGAGTCAATATGAATCTGATATTACAGCCATTAAACCCAGAGCTGAAAATAAGTTTTACATTTCAGATAATGTTCGCAACCGCATGAATTCTAGACAATAATTATGTCAGTGTTCTAAAATTACACAAAAACAATTCAACACACTCATACAGGATTTAACATGGAAACAGAAACCCTACCAGACAGGCTTTAATTTGATGCAACGCGAATTGATTGGATCATAAAAAGACAAGAGAGGGGTTGAGGGGTCACCAATACCACCTGGTACGTGTATTAAAATGCAAATGGGGTCAATTTTGATTTCCTGTCAACTTTAAGCTCTATGAGATTACTGTAACGTACTTTGGTCACTATTGGAACTGAAGTCACTTGTAAATGCTATTTGGGTCAGACGTTAATCAAGGGAACGAAATTCAACGAAACAATATCTCTAAAAACAGGTCAGACAGTTTCAGACAATCCTCGCACCTGCGTTGCAAACTCAGCAAAACATTTAGGCCACAAGAACTGGGCTGACCTGGAAATAGTACAAGATTGTGCTGGTGCCATTTACACAACAGTGACGGATACCATAGCACTTGAATAATTATCATTAGTGGCCTAAAAACAGAAACACTAAATGCAACACTGCACAATTCTAAAGGCAAGTAAATAATATATGCCTACAGAAAAAGTGTTACACTCTTACAATAAAAGGTTCTTTATTGGCATATATGGTTCAATGGAAAATCTTTAACATCCATGGAACCTTTCCATTCCAAGGGCTTTTGCAACCGGAGGAACGTTTTCGTAGTTCCTATAACTATTGGCGGAAGTGCTCGCACTTCAGGAATTGTTATAGGAATGCCTCGTGGGGAACTAAATAAGCTTCTACTACACAAGAGGAAGAACCAGTGATTTAAGTGTATGCTGATTGGCTGAACGCTTGCAAAACACCAACACCCACCATTTTTAAAAAGCAGTGTTTATATACATTTACTCCACAAACTAACTCCCTGAACACAGCGATAGATAGACCAACTTTGAAGTCCAGGCACTTCTCAAACTGCTCAGCGCTAAGGAGGAAATCCAACACGACTTTGAATGGACCAAGCGAAACATGATTATGTATTCCTGCATTCACTTTCTTTGTTTAACTGTGTAATAATGTATTGGATAGGACTGGTAAACAGATCGTAAACTAATAAAGACGGAGTATGGGAGAGTTGTGTGCTCAGGCTCTGGTGTTCTCAGTGCCGTCAAACCAAAAACCCGCACTACAACCAAAGTGGCAGGATGTAAGTGATGGTTTACGTCACTTCAGAGCTCGCAACCAGGAACATTTTGTTCTCATTCAGATGACTCCCCTGTCTAGTTCCTATAACGGAGTTCAACTTCTTATAATTAAGGCTGCTACATACTCCGCAAGAACAGAGAAATTTGTTCGTTTTCTCGAGGTGGCAAGAACAAGAACAAAGTTCGTTCTGGTGAGGACATTCCATACTTCACAAGAAAAGCAGGTGCTGAACACCTCCTTTTCTCCGCATTAACCCCGCACACGTTAAAATTCTGACCAATCACACAATAGTTCTCAGGACACCCACAAGAAAAAAGTTCTGCTCAGACGATGTGTCGAGAACGAGCTGCGAGAAATTACGTCATTTTGTTCTCGCAGCCCTGGGAGCGAGAACGTTTTTCTCTGTTCTTGCGGAGTATGTAGCGGCCTTTACTCTGCGGAAGCCCCTATAACGTTCTTTATGGTGGAAAAAGGTCATTGCATTATTTATTTTAAAGAACAGTTCACTGAAAGGAAACCAAAAGTGGTTCCTCCACGCCAGGGGTCTCCAAACTCGGTCTTGGAGAGCCACTGTCCTGCAGAGTTTAGCTCCAACCCCAATTAAATACACTTGCACCAGCTAATCGGTGTCTTTCAAGGCCCTAGTAAGACACTGATTAGCTGGTTCAGGTGTGTTTAATTGGGGTTGGAGCTAAACTCTGCAGGACAGTGGCCCTCCAGGACCGAGTTTGGAGACCCCTGCTCTACGGCATCCAGGGCTCGACATTAACTTTGCTCACCAGCCACTGTGGTTAGTGGTTTTCCAAAGTTACCAACCACAATTTTGGCATCAATACCACAGGGAAAAACTGCTAAACCGATATTTTTTATATTATCACATAATTTGTCAGCAGGTTTATTAGGCTGCTGTCACTTTAAGAGCTGATGCACGGATCCATTACACTGTTACACATGTGTTTTCTCTCTCAACTGTTTACATTCACTTAAAACAGAACTGACCGGGTTTACGTGAATACTCGCTAAAACCAGCATTTTGACATTATTTTGTGTGTATTTGACTGTTTAAATTGTCTGGCTATCACCAGACCAAGCTCAATCTGCTCTGTATTTTCTACTGCACAAGAGGCGTGATCAACGAGCATAAATCACTCTGTACGCAATTGGATCGTCCTTCAACCAATCAGACCACAAGAGGTGTGATCAACGGGTAACGACCCATCCGTCATTGTGTTAAACCCGCAAATAGCGCGCAAAATGGACAAGCCAGTCTGTGATTGGTTCCAACAAAAGTGTAACAGAAGCAGTAGAAATGAATGTACACGTTTCCAGACTGAGCTGCAGGGCGAAATCAAATCGCCGGCAGATCAGGCTGGGTTTACCCAGTCTACTGTTAAAGCGCAATAAGCAGCGAAAAATAACTCAATTTAGCACTGAGGGACGGCTTTATGTGTGGGTACTTTGGGTGTGAGCACAAAATCTGCAGGAATTAGTAAAATGTCGCACCAAAATTCAAGCCCTGCAACAGCAACAATATTCATCCAGAGCAAATGAAACGAGTGAGTGAGTGGAGTGGAGGCGGGTTTGTGTGTAACTCGCTGTCGGAGAGATGAGAGATGAGAGAGAGAGAGAGAGAGAGAGAGAGAGAGAGAGAGAGAGAGAGAGAGAGAGAGAGAGAGAGAGAGAGAGAGAGAGAGAGAGAGAGAGAGAGAGAGAGAGAGAGAGAGAGAGAGAGAGAGAGAGAGAGAGAGAGAGAGAGAGAGAGAGAGAGAGAGAGAGAGAGAGAGAGAGAGAGAGAAAAAGTGTGTGTATCATGTATCTATTCTGTGGAAAATGAGTTTCAAAAAATCTATATTTTTGACAACACTACATTGCACTTAGTTTATTATTTTATATGCCTTTTTTAAAAGCCTACTATTGAAAAATGTATATATTAAATATAAAATCCCGCATTTGGCGGATGTTAATGTCAAGCCCTGATGGCATCACTGAGAAAACCTTTTGGAAACTTCATTTTTAGCGTATCACCAACTCACTTAGGGAAGACAACATAGGGAAAGTGTCTTCACTCATGCAGAGTGCTCCATCATGAGTAAAACATTTTGAAGGGCACGAGGGATGTGCAAAGTAGACGCTCGTCGTGATAGGTAACTCACCCAGCTCATTGAGGCTCTGGGCAGCTTTAGTGATCTCTCTGCTGCCCCCTTGCAGTTGCCCCTGCAGACGTTTGCTCAGGTACAGGATGCGAATAATCCTTCTCAACAGGTCACACGCCACCTGCCAGACACAATAAGATAAGGCATCTCATTCCTGTGTTCATCAAATAACATAATGACTTATGGGCCTATCATAACCAGCACAAGCAAATATCAATGATAAGGTAATGATAATGATGTTAAAGTGAAATCATCTATCAAAAATGTACCATGGTAACCATAGTTTCCATGATATAGATTGTACCTACAGAACAATAAAACTGAAACCCTGGGATTAGCAACCAATAATTATTGTTATGGTATTAATAGCTCTTGTCACACACATTTTATGCAACAGACATGAATAGTGTTTCTTGTTAAGAAGACGTATGCTTAGGGTTTTCATCTGGAAAGCTTACAATTAAGGCATTTTTAAAAAATGTTGCCAGCCAGCGGCAGCGTTTTTGATCATTTTCTCACACAAAAAGTCATGGCCCCCAGAATATCTGTATGAATATCGAAACATGCAAAATATATAAAAAGAACGAACAGACCCTCTGCTTTTAAACAAAAACCCACGTTTTATTCTAGTTGCATGCATAATTTTTTAATAACTTTAATATGGGTACGTTTCATAAAAAAAGCAACATTTAGAGGATGCATAATAGCGCCCCCTACCATAAAACAGTGAAAACGCAGAAAGACAAAATTCCATCAATGGCGGGGAAAGATTTAATATCCTCCTGGGACCCAGAAATATACTTTTGTCCACTGTAGTGGACATTATAATTTAGTGAATATCTCTGACATCATACATGTCACAGTTTTAAGTCTGGATGTCCTGTAAAGAGCACATTCGGGGCTTTGCAGAAATACCAAATGTTTCACCAGGACAACTTCTTCTTGGTCTTTAAAAACGGCTGACATTAATGTTTAGCACTCTTATGGAAATATGATCATATTTTGTAACTATAATTTAAATCGGATTAATTTTCAAAATGTTATAAATCAACATCTCAGGAAAATATAGTCAAAATATGACTTTCTGTTACAAAACAGGGCATTGAGTTCATAAATGTCCACTGTAGTGGACGCCAGGACTTATATCATGTTTATCAGGCATTTTGGAGACACAACAAGTGAATAGGGAAAGAAATGACATATCAATATTCCTATGAAATATCAGATATTATGAAAATGTTGCCAATTATTAGTCCCATTATTACACTTCTATTTTCATTACATGTTGCAGCAAGAACACATTAATAATCTAATTAGATGCAGTGTATAGAGCATTGTATTGAATGGGAAAATCCAAGTATGGCCATTTTACCCACAAATTGCATAAAGGAAAATGGTTTATCAATGCATTTCGTTATATCTTTCATAACATGGTTCAGAATCATCTTTAAACAAAGTTTGGTTAAAAAAAATCATAAGAATCTATTGGTGAATTAAAAATAAATCTCATTGTTTTTCCCCCATACATGCAATTTTATGTCCTGGTGTCAACTACAGAGGACATATATCATAACAAAAATGTTTTTTCCCCCCATTTGTTTCTTATGCTCTACAATGTAAAGACATGAAAAAGTACTAAATTGTCAAGGAGAAGGAAGTGCATCATCTCACAGGGAGGACTAGAATAGCATATCAGCTACAGTAATTGTCAATGGATTTCACACACATGCAAATACTATAAACAGGCATGAATAAGCATTTGATTCACACCCTAAAAGCCAACATTCTTCTATTATAAATAAACAGTAAACTCGTATAACCCAGTGCATTTTGTGCTCCAGACATGAAAGTAAGCCACATGTTCAGTATAGTATGACAATTATGCCTGCGGGCAGAGTGCAGGCAAATGAAGGACTCAGAGAGGTCAGTCTTTTTTGTGTTAGGGTAAAAAGGTGCAGCTGAACTGTCCCAAAGGTACGTGCATCTTATTCTGTGTGTGTCTGAGACTGATTGCCTTGTCCCGGGGTGACAGAGTGTCAGAGACTGTAAAGATACAGAAACATTCAAAAGGAAAACAGGAAAAAAAAATTCAGCTGTGTCCCCATCGTCAAGTCTGGTCTTATTCTTATGAGGAATAAAAATAAATTAAAATCTGTTGCTACAGGCAAGGACAGGGCAGACCCAGACACAAAGACAGCATGACATGAACAAAGTCCCGCACTACTGAATCGATGTGTGCCATTAGATAGCAAACACACAAATAAAAGAGTGTTACAAGTCTCATTTTTAGAAACTTATATGAGCAATAATAACAGTAATGCATGCCTAAACATCAGGGAACAACATAATCTTGGTTAAAACAACCAGATTCGATGCATATTCAGTTGAATTTGTACCCTGTGCATTCCTCAATCACATGAGACTGAGAATGGGACTTTCTTTCTTCGTTTTGGAAGATGTTTATTTCCTTCAACATTCATGCTTTTTTGTTGTTCAATGAAAACTTTTTCTGATTAAACTGATTAAAGTTCTACTCAGAAATAAGTCAAAATCAAAAATGTCATTGGAGTTTACAAGCATGTCTGCTTATGACCAAACAAAATGTTTATATGCATGTTTGTATATGACACAGTTTGCATATATTATCCATATTTCCATATATCCATATTTCCATATTTCATGGAAAGCGTCTGGAAAGTTAACCAGAAAATTTCCACCACTTAGCAAATCTAATTCTGACACAGACTTGTTTGTTTTTCATTGCAAATTATATTATATATATATTTCATCGTATGTATTCGATTACTGTATAATTCTTGCTATTGTTGATTTGTGCTTTTTGTTTTATCCAAGCCCTATCATAGATCAAAAAATTGCTTTCAAATATATATATATATATGGCTTTAAGATGTTACATGCAAGATTATATATTTCATATAAAATGTCCATATATGTTTTATAATTGTATTGTCTATATATATATATATATATATATATGTATGTGTGTGTGTGTATGTATATTTTATAAAATACATATATACACACACATATATACATACATACATACATATATATATACATATATATATATATATATATATATATATATATATATATATATATATATATATATATATATATATATATATATATATATATATATATATATATATATATATATGTGTATGTATGTATGTATGTATGTATGTATGTATGTATGTATATATATATACGTTCCCATTGTAACAACTTGCCCCATGATCAACAAACTTTAACAGTTTTTTTCTGGGCAATAACATTGGTGCAACTCCTGTAATCAATATTAATTTAGGGTAACACTTTATTTTACAGTGGCCTTGTTACATATGTTACATGTACTTAACATAGTAATAACAGTAAATTATGCATAATTACATGCAACTAACCATGAACCAAACCCTAACCCTATAGTAATTACATGTAGTTACTAAATAGTACTCAGTACTTAAATATATAATTATACCGTAAAAAAAAAGTGTAACCAGGGTTTTTTTGTGTAGATATGGGCCAATACAGATATTGAAAATGATTTTTAACAAATTTTAAAGAGTTAAAAACCTCATCTAGAGAAATACTAACTATGACAACGATTGACAGACGGATCGGTGCAGCGTCTGCAGTAATGCGGTTAATGTACCGTCTGTCGTGGTGAAGAAGGAGCTCAGTTGTAAGGCGAAGCTCTCGATTTACCGGTCGATCTACGTTCCTACTCTCACCTATGGTCATGAGCTGTGTGGGTCATGACTGAAAGGACAAGATCCTGGATACAGGCGGCCGAAATGAGCTTCCATAAACTCTTCCGTAAAGGGGCAGCTGTATTTCATTCATATTTAATAACATTCCCAAAGTCACTCAAAACCAGGACTGAAGACCCTGTAAATCCACAAGATGTGTCGAGCGGGACACTATCGTTCACCTAGCTGTGTGTATTCACGTGTGTGACTGATGGAGTGTGAGAGAGACCCTTCCTTTCTGGGCCCAAATGGACTTTTATTGATTTTTTTTTTTCCTGCAGGCTTGAAGCTTCACTCATGATGACTTCATGTGAAGTCAGTGGAAAAGAGATGAAGATTGTAAATATTAAACACTGCACAAAAAAAAAAAAAGTTTTATATCCCTTTAAGAAAAATTTGGAATGACGTGAGATTGATTAAATAACTGTTATACTAATTACACTCTTAAAAGATTTGGAAAATGTATTTATTTTTAATTATTATGGGTTTTTTTTTTGGGATGTCAATCACAAATCAATATTCAAAAACATCTATTCCCCCAGAATGATTTTCCTTTTGATTGTGTGCATTTCTTTCTTTTTTTTCCTCCATGTCGGGTGCATTACAGAATCTGTCTTGACTGCAAACAATTGTGAAGGCAGGGCTGTATCTGTCTCAGATGTTGAGCCAATAAACATGGAAATCAAGCGCACAGTGTTTGTAAAGCAGGACAATGAAGAGAAAATAGTTTGGCAGAGCGCAAATCTCTTTATCTGCTCGAAATATCCAGGGATGGAGAGATATGGGAGGACAGAAGCAGATAATGCAGATGTAAAAGTAAAGAAAAAACAACACCTGTAAGCGGGCAAGCTGGGCCGTCCGTGCCACAATCTTATTGTAAGGGTCAACGATTTTGGTCCTTATCCTGAGAATGGAAAGAGAGAGAGATGTGTAAATAAAATACTAATGTCTGACTAATAGATTCCTTTTTTGAATTTATAATGCACAAATTGCCAAAACATTTTATTAACCCATTTGTCTCCCCCCATTTTGAGAATAGACGTAAAAGTGCACTATTCCAAATTGAAATGGTTGTAATTCAAGAATGCTTTGAATTTTTTTAAGCACGCACAGAGTTTTAAATTGGATTCCCATAGTAGAGTAAGCTAAACTTACGCAATACAAGAGTACTCTCGAAAGGGAACGTCTTGGTTACTAATGTAACCTGGGTTCCCTGAGAGAAGGCCGCCGTGCTATTGTGCTTAGATCAGGGCCGATTTAGATCAGTCGATTTAACCTGAATCCTATGGCATAGTATTGGCCTTTATAGCTTAGCCATGCAAAATTAGGCGGTTGACGTGCTTTGGGCGCGAAGCGACCCGATTGGTTCGCACACCTCAGCCGCTTCGCCATAGGTTCATGCAGTTGTCGCAGCACAGCCAATCAGCGCGCTAGTATGCTCTGCTTGGGTCTGCTGTGCAGCTGCACTGCATTTTACATATATAAAATTATAAGGATAATTTTTGGCTTCATATTATCGAGAAAAGGAGTTTTTCCCATAGCGTAAGCTAAACTTACGCAATACTCGCTCCCTTCTCTCAGGGAACCGAGGTTACATCAGTAACCGAAACGTTTTGTCTTGTTTTAAAGAAGATACTCAGCAGATTATTGCTTTTATATAAAATATATATGACAAAATAATTTACTCTAAAATTACTATAAAATCAAAGCCATGTGTCTAACCAATTTGCGTTCCAAATTTATAGTGGATATCACAAAAATTAAAGTAGCCTCCAGGTATCATCCACATTTCATTGATTTATATTTTTAATACATTTCTGTCCAAATATCACTTCTATCACAAAACAGTCTCCAAATATGGAACCCTGAGAGTCAGACCTTTCCGACGATATGTGTTTTATCAAGATTAGAAAATGGCTCTATTGTAAATAAATAAGTAATAAAAAAAATACTTTTTGTAATATAAAACCTGACACCGCCCACTAGGGGGAGGAGTCCGCTAAAAGAATTTTAAGTATTTTAAGTTTCCTTGGTAACCCAACATCCAATGGTTTTCACAGGATGAATTTTGAGTTCATAAGGTTTCGAATGAGACCTAATATGATGATTACTAAAATATGTGATATGAAAAAATGGCGATGAATAAAAGCGCGTTTCCGCTAGCGGGATTGTAGTTTTTAATTATGCACCATCTTTTGGTAACGCTTTATTTTAAGGGGACAGTTACACATTACTACATATACTTACTCTAGTAATAACAGTAAATTATGCATAATTACAAGTAACTCACTCTAAACCAAACCCTAACTCTATAGTAAGTACATGTAGTTAATGAATATTACTCAGTACTTATTTGAGTAAGTACTCACCTCATGTAACAACGTCACCTTAAAATAAAGTGTACCCATTTTTAAAAAGCACGGACCATTTTAATGCCTATAATGTCATTTACCTGTCCACAGCACTCTGGAGAGCTGCAATTCTGGTCTGCATCATTTGTAAGACACCTGTGTGGAAGCAAAAACACCCATAATCCCCATGCTCAGAAAGAGTGCAATGTGCAAGGATTTGAGATGTGACAAGGGGTCCCCCTGGAGGACAGCTGTAAAACTGCATGCAGTTTGAGAGTCATTTTTAATGTTAAAACTTTACAGTGTCCCAGATTATAATGCTGAGACAACTATAGGCAAGTTATACATTGACTAACTGACAGACAGGGTCAATATTCAGAGGAAAACAGTGCAACTTCTACACATGTACTTTTGGAATACTAAATGTCATTTTTACTCATTATAATGCCTTATTTGCCTTATATACAATATTTATATGCTCATTTGAAATCACACATGAATGGTAGGAAATGGCAAACATCCATTAATTCAAAATTGACATTTATTATTTTCCATGGAACATTGGACTATAAAAGATGTATCCGTGCACATCGTTATGTTTTCATGTTAATTCATGTGCCCTCATTATAAATAAATAACTCCTCTGATGATGCGTTTACTGGCGTGAGGGCGGGGCAACCTGTCACTCACATGAGATCCACCAATAGCAAACCACATCCATCCAATCAATTCCACATGGACAAAATCAAGCCCCATCCTACATTTATTCTTGTTTGAGAAGCCATTTCACTCGGATATACTGTACATCACAATAGGGAAGAAAAACATTCGCCGCTAGAGGTCGCATATTCAAAACAAAGGCGTAGTTTGATGACGGCTTGATTTCGCAGAGCTTTTATTCTGCCGCAGACGAGCGTTTACGCTTCTTCCGCTCATGTGTATGTGAGGTAACACAGTGCTGTTTTATATTAGATACATTCAGGGGTGAAAATGGGGGGGTACGCGGGGGGACGGAGTCCGGGAAGTGAATTTCGAGGGGGGGGCGGCGTTCCAGTTGAAAAAAAAAAAAAAAAAAGTTTGAATTTTTATTTTATTTATTTTTTCATTAAAAGGATTTCCATATTTTATCCACTCAATAGTCTACAATATAATAGACATAGCGTAGACGTAGCGTAATATATAATAATAAAAATGTAGGGGGATATTATGTGATATTGGCTGCGTAATGTCGACTTTTGTAATTGGCCAATACAGGCAGACTGCAGCCAATGGAAATGCTTCTCCATCGGTGCGCGTCTTATTCCTCACAGAACTTCAAAGCAGACCGCTTGAGGTAAATTATCTGGAATGATGAACTGTGAAAATCTTTAACAGATGCCATAAAATCTTTGAAATAGATATAGCGGTGTTAATGTAGAAATATTCCGGTCTACAAATAATAATAATAATAAATAAATGATCATCTAAAAATGATCCAGCGCACTTGCCCGAAAAGAGTTTTCAAATGTTTTTTTCAGACATTATCTTTTATAAAAATGGTCACAAAAACTAGAGCCCGCCAAGTGATTTTTGACCATTTCCACCACTGGATACATCGGAGTGTGTTGTTGAAAGTTATGATATAATGCTACTATGAGACACTTGTTCACACTGCAGTGAGCAAAATCAATATTAGGCATGGTAAAACATGGTACTCGCGGTAAATCAAGAACAATGATTCGTTTTCTGTCGACGAATGTCCCCAAACAGTTGCTCACCCGTCTAATAAAACACATCATATATTAAAGCGTCTTTGGTGTTTCCATGGTTTCTTCAAAATAAAATCGAGGGTAACGCAGGTGTGATGTCATTTAAAGGGGTGATGAATTGAGAAATCAACTTTCCCTTGAGCTTTTGATATATAAGAGGTCATGGTAATATAAGAATATCCTGTAAGTTTCAGAGCTGAAAACTTTCTTGTTAGTCAAAGGAAAGCTTTTATAAACACCAGGCCCTGAAAACGATCTTGTGCTTCATCCTTACGTCATCGCGCAACGAAACACCGCCTCTACAGAATAATAATCACGTGTAATTCAGTAGCCCCGCCCACCGACTCATGGAGCTGGTCGGATTGCGCTAGTCAGCAGCAATAAACATGCCGAGGATATCACGATATTGCGCTATTCCTGGTTGTGGAAGAACACAGTCGCTGCATAAGCTTCCTTCGAATCCTAATATTAGGAATATGTGGTTGAATTTTATTTTTAATGAAGTTCCAGCTCACGTGGGGATTTGCAGACATATTGAGATTGAAACACAATGCTGTGCCTTCTATATTGGACCCGACAGGAATGGTGCAGCACACTTATATGAGTAATTTTTTTTATACGTGATAGTATTGCATTGTTACAGATCGTTTGATATGTGTACGATTGTGTATTGATTATGTGTAAGCCTAAGTGTCTATCCAGTCACACGAGAGACTTGTTGTAACGTTATGTGTGTGTCCGCGTGAGTGAGTGTGTGTCCGCCTGAGTGTGTGTGTGTGTGTGTGTGTGTGTGTGTCCGTGTCCGCGCGAGTGTGTGTCCGCGTGAGTGTGTGTCCGCGCGAGTGTGTGTCTGTGTGTGTGTGTGTCCGCGCGAGTGTGTGTGTGATTTAGTGTTTGTTTGATATTTTGCGAGTTCTCTGAGCATTTCCAGACGATTCCTGGGAAAGACGGTAGTTGAAACTATTAAATATATTTGCATATTTCAATATTTGCAAATTAAATATGCAAATATTATCCAATCCTAGCCGTGGGCGTTTACTTCCAAGTCTTCAGTGCGGCGCGCCCATCAAATCCGAGCGTTTCTCAGAGATCCTCAAAACCAAGGCAGAAAATAGCCTATTACTTATTCATTATGATGTGTTTGAATGTAAAAACCACATAAACGCCATAAGTTGACTTCAGACAACAGTATAACATTTTTTAAAAAGCCAGTTCATGACCCCTTTAAAAGGCGACGCACGGACACAGTCCGTGTCCTGGTTAAAATTGCTTATTTCTCTGGATTTAAAAATTCTTGGGAACATTTGGGATAATGTAGGTAACAAGTGAACAAAATATATAACACTGTTCTAGTGGCTTTTGGATATGTTAATCTTACATATTGTGCCTTTAATCCAATAGATAATAAATGTGAAGCACTACCTTCAAGAGACTCGATCCCTGTTGCCTGAGCTAGTAGATCCTCATGTCTGGCCACTACCTGTGATGATCAAAAACAAAATATACTGGTATACATTTTATAGTTTTAGCACTTTCATGGGGAGTTTTTTGTTGTCAGCTTTTTTTTTGAGTAGTTGTCAGTGCTTGGAGACAAAGGATTAGTGTATTTTCTAACTTCATGGACATGATCCTGACACAGATCTGCATAGAAACACTGGTGTTTGTTGATTCTGACAGGTGTGTCTCACCTGGAAGTGCAGCTCTTTGTCCAGCTGACTGATGCCCTCTGCCAGCTTTGCCAGTTGCTCTGCAATGATAGCATGATGGATGGCTTGAGCTGTGTATGTCTTCACATCGAATTCCTCTTTAAGGAAATCGGCATAGCACTCTGGAAAAGGGAAAGGATCAGGATTTTAAAAACACTAACAGGAGATCGCATTCCTAAAGGTGCTGATCGAGATGATCGATCTGCCAGGCTAGGCTAAAAACACCTGCACAGATCAGATCTAAAAGAGAAATCAAATTAAAACTAGATTACCATCTTTCAGCAGTGAATTCGCTGTTGATTCCGTATTAGCCTCCATCGTTGCCACTTCATCAGTGACGTACAATTCCTGCGTCAAAACATGAATGGAGCGCAACGACGATGGTCATGAATATTAATTAGTTGTAATGACGTAGCATTCATTTAAAAAAGCACAGTTTTATTTTATTGTTAATTTAAATAGTTTTAGAAGGTGTTTTATTAATGTATGTAATAATCTATTGTATTATAATTGGAAATAAATATGAATTTTGTTTCTTGCGGATGTGCGGTCAAAGGTTATAACTCACACTGACACACGGAAGTGAAAAACGGTTGCTTGAAACCATGCGTGTTTTAGTCTAATGTTTACTATTCTGAACGCGGTTTTAAGGGAATACATGTGTACTGTTTGTTATTAAAAAAATGGAGTACGTTTTAATAAGGAGTTTAATACTGAGTATTTGAACTGCGCGATGAGTTCTTACAATATGTGTCAAGATTATGAGTCGCGGAGTTTATGACAGAGGTCCACAATAATAAAATAACAATGGATAGAGGGAATATCACGGACTTGTTTAACAGTGGAAGGCCAGTCAGAGTATGTGCACCCATGGTCCGTTACTCAAAGTAAGTTAGACTGCATTGAATTAATCCTGTAATGTGATATTTTGTCCATGTTGTATTTTAATGTTGTTTATTTGTGCGTTTTTCAGGTTGGCGTTCAGATGTTTAGTGAGGAAATATGACTGTGATTTATGTTTCACCCCAATGATCATTGCAGCTGATTTCATGCGATCTGCAAAAGCCAGAGACAGTGAATTCACCACCAATAAGAGTAAGTTGTAGTTCAGATCTATATGTAGATGTTGTCCTTTAGGCCAGTGGTTCACAGTTTGGCTTTAGGGCCCAAAGTTTACATCAGACACACTGCATTAAAATTAGGGTGACCATGTTTTGATTACCGAAAACCAGGACACTTGGCCCGGCAATGAGATACTCAAATGATACTCGAAGTTTACTCAAAGATTCCTTATTAATTTCAATGCATTTAAAGTATGCCCCCTCTGTATGGATGGAAAATTGTTATATTAGGGCCAGGACAGGACTTGAAAACAGGACGTTTGGTCACCCTAATTCAAATTATTTATCATACAAAAGTAAACAAAACATTGACATCAAATGTGAACAGCACAGGTGCGATAATATGCCAAGTTATTGCCATGTTATAGAGAAAATTGACAATATTGGGTTACACTTTAGTCCAATTCTCACTATTAACTATGACTTTTGCCTCAGTAAACTCTTATATACTGCTTATTAATAGTTAATAAGGTAGTTGTTAAGTTTCGGATTAAGGGATGTAGAATATGATCATGCAGAATAAGGCATTAATATGTGCACTAATAAACACCCAATATCCTAGTAATATGCATGGTAATAATTAACTAGTTAATAGTGAGAATTGGACCCTAAACTAAAGTGTTACCCAATTATATTAATGCACTTGGCCAGATATTATTTTTAGCCATGTTACCAAGTGGCAGTAAAGTCTGTGCTAAAATACAGCCTTTGCTTTTATGTCAACAACAACAAAAAGAAATAAGATGGGAAGTGTTTTCTAATTTTGCATGATTATATTTATTTAGCATTGTTTTTCCCCTGCTCTCTTGTGATGAGAACAGACTGGAGAAAAACTAAGACTAAATTTGTCCTAAATTTGTTTTCATGTTTTATGGGGACTAAACCTACCCATCACAGGAGACATTCTGCATTTTACATTTTCAAAAAACATCACTTAGTCTGATTTATAAGATGTTTTCCTCATGGGGACCAAAAAATGTCCCCACAAGGATGAGGATTTCGGATATTGCCATCTTTGTGGGTGCATTTTGTCCCCATAACGTAGGCTTTACCAGGCCACACACACACACACTTTCCCCACAATTGTGAGTCTGAGGGATCCCGTTCAGTTCATAACTTATTGGGAGAATTAACGATGTGACTACAGTTAGATGCAACGCTACCTTTCACCTTTAGTCGAGTCACTGGCTTCTATTTAAAGATGCACTATGTAACTTTTCCATCCTCTAGAGGTGGCCTATTCAAAACAAAGGCGTAGTTTGATGACGGCGCGTTTAAGCTCAGAATCTTGGGACATGTGGTCTTCACCTCACAGCCGGTGGGAAAGAATCAGGATAGGACTCGGGCAGAAATCATGTTCATGGATGTGATTATTAACATTACTGTAGTGAAGCAGAAGCAGGAGCGAGTGTTGTGGAGCTGGGAGCGATTGTTAATAAGATGAACGCAACACACGCCTCGCGAGCAGCGGGACTTTTATTATGCCACAGTCGCCGGCGCCACTTCCGCTTTTCCGGTCATGAGTATGAGGTAACGCAGCTCTGTTTATCATATTAGACACTTCTGAGTGTGTTGATAATGATGTTCTGTCGTTACTCTGTGCGTTCTCTTAGCGGCTGCTATGACACTTGTTCACACTGCAGTGAGAGTAAAGCGTTTCTGCAAAATAAAACCGGAAACCGATTATTATTAAACGATATGATGCCATCGACAGGCGACTCCCACACACGTCACGGTTCCTTGGTTAAAATAGCAATTTCTCACGATTTACAAATATTTGGAAACATTTGGGATATTTTAAGTACTCAACTGAACAAAATAATACACTGGCCTAGTGGTTTTTGGATATTTTACTGAAAAAAAATTACATAGTGCACCTTTAATAACTACTCATATCATTTTAACATGTGTTTGCTTCTTAGCTGACCGACCCTTAATTGTCCAGTTTGCTGCGAAGGATGCACAGACGCTGGCCGATGCTGCATGTGTGGTTTCCCCTTTCTCAGACGGGGTGGATTTGAACTGTGGCTGTCCACAAAGGTAATGCTCATATTCAGAGTAATGTATGCATTAGCGCTGCATGATTCAGGATTTTTTTTGTTTCAAACTGAGATCATGATTCTCCCATGATTCTGAACGGACAACTAAACAAAATAACATATCATTTACTAGAGGTTCTGACAAAATGTCTATTTAAAATTGTTTAATTAATCTGAATGAATTATTTAAAAGAAACGGTTTGAATGAATGACTCAATGACACATAAATACTTGTTTTATTACTGGATGAATCGGTAATGAAACTTTTTGAACAAATGTTGAATTAATAATTCAATGACAAATAAATTTTTAACAGTCACTTGTCGCAACCTTCTGGTGTAACAATGTAATGATACAATCTTTATTTAAAGCACATCTATTTTGATCGCTACTGTAGACATCAGTGTTTATATCTGAACTATAAACTTTTATCCCAGTACTTCTGTGATAATATGAATATGTGTAACAGAAATAATGATACTGTTTTGTTGTTTGTGAAGCTGTTTCATTCATAACCGCTCTCTCTGGATCAGCGGCAGTGCTAACACAGATCTGAATGTTCGCTTTTGTTGAAGTTATAGTAAATACAGCAATATTCCATTAAAAAAACAACATGGTTACTTTAAGGCGAAACCAAACAGAGCTTAAACAGAGCTGAGAGTACTAAATAATCAAACGCATAAACACACAAGAGGTGGGGAAAATGTCAACGTTTGAGTTCCAGTTCTGTTGAAGTTAGATCATGTTGTGCACAGGTTGTTTGTGGAAGTGACAGCGGTCATGTGGATGTGTTTGTTGCAGGTGGGCCATGTCTGAAGGCTATGGTGCGTGTCTGATTAACAAACCTGAGCTTGTGAAAGACATGGTTAGGCACGTCCGAAACCAAATAGACAACCCCAACTATACAGTATCCATTAAAATAAGGTGAGCATATGATTTCCTGACTCTAAAATACGCTCATTATGTGAAGTTGTATTAATTATTTTGAAAAATGTCTTTCATTTAAACGTTTTTTAAATGATTGGACGGTTAGACTATTGATAACATTAACACGGTGTGTTTTAACATGTTTTAAATTGTCAGAATGCCACAGATGCTGTTTATAGTGCAAAATCGTACTTCTTTAATTGGACCATATTTCTCAACTGTCTGAATTTTTTTTTTTTTTTGTTGCAAAATGTAACTTCACTATTTCCCAGCTTTTTATATGGAGTTGGATAAGTTTAACTAACTTTATCCACATACACACAGTATACACTACCAGTCAAAAGTTTGGAAACATTAGCGTTTTTGAAAGTAGTCTTTTAATCTCACCAAGGCTGCATTTATTTGATAAAAAGCAAAAACAGTATTATTAAACAGTATTATTGTGAAATATTTTTTACAATTTAAAATAACTGTTTTCTATTTGAATATATAGTAAAGTGTAATTTATTCCTGTGATCAAAGCTGTATTTTAGCATTACTCCAGTCTTTAGAGTCACATTATCCTTCAGAAATCATTCTTATATGAGGATTTGATGCTCAAGAAACATTTATGATTATTATCAATGTTGAAAGCTGTTGTGTAAAACATTTTTTTAGGATTCTTTGATGAATAGAAAGTTCAAAAGAACAGCATTTATCTGAAATATAACGCTTTTGTAACATTGTACTACCGTTCAAAAGTATTGGGTCGGTAAGATTTATTTTATTTATTTTTGAGGAAAGAACTTAAAGAAATTAATACATTTATTCAGCAAGGATGCATTAAATTGATCAAGTATAGTATTTATAATGTTGCAAGAGCTTTATATTTCAGATAAATGCTGTTATTTTGAACTTTCTATTCATTAAATAATCAACATTGATAATAATCATAAATGTTTCTTGAGCAGCAAATCCTCATATTAGAATGATTTCTGAAGGATCATGTGACTTTGAAGACTGGAGTAATGATGATAAATTCAGCTTTGATCACAGGAATAAATTACATTTTAAAATATATTCAAATAGAAAAAAGTTATTTTAAATTGTAAAAATATTTCACAATAATACAGCTTTTGCTGTATGCAGCCTTGGTGAGATTAAGAGACTACTTTCAAAAACATAAAAAAAATGAATGTTTCCAAACTTTTGACTGGTAGTGTATACTAGAGAAAGGTGATACCACATACACTACCGTTCACAAGTTTGGGGTTGGTAAAATGTCACTAAGCTCACCATTTATTTGATCAAAAATACAGTAAAAGAAAGCAATATTGTGAACATTTTCTTACAAATTAAAATAACAGTTTTCTATGTAAATATATAGTAAAATGTAATTTATTCCTGTGATCAAAGCTGTATTTTCAGCATCATTACTCTAGTCTTTAGAGTCACATGATCCTTCAGAAATCATTCTGATATGAGGATTGGCTGCTCAAGAAACATTTATGATAATTATCAATGTTGAAAACCAGTTTTTGCTGCACATTTTTGTGGAAACAATTGCCCTGTCCAAATACCAACACTTACGGTCTTGGCCACTTGAGAGCGCGTGTACGCAACAGGAAGTAAGTGCGCAAAACTGTCCCATGTCTTAAAAATGCCAAAGTGCAGTGCCTTTAATGCTTCAGCATGTTATCCGGTTGCTAAGTGTATCCCATCATGTTCGGGAACTCGCCTGCCCCGAAATTGTGAGATGTCGAGGAAAACATTCCATTTTAAGTTAAAATAATTAGATATTACATATAATTTTGGTAGTAAAACATAAATTGTTGCACATTTTATTGGTGCAAAGATGAGTAGGCTGTGTGTATTTTGCACAACATTTGCAAATGCTTTTTATCACAGAAGCATTTCTGTTACATAGAGACTACTCAACAAGTTTATTTTAAAATGCAAAGTATTGAAAATTTTAAAAAGCTCTGTAAACACTTAAGTGTGTCCCATCGGGTAATCAAAAGCTCTACACACACTTGCAGTCTTCACGCCTACTTGAACACTAATACAGGAAATGCATCATATAAGTAGACAAGTGGTCAAGTGCAAGTGTGTGTATTTTGGACGGCAAATGCTCATTGAACTTTCTATTAATCAAAGAAATGTTTTCAACATTGATAATAATCAGAAATGTCAACCGAGGACCAAATCATCATATTTTGATTAAATAAATACAGCCTTGGTGAGCATAAGAAACTTCTTTCAGCAATATATATATATATATTGTTTTTTTTTTATGTTTGCAAACGTTTGACAGGTACTGTGTGTGTGTGTATGTATATATAAATTGGCTTGAGATTTACTGACAGTATTGTGTTTTTTCTTCAGAGTTCACAAAGATGTCAGGAAGACGGTGGATCTCTGTCAGAAGGTGGAGGCAGCAGGCGTCTCATGGATCACAGTCCACGGGCGTACAGCCGACGAGAGGCACCAGCCTGTTCATTATGACGCCATCAAGACCATCAAGGACAGTCTTTCCATCCCAGTCATCGCTAACGGTGACATCAAGAGCATGCAGGATGTGGAGGCCATCTACGCCCTCACAGGGGTGGACGGTGCGTGTCCGTTTATCCGCCTCTCCACATGTCTGATTTTTGCACTTGTATCTGAAATCTTTGAATTTCTGCAGGTGTGATGGCTGCTCGGGGATTGCTGGCCAATCCTGCCATGTTCGCGGGGTACGAGGAGACCCCGCTGCAGTGTGTGTGGGACTGGGTGGACGTCGCTCTGGAGCACGGGACCCCGTTCAGCTGTTTCCACCATCACCTGATTTACATGCTGGAACGCATCACCTCTCAGCCCGAGAGGAGGCTGTTCAATAATTTATCCAGTACGTCGGCAGTCATCGACTTCCTCCACAACACATACGGCTCCACATAGTTGTTTTTAATGAATGTATTCTTTTATAAGTTGTAATAAAGAACCTCTTATTATTTGCCTGAAAAGAATGGTGGTTTTCTGTCTGCTTCAATATAGTTTATAACTGCAATGTGCTTTTTTTACCGTTTATGGTACAGAGTTGCCATATGGCAACGGTTCATTTCTACTCATCTCCCTTGTTATTCAGAAAAACTAATGGAAATTAAAAGGGCAGGCCTTAAGCTAGCCAATGATGTGCTGTTTTGAGGTCAAATGACATTTGAATGTCGCTCCTAAACGCTCTTTCCCACTGTCACCCTCACAAGGAAGACTCCAGAAATTGCTCTATTAACCTCATTTCTAAACATTTCTTCTCAAGTGGGATTTTTTTGCAGCATAATTGTGAAGTATATTAGATATTTTTGTTCACAAATCAACTTTGTCTAACATGGTTTTACTGTAAATTGAGAAAATATCAATGTTTCCATTTGGCAACGCCCCATTTGGGATTTTTTTTTTAATAGATAGTAGCATCAATAATATGATCGCACCTTTTTATTTGAAGTGTTTATTGTAGTATAGTTGTGTTTATGTATAAGTAACACAATTAATTCTTCTATTCAGAAAATGAATACAGCAATATTTTATAGGAAGAGTGCAGAGTTAGCCCTTCCATGTAATGAGAGTTAGCCAAATGATAGGGATTAAATTATAGGGATCTACTTATTTTTGGTTTTTCATGAGTCCCAGGTATATACATCTATCAATTTCTAAAAGAAATGTGCCTTTAAAGCTGCAGTCCGTGACTTTTTGCGCTCTCGCGGTTAATAAACAGAACTCCAAGCGTCTCGCGGAAGAACATTGTAGCCGGAGCTACTTCTATCTGTTTATGTCTATGGCGAGTCACGCTGGGACTGTGCTCCTCCGCAGCGCTTCCTACTAGTCAGGTCTGAAATAGCCCCAATGTAAACACTTATTATAAGCGTACCATCATGATTCAGGGTAAGACAAATACACGGTTCATGTTGTACATTCTCATTATATAATTGTAAATATTGAACACAAAAAAGCAGCTTTAAATGGAAAGTAAATAAACAGAGAAAAAAATGTCAAACCATTCCCATTGTGGTACAGCGTTGCCATATAGCAACGTTTTCCTTAGTATTTTGTTTTGTTTTGTTTGTATGATTGAAGCTATTTTATGTAATAAAATAAAAATATTTCATGGTTTGAACACACATAGAGGGTTAATAACAGGCTCTTTGCTCTTGAAAGTTCAATGTCCTCCCAAACCAAACACATCTAACACGCAAGCTTTTGAAATGGTTTATTTTGGAAAGTCATTAGACCCACATGAAGAGGATGGTAGCTCAGTTGAGAACAACATGACCTTGTGACCTCTCTAATGTGTGGATGAGGGTTCAATCCTTGGATAGGGTGTATTATTTTGATTATGTTTACTGTTGTAATTATTATTATGTGTATTGGCGATCGTCTTCCAAAGTAAACAATTCTCTCCTGCGTCACGGAGCTTGTATCAAGTGTACATTTATGAAGTAACATGGTCACTGTCTCTTTAAGAACGTAAAGGCCAGTTTCCCCTCCGGTCCTCTAGGCGGCAGAAGCGGGTTTGACCTTCAGTCTGACTCTTCGGCTGATTGACCACATGATGACAGTCACAACAACACCTGCAGATCCTGCAGATGAGATGATGACAGCTCTTAATGGCACTTCAACACACATATTCCAGCTCAACCTGTGAGTAACTTTCAGCATAAAGTCGATTTCTCTTGTGTAATGACACTCTATCAAATCAATCAGTAGTTGTAGCGTCACCTGTCCAGTCTCTGAATGAATCGCCTCTGATGTTCTCAGTGTAAAGTGTAATAAGAAGGACTCGCTGATGTTGATGTGAAGCTCTGATGTTCTCCTTCAGGCTTTTCTACTTCCTGTTATGAGAGGAAAACAGACTTTAAATACACATTTCATAACAAGTATGAAGAGCAGTGACTAGACACTTTGTGTATCATTTCTGTGATGTTGTTCTGGTGTTTTGTAGATCTTTGAATGAGGAGTTTTTAGTTGTATTCAGTGTTTTCATCATTTTGAGGCTGTAAGACGGTCATTGAATTAATAGCAGCATCAGAACTAAAACCTGGCGACTGATAACAGATTTAATTAAACACCATTTTCTTTCTAGATATACAGTGTGATTTTAGCCATCAAGTGAAATTCAAACTGGTCGCTCAGACGCTTTTATTGATATAAAACAAAATCTCAGATTTCAAATTACGTCCATTTTATTACGAAATTCAAAAACATAAATATACCGTTTTGGCGCTGTGGCGCAGCTCAAGAGAAGCGGGAGCGCGCACCGCCCAGCTCACGTGAACTCACCCGCTTTAATACCAGTTACAGCGCGAAATAAACATAAATGAGCATCTGAAAGTGTTAAAAGATACAGTACAACTTGCCGAAATCTGTATCATGTCACATAGAATCGCTCAGTGTTTCAACCGCGGAAAGAGTAACCGCGTTTCAACCGCGTCAGTAAAACAGCCGGTGAACGATGTCATGTAACGTCACATTTACCTCAGAAAAACCTCATCCAGTGTCCATAAACTCGTTAGTCAGCGAGAAAAAATAACTCTAGGAGAATTTTACTAAATATATGCACCATATTACGTTATAATTTTTAATGTTCTTTAATATTTAATGCATGTATGAATATATCTGACACATTTTTATGACAGACACCATTCAAATGTTTATATATTTTTTAAACGAATTGGAGTAGAAAATAATTTATGTAATTTTAAAGTTAATATTATAACAAAAATAATCGTCCACCCCAGGGGATCTGCAGGTTTCACCAAGTCAAATTTAAGACTTTTTAAGACCATTATGAATTAAATTTAAGACCTATATAACGCAATAAAGAAAACTTACAATAGGAAATACAGAATCACAAAATGACTTTTTTGCAAAGCAAATTCATTTATTAAGATTGAACAAAGTATTAGTAAACTTGCACTTCCCCATAGCTCAATCCCACCAGGATTAATATTCAAACACTACAGGTCAAAAGTTTGAGAGCGGTAAGATTTTTTAAATGTTTTTACAGATGTCTCTTCTGCTCACCAATGCTGCATTTATGTTATTAAAAATACAAAAAAGCTGTAATATTGTGACAGTTCTGTTGTGATCTGTTTTCTATGTGAATATATAGTAAAGTGTAATTTATTCCGGTGATCAAAGCTGAATTTATCATCATTACTCCAGTCTTCAGTGTCACATGACCCTTCACTAATCATTCTCATATGAGGATCTGATGATCAACACACATTTATGATTATCAGTGTTGAAAACAGTTGTGTAAAACAACTTTTTTTTTTAGGATTCTTTGATGAATATAAAGTTCTAAAGAACAGCATTTATCTGAAATAGAAATAAAAAAAAAAAGATTTTTGAAGGATTATGTGACTCTAAAGTCTGGAGTAATGATTCTGAAAATTCAGCTTTGAATCACAGAAATAAATTGCATTTTAAAATATATTCAAATATATAAAAAAAGTAATTTTAAATTGTAAAAACAATCACAATAGTGTTTTTGATGTATATTGGATCAAATAAATGTAGCCTTGTAGCCTGGATGCCAGCCGAATTTAGCCCCGCCCACAAAAATCTTTTCTCGGGCAATTCGGTCTGGACTCGCTCCATAGAGGAGTAATTATGCCCAAACAGAAACTGTTCGGACCAATGAAATTGTCAGGGCGGGCTTTAGACAATGATGGACAGATGATCAACAGTAACGTAATCATCCACGTCATCGAAGGCTCTTGGGTTCAATTTGCTCTAATCCTAAACGGAGAACTTGTTCGTATATGCATTCACCTTCACTATTTCTCTCAGAAACGATGATCGTGTTGGTAAGTACTCTGTGTATCCTTAAATAATTTTATTACTGGCAAAGATCGTTTACACTCATCTTTTTCTTGTAACGTTACTTAATCCAGCGTGGGTGCAGACAGGGTTTCCAAGTGTTTTTGCAATGTCGCGCACAATTGCTACTCAAAACTATAGCCCAAAACAATAACTTTCCGGGGGGTTCTCCGGAAAAAAATGGCGTTTGGTTGGCAAAATATGTTATTTTGGCAAGGTTGCCTGCTAAAATTCGCATTCCTGGGTTTATATAATCACATAATTGGGGTCGCTTCAACCCGCGGACATGGAGAAAAACACGGACTTGGTAACACAGTGCAGTTGAGTTCTGTTGACATTTGACAACTAACGTTACGCGTCGCTCCGTTGCTCTGATTGGTTGTGGGTCTATCCAATTGAGGTCTTTCCTGGCTCGGTTGAAACACGCCCCATAATCAAAGCTCAATGGAGCGGTAGCAGACTCATATTCTGACTAGAATTGAGTATGGCCACGCCAGGCTAGTAGCCTTGGTGAGCAGAAGAGACTTCTTTAAAAACATTTGACTTTTGACTGGTAGTTTGTGTGTGTGTGTGTATATATGCATGTGTTTATGTATATATGTATATATCATTTTTTGTGAGATCAAAATTACTGATTTTGTGGTGGTCATTTTCAGAAATGTGCACGTTTTTTTTTTCTTTCATAATTAGGATGCCACATTTACCATATCATTATGTTAGATGCACAATAGTCACTCATGGCAATAAAACAAACAAAATGCATGAATCTTGTTTGACAATAGGACAAATAAATACAACTTAAATATACAGATACAAACAGTGCTTTAGTTTAGGGAGCCTACTGTTTGTTTTTCCCCGTTGTTGTTGTTTGATTAATATTAACGACACAGACAGGAGCGGGTAAAGGCTAGGCTATATTGGGTTGCTTTCACTTTAAGACCTACAGAAATGCGCCTAGAAATTTGGTTTTATAAGAAACATAAGAATAAGAAACTTTTATTTGGTCATTATGCGAGATCGCAGGTGAGAAAAAAAAAGATTTCTGAAGGATTATGTGACTCTAAAGTCTGGAGTAATGATGCTGAAAATTCAGCTTTGAATCACAGAAATAAATTGCATTTTAAAATATATTCCAATATAAAAAAAGTTATTTTAAATTGTAAAAACAATCACAATAGTGTTTTTGATGCATGTTGGATCAAATAAATGTAGCCTTGGTGAGCAGAAGAGACTTCTTTAAAAACATTTGACTTTTGACTGGTAGTGTGTGTGTGTGTGTGTGTGTGTGTGTGTGTGTGTGTGTGTGTGTGTGTGTGTGTGTGTGTGTGTGTGTGTGTGTGTGTGTGTGTGTGTGTGTGTGTGTGTGTGTGTGTGTGTGTGTGTGTGTGTGTGTGTGTGTGTGTGTGTGTGTGTGTGTGTGTGTGTGTGTGTGTGTGTGTGTGTGTGTGTGTGTGTGTGTGTATAAATATAAATATACAAATTAAATATACAGATACAAACAGTGCTTTAGTTTAGGGAGGCTACTGTTTGTTTTTCCCCGTTGTTGTTGTTTGATTAATATTAACGACACAGACAGGAGCGGGTAAAGGCTAGGCTATATTGGGTTGCTTTCACTTTAAGACCTACAGAAATGCGCCTAGAAATTTGGTTTTATAAGAAACATAAGAATAAGAAACTTTTATTTGGTCATTATGCGAGATCGCAGGTGAGAAAGATTCGCCTTCGCTTTCACAATCGCGTGAACTGGAAGAACTGAAGCTGAAGAATAAAATCTGTTTGATGTGTCTGTGGTACAATCCGAAAGAGCCTCGCGCCAATAACACGAAAGCTGATTGGCTGCAATATAAGATGCATGTTGGTCTCATTTGTAGTTATAATACAGCAAACTATAGTTGGACTAGCGAAAGAACGAACTACAACACACACACACACACACACACTAAAGAGCTGCATGAGCATTTCAATGAGCAAGAGGTAGCGTTACATGGACGTAGGAAAATTAAGACCCGTTTAAAATTATTTAAGACCTAGAACTCAATACAAATTCAGCGAATTTAAGACTTTTTAAGATCCCGCGGGTACCCTGCCACCCCTAGTTTACCTGGATGTCCTTGATGTTAAGTTTTAGGTTGATATAACTAAATGTTACCACGTCAAGCAAAGAGTTTTTGGTATTTAAATATTGGCATTAAGTTATTTGTTTGTTTACATTGATGTTAGAATTATATTGTCAGATTTGTGACATTAATTTTTGCTAAAACACTGCTGGTCACTTTCAGAAGTTGTAGCGATGCTTTCTTTTCCCAGAAAGAATGTGAAACACATAAATGGTATCATTCTCAGTTTTTAAATATTATAAAAAATATATAATATAAACACATTTTACACACTTGACGCAATATCATTTCGCATATCGAATATTTGTGTCAAAACCCAGCCTTAATATTTGTGTATATTAGGGCTGGGTATTGACACAAATTTCACAATTCGATTCGATTTTGATTCTTAGGGCTGTGCAATATTGAAGAAAAATGCGATATGCAATACCTTGTTAAATAATGCGATATTCGACATGCGATATGATATTACGTCAAGTGTGGAAAATTTGTTTAAATTATATATTTTTTTAAATATTAAAAAATTTGCTGTATTGCAAAGATTTAAAAACATTGTAGTTTGTATGATTAATGAACCACCAGTTTATCCAGCTCTACTGGTGTATATCATTGTGTCAGTTCATTTAATTTTAAAATAAATTGATTTACTTTTTAAAATATTTTCAACCTCTTTTAATTATTAATAATATTTAAATTAGTTTTTAGACACTTTTAAAAACAAATTTTATTGAATAATTGTTAATTTAATGTTAAATAATAGGATTTAACATTATCAATTTTTTTTTTTTTTAAATGTGTGCCTGTGGGTTTACCTTAAAGCAAACAAAATAACTCTCATTATTGTGAGCTGGCAGTGGTCCAGTGGGCAGAGCTTGTGGTGTGAGAATCAAGCCTGACGCAGGAGACCTGGGTTCAAATCCCACCCCTGCTACAGAGATTTTGTGTGCGTATTTTTTTGGGGTGGTTTTTTACACTTTTTTTTTTTTTTTTTTATATTTATTAAAAAAAAAAAAATTTTTACAAAAAAATAATTTTTTTTAGAATAAATTTTTCACAAATATTTTTTTTCCCCCCTCTTTGCTGCACTCCTCCCTTCCTTCCTTTCTCTCTCTCTCTCTCTCAGACCCGCCTCTCTTTCCTCCCGGCACACGCCCATCCTCTTGATCCGGCCTTCGTCTCTCACTCTGTGGTTGTTTCACCGCCCCAGGTGTGTGTGTTAGTCCGTGTCTTCCTCCATCTGTTTTATTGCTTCTGGTCCGTGTTTTCCTCGGCTGTGTAGCCTGTCTGTTTCACCGCCCCAGAGTGCCCAGTCTCCTGCTGAGTCTCAGGTCTCCGCCTTTGCCGTCTCGCCCCTTATTTGGTGTACCGCCCCAGGTACTTTGCCGTTGCCTTCTTTCTTTCTTTGGTGTGATCCCCACACACCGAGGTGGGGTTTGAACCCATGCCTCTAGCGCAGCCTTGTCCGCAACCAACGTGTGTTTAGCCACTAGTGCCATCGTGGCTTTCACACTGAGAGCTGCCGTTTGGGCCACTTTGTCTGATTTCACGACAGTGATTTAACTTAAGAAATATTGGGATTCGAACCCAGGTCTCCAAGATGAAAGCGCAACGCTTTAACTCCTGAGCCACTGAGTCTGTGGAGAGTTTGATGTTCTGCACAAGGTTTTATTGAGAGCTCTGCTTTAAATAATGAAAAACACTTACATTTGTGGGGTTTGAACCCAGACTTTCATGAATGACAGATGATCGACCATCCACTGAGCCACAGAGCTTGTGTGGGTTTGACTTTGGTGTTTTTTGATGTTAAGTTTTGCTGCAGCATCAATAACAATTTAACATCAGCAATAGTGGGATTTGAACACATGTCTCCAGTGCAACTTCAGCATCAAAGAACGTGTGTTTAGCCGCTTCCTCCACTGAGGCTTTCACACTGAGAGCTGGTGTTTCGGCCACTTTGTTTGATATAATGGCAACAATTTAACGTAAGCAATAGTGGGATTTGAACCCATGTCTCCAAGAGGAAAGAGTAATGCTTTAACTCCTGAGCCACTGAATCTGTGGTGTGTTTGATGTTCTGGACGGTGTTTTATTGAGAGCTTTGTTTTAAATAATGAAAGACTGAACATAACACATGTGATATTTGAACCCGTGCCCCTCCAAGATTAAAACACAAAGAGTCTGTGGTTGTTTTAAATCAGGTTTTATTGAGAGCTACGTTTTATGTAATGAAAGTTATGCAAATTGGAGGATTTGAACCTAGACTTTCAAATGTAAAGACAAACAATCATCCTGCAGCAGTTTGATTTAAAGATCATTATATTTTATGTCTAGCTACAGCATTAATTACTGCAACATTTAACAAGCTCTGAATCTGTTAACGCATGTGTGAAGGGTGTTTTGGATGTGGTTTTATTAATATAATGAGATATTGAAACAAATGTACAATCGTAATTGTACATGTATAAAACATAATTAGCTTATTCAATTAGTTTTTATTTAATTTAGATAAAGAGTCCATCACACCTGACTGGAAGGTTCTAGTAATGCTTGATTTGCTGCTTCAGGTGTTTTTGATCAGGTTGGAGCTAAACTCAGGAAAGTGTCTCATCAGGATCGGGATCACACATCACTTGTGCCATTTGGGACAGAGCCAAATAAAGTCTTTTTGCACTTACTCCTATTTTTAAATGTAAATGCAGACACACTTAATGTCCACAAGGTGGAGCTGACACACTGATCAGATCTCACTCCTGTCCTGTAATATTAATCAATAGAAACATTAGTTGTAGTTGTTATAGCAGTGAATAGTTTGTAAATTACATATAACGCATGTTGTCAACTGTCATTTTGATACAGGCTTCATACAAGTATATTTATTCAATCAAATAACCAACAAATGCACAAAGAGTGATCAATCCCTCCGACCAGCCATATGCTCTGGGACCGTTTTTGGGATTTTCCGCCTGGATTTGGCGCAACCAAATTGAAAAGCTTCCCATAACCACATACAATGGTCTAAATACACAATTTTGGTGATTATATATTTTCGGATATTACATAAAAAAGGTCATATTCCTCCATTCAGATTCATTTGAATAAATCTTGCATACATACATGCATACTCTACAGAAAGTAGAGACTCTAAGCTTTCAAATGGTACCACATATGAGGTCCTGTACAGGGTCTGCAGAGTTTAAGAGGTTATCCTGTATTAAAATGACATTTGTCTTTCTATTTCTGTGTAGATCAGTTAGGCAGACTTTCCAGCCGGTTCCCCCAAACAAACATCTGAGAGGTGAATATATTCCCTGCTCACTGTCGCCCTCCTCCATCATATGCCAGAGCTTCAGATAGAGACGTGGATTGGGAAGCGCTCAGGATCAGATGCTCCTCCAGGAGGCGGTGAATCTTCTGATCTCCTGAATCTCCGGCTATGATCATCAGCAACAAGAGGATCTCCAAGAGCCACCTCAACACATTAGCATTGTGTTATGATAATATAGTCATACATGTCATTTAACAGTCAGTTTCATGTCCAACCATTTACATAAACAAATTTACAACTACTTTTCCCCCAACTAAAAGTGTTTTGGAAGATCTTTAGTCCTGTATTTTATGTGTTTACCTCTGAGCGTGTGCTTTTGAGCTCAACACAGCACAAGTTTTCCTCTTCAGTTGAGAGATGATCTGGTTCATTCACTGAAACTCACAGATCCATGTTTCTCTGCTGTTCTGACAAACCAAGACATTTGTTGTAAACTGCATTACATTTAAATCTAACTATTTGAACTCTCACCTTCGACTGGCCACCTGGTTTGTCGACTCGTTTGACGTTGAAACACTTGTTGACCACAAGAGGGAGCCTTTGGTAATTTGGCGTATGCGCATTTAATGCAAGAAATAGGGACTTTTGCTTGAGTATGAGTATGTTAAAGTATGTATGACCTTTTTTAAACATAGTCACTGACCAAATTTGAAACATCTTTGAAAATGCAGGCATAATAATTCTAATATGATTTGTGGTAGAAACGGAAGTGCTGTTTTTCATCCGCTCCACTAGGCGGCGCAAGCGGCTTCAGCTTCAGGTGCTTGGCGACATGAAGTTTGTTTTGTTGCAACAACACGTGTAGTAAACCGTTTTAAATACATATCCTGAGGATGACAGCTTTATGACAGTATTTGAATATCAATAACCAGCACATATTCAAGCCATCAACGAATAAAACCGACAAACGCTTCGATAAAACGCCGGAATCGAGTGACGCGACTCACCTGTAAGTGTCCATGTTCAGTGTCTCTTGCATTATCCTTATTAAGTCCTTATTCCTTGCGCTTTATGTTTAATTTTAGATAAGTAATTAAGTATTGATACGACATTCTGTTTTGTGATTTATTATAGCAGGCCACTGTGTGTTTATTCAATGTTATGTCAAATGTAATGTGTTGTTGTTGTTAATGCGTTTCCATGCGAACACTAAAACACAAACATGGACTAAAGCCAGATTTCCAGAGAATCCCGATGGTGTTTTTAACCTAAAAGCTTATTTAAAAGGCTGTTTGCTGAATGACAGCTGCTGACATTTTTTGATCACAGACTTTGTTTAGTTGCTGAACTCACTGACAGCTTTAGAAGAACCAATGAATTGTTGCTTTACCTTTATAAGTTTTCAAATAATCCTCTTCTGATGTTCGTATGGTGAAATAGATCTGTGCTGTTCCTGCTGTGTCATGGTTTTGTAGAGTTGTTGTGTGCAAAATATTTAATTGGCAGTATTTAACAATAACATACATGTCATTTTTTTTTTATTTGTGACCCTGGACCACAAAAGCAGTCATAAGGGTCAATATTTTAAAATTGAGATGAAAGATCAATAAATAAGCTTTAAATTGATTCATGGTTTATAAGGATATGACAATATTTGAAAATCTGGAATCTGATGGTGCAATATAATCCAAATGTTTATATATATAATATATATATATAATAGCATTTTATATTACTGCTACTAATGTTTGATATATTTATGGTAGGAAATGTACTAAATATCTTCATGGAACATGATCTTTACTTAATATCCCAATGATTTTTGGCACAAAAGAAAACTTGATAATTTTTACCCAAACTATGTATTGTTGGGTATTGCCACAAATATACCTGTGCGACTTATGGGTCACATTTATTAACTTTTATGAAGACTAACGTCATATCTAAATTGTAAACATCAGAATAATGAAGTAATCCCTGTATTTATGTTCCCCTACAGGAGACGGGATGTGTTTGGAGCGGACAGTCGTCAGAAGCAGAGCTGTGGGACGTGTGGATGTCGACTGTAATGATGGACTTCTGCTCATGGACAGGTAATGTATATCATGTGTGTTGTTTGGCGCTAAATGTGTAGGTTACCATCATTTTGTTTTTGGAGGGTCACCCCCTTTAAAAAGCAAATGATGGGAACCTAAACGGGAGGGGTAGGGACGGCGGGTCCAATTTTTTATACAGATAAATTTGTTTTCATTGTTTAAAGTAGCATAACCCCTGCTGGACATGGTGGTGGGGTTCGGGGGGGGGGGACCCGAATCATCCCCGTCCCTTCACACACACAGCATTCACCCGTATCGCAGAGATCTGGCTGGGATCGAACCAGCAACCTCTGAAACCGTGAGGCAGCGCTCTTACCTGTGAGCCACAGATCTCTTACTGAGACATGTGAAGGAACTTATATTTGACTTTTCACATGGAGGATTTTTACAATAAAGGGTTCTGAGGTGGGGTTTGAACCCGTGCCTCTATCAGAGCCTCATCCGCAGAGAACGTGTGTTTAGCCGCTGCACTACTGAGGCTTTCACACTGAGAGCTGGTGTTTTGGTCACTTTGTTTGATATCATGGCAACAATTTAACTTACGCAATAGTGGGGTTTGAACCCGTGTCTCCATCACCACCTCTGCATCAAAGAACATGTGTTTAGCCGCTGCACCACTGAGGCTTTCACACTGAGAGATGGTTTTTTGGCCACTTTGTTTAATTTCATGGCAACAATGTAAGCAATAGTGGGATTTGAACCCATGTCAGCACAACCTCATCCACACAGACCGTGTGTTTAGCCGCTGCACCACTGAGGCTTTCACACTGAGTAATAATGTTTTGGTCACTTTGTTTGATATAATGGCAACAATTGAATGTAACCACAGAGATTGTGTTGAACTCAGTTTGTAATTATATTTCACTTTTATTATCTATTTATACTGAGATATTCTTGATGGAAAATCAGATTGATTTTAGTGTGAAAACTATTTACACTTTCTTTATTCAGTCCTGTCTTCTGTTCAAACAATATATTTGCTAATAAATCATTAGAGTTAATCGAGCTGTGAACTCTGCCATGATTTGAGAATTACACCAGAACAAACTAAGACCAAAGATTTTAAATGTGTTTTTTCCTCCTGTGGTGATTTATGTGAATTACACCACAGCAAATCAAGTCTAATGAACTTCACTTAAATGAACTACACTTCTGCAAGAGGGTGAGAGCAGGAGAATAAACTCATAACAAAAGAGTTTCTCCCTCCTGTGGTGATTTGAGGGAATTGCACCGCTGCAAATCGAGTCTAATGAAATTAAATGGGATTTTTCTTCTGTCCTCTGTTCTTTTGCAAAAAATACATTTATACACTAAAGCCCAGACTTTCTCATTTAAAGGCAAATAATTATTTCTGCGCCACAGAGCTTGTATCTAATGTATTCGTGACTGAGGTTTTGTGAAAGATGGCCACTGCATCTGTGGGATTTAAACATGTTTCTGTCGCTGCTTCATGATTCACAGTCTTAAATGTGATCTCTGCACTCTAATAGGAAAGTAAAGGTCAGTTTCCCCTCCGGTCCTCTAGGCGGCAGAAGCGGGTTTGACCTTCAGTCTGACTCTTCGGCTGATTGACCACATGATGACAGTCACAACAACACCTGCAGATCCTGCAGATGAGATGATGACAGCTCTTAATGGCACTTCAACACACATATTCCAGCTCAACCTGTGAGTAACTTTCAGCATAAAGTCGATTTCTCTTGTGTAATGACACTCTATCAAATCAATCAGTAGTTGTAGCGTCACCTGTCCAGTCTCTGAATGAATCGCCTCTGATGTTCTCAGTGTAAAGTGTAATAAGAAGGACTCGCTGATGTTGATGTGAAGCTCTGATGTTCTCCTTCAGGCTTTTCTACTTCCTGTTATGAGAGGAAAACAGACTTTAAATACACATTTCATAACAATCATGAAGAGCAGTGACTAGACACTTTGTGTATCATTTCTGTGATGTTGTTCTGGTGTTTTGTAGATCTTTGAATGAGGAGTTTTTAGTTGTATTCAGTGTTTTCATCATTTTGAGGCTGTAAGACGGTCATTGAATTAATAGCAGCATCAGAACTAAAACCTGGCGACTGATAACAGATTTAATTAAACACCATTTTCTTTCTAGATATACAGTGTGATTTTAACCATCAAGTGAAATTCAAACTGGTCGCTCAGACGCTTTTATTGATATAAAAAAAAATCTCAGATTTCAAATTACGTCCATTTTATTACGAAATTCAAAACCATAAATATACCGTTTTGGCGCTGTGGCGCAGCTCAAGAGAAGCGGGAGCGCGCACCGCCCAGCTCACGTGAACTCACCCGCTTTAATACCAGTTACAGCGCGAAATAAACATAAATGAGCATCTGAAAGTGTTAAAAGATACAGTACAACTTACCGAAATCTGTATCATGTCACATAGAATCGCTCAGTGTTTCAACCGCGGAAAGAGTAACCGCGTTTCAACCGCGTCAGTAAAACAGCCGGTGAACGATGTCATGTAACGTCACATTTACCTCAGAAAAAACACATCCAGTGTCCATAAACTCGTTAGTCAGCGAGAAAAAATAACTCTAGAGAGCATTTTACAAAATATATGCACCATATTACGTTATAATTTTTAATGTTCTTCAATATTTAATGCATGTATGTATGAATAAATCTGGCAAGTTTTTATGACAGCCACCATTCAAATGTTTATATATTTTTTAAACGAATTGGAGTAGAAATATTATTTATGTAATTTTAAAGTTAATATTATAACAAAAATAATCGTCCACCCCAGGGTATCTGCAGGTTTCACAAAGTCAAATTTAAGACTTTTTAAGACCTTTTTAAGACCATTATGAATTAAATTTAAGACCTATATAACGCAATAAAAAAAACTTACAATAGGAAATACAGAATCACAAAATGACTTGCAAATTAATTTATTCAAATTGAACAAAGTATTAGTAATCTTGCACTTCCTCATAGCTCAATCCCACCAGGATTAATATTCAAACACACTACAGGTCAAAAGTTTGAGAGCGGTAATATTTTTTAAATGTTTTTACAGAAGTCTCTTCTGCTCACCAATGCTGCATTTATGTTATTAAAAATACAAAAAAGCTGTAATATTGTGACAGTTCTGTTGTGATCTGTTTTCTATGTGAATATATAGTAAAGTGTAATTTATTCCAGTGATCAAAGCTGAATTTATCATCATTACTCCAGTCTGCAGTGTCACATGAACCTTCACTAATCATTCTCATATGAGGATCTGATGATCAACACACATTTATGATTATCAGTGTTGAAAACAGTTGTGTAAAACGTGTTTGTTTTTTTGTTTTTAGGATTCTTTGATGAATATAAAGTTCTAAAGAACAGTATTTATCTGAAATAGAAATAAAAAAAAAAGATTTTTGAAGGATTATGTGACTCTAAAGTCTGGAGTAATGATGCTGAAAATTCAGCTTTGAATCACAGAAATAAATTGCATTTTAAAATATATTCAAATATAAAAAAAGTAATTTTAAATTGTAAAAACAATCACAATAGTGTTTTTGATGTATGTTGGATCAAATAAATGTAGCCTTGGTGAGCAGAAGAGACGTCTTTAAAAACATTTGACTTTTGACTGGTTGTGTGTGTGTGTGTGTGTGTGTGTGTGTGTGTGTGTGTGTGTGTGTGTGTGTGTGTGTGTGTGTGTGTGTGTGTGTGTGTGTGTGTGTGTGTGTGTGTGTGTGTGTGTGTATAAATATAAATATACAAATTAAATATACAGATACAAACAGTGCTTTAGTTTAGGGAGGCTACTGTTTGTTTTTCCTCGTTGTTGTTGTTTGATTAATATTAACGACACAGACAGGAGCGCGTAAAGGCTAGGCTATATTGGGTTGCTTTCACTTTAAGACCTACAGAAATGCGCCTAGAAATTTGGTTTTATAAGAAACATAAGAATAAGAAACTTTTATTTGGTCATTATGCGAGATCGCAGGTGAGAAAGATTCGCCTTCGCTTTCACAATCGCGTGAACTGGAAGAACTGAAGCTGAAGAATAAAATCTGTTTGATGTGTCTGTGGTACAATCCGAAAGAGCCTCGCGCCAATAACACGAAAGCTGATTGGCTGCAATATAAGATGCATGTTGGTCTCATTTGTAGTTATAATACAGCAAACTATAGTTGGACTAGCGAAAGAACGAACTACAACACACACACACACACACACACTAAAGAGCTGCATGAGCATTTCAATGAGCAAGAGGTTGCGTTACATGGACGTAGGAAAATTAAGACCCGTTTAAAATTATTTAAGACCTAGAACTCAATACTTCAGCGAATTTAAGACTTTTTAAGATCCCGCGGGTACCCTGCCACCCCTAGTTTACCTGGATGTCCTTGATGTTAAGTTTTAGGTTGATATAACTATATATTACCACGTCAAGCAAAGAGTTTTTGGTATTTAAATATTGGCATTAAGTTATTTGTTTGTTTACATTGATGTTAGAATTATATTGTCAGATTTGTGACATTAATTTTTGCTAAAACACTGCTGGTCACTTTCAGAAGTTGTAGCGATGCTTTCTTTTCCCAGAAAGAATGTGAAACACATAAATGGTATCATTCTCAGTTTTTAAATATTATAAAAAATATATAATTTAAACACATTTTACACACTTGACGCAATATCATTTCGCATATCGAATATTTGTGTCAATACCCAGCCTTAATATTTGTGTATATTAGGGCTGGGTATTGACACAAATTTCACAATTCGATTCGATTTTGATTCTTAGGGCTGTGCAATATTGAAGAAAAATGCGATATGCAATACCTTGTTAAATAATGCGATATTCGACATGCGATATGATATTACGTCAAGTGTGCAAAATTTGTTTAAATTATATATTTTTTTTAATATTTAAAAATGTGCTGTATTGCAAAGATTTAAAAACATTGTAGTTTGTATGATTAATGAACCACCAGTTTATCCAGCTCTACTGGTGTATATCATTGTGTCAGTTCATTTAATTTTAAAATAAATTGATTTACTTTTTAAAATATTTTCAACCTCTTTTAATTATTAATAATATTTAAATTAGTTTTTAGACACTTTTAAAAACAAATGTTATTGAATAATTTTAAATTTAATGTTAAATAATAGGATTTAACATTATCATTTTTTTTCTTTTTAAATGTGTGCCTGTGGGTTTACCTTAAAGGAAACAAAATAACTCTGATTATTGTGAGCCGGCAGTGGTCCAGTGGGCAGAGCTTGTGGTGTGAGAATCAAGCCTGACGCAGGAGACCTGGGTTCAAATCCCACCCCTGCTACAGAGATTTTGTGTGCGTATTTTTTTGGGGTGGTTTTTTACACTTTTTTTTTTTTTTTAAATATTTATTCACAAAAAAATTTTTTTTTACAAAAAAAAAATTTTTTTTAGAATACATTTTTCACAAATATTTTTTTCCCCCCTCTTTGCTGCACTCCTCCCTTCCTTCCTTTCTCTCTCTCTCTCTCTCTCTCTCTCTCTCTCTCTCTCTCTCTCTCTCTCTCTCTCTCTCTCAGACCCGCCTCTCTTTCCTCCCGGCACACGCCCATCCTCTTGATCCGGCCTTCGTCTCTCACTCTGTGGTTGTTTCACCGCCCCAGGTGTGTGTGTTAGTCCGTGTTTTCCTCCATCTGTTTTATTGCTTCTGGTCCGTGTTTTCCTCGGCTGTGTAGCCTGTCTGTTTCACCGCCCCAGAGTGCCCAGTCTCCTGCTGAGTCTCAGGTCTCCGCCTTTGCCGTCCGCCTCTTATTTGGTGTACCGCCCCAGGTACTTTGCCGTTGCCTTCTTTCTTTCTTTGGTGTGATCCCCACACACCGAGGTGGGGTTTGAACCCATGCCTCTAGCGCAGCCTTGTCCGCAACCAACGTGTGTTTAGCCACTAGTGCCATCGTGGCTTTCACACTGAGAGCTGCCGTTTGGGCCACTTTGTCTGATTTCACGACAGCGATTTAACTTAAGAAATATTGGGATTCGAACCCAGGTCTCCAAGATGAAAGCGCAACGCTTTAACTCCTGAGCCACTGAGTCTGTGGAGAGTTTGATGTTCTGCACAAGGTTTTATTGAGAGCTCTGCTTTAAATAATGAAAAACACTTACATTTGTGGGGTTTGAACCCAGACTTTCATGAATGACAGATGATCGACCATCCACTGAGCCACAGAGATTGTGTGGGTTTGACTTTGGTGGTGTTTTTTGATGTTAAGTTTTGCTGCAGCATCAATAACAATTAAACATCAGCAATAGTGGGATTTGAACACATGTCTCCAGTGCAACTTCAGCATCAAAGAACGTGTGTTTAGCCGCTTCCTCCACTGAGGCTTTCACACTGAGAGCTGGTGTTTCGGCCACTTTGTTTGATATAATGGCAACAATTTAACGTAAGCAATAGTGGGATTTGAACCCATGTCTCCAAGAGGAAAGAGTAATGCTTTAACTCCTGAGCCACTGAATCTGTGGTGTGTTTGATGTTCTGGACGGTGTTTTATTGAGAGCTTTGTTTTAAATAATGAAAGACTGAACATAACACATGTGATATTTGAACCCGTGCCCCTCGAAGATTAAAACACAAAGAGTCTGTGGTTGTTTTAAATCAGGTTTTATTGAGAGCTACGTTTTATTTAATGTAATGTTATGTAAAATTATGCAAATTGGAGGATTTGAACCTAGGCTTTCAAATGTAAAGACAAACAATCATCCTCCAGCAGTTTGATTTAAGGATCATTATATTTTATGTCTAGCTACAGCATTAATTACTGCAACATTTAACAAGCTCTGAATCTATTAACGCATGTGTGAAGGGGGTTTTGGATGTGGTTTTATTAATATAATGAGATATTGAAACAAATGTACAATCGTGATTGTACATGTATAAAACATAATTTGCTTATTCAATTAGTTTTTATTTAATTTAGATAAAGAGTCCATCACACCTGACTGGAAGGTTCTAGTAATGCTTGATTTGCTGCTTCAGGTGTTTTTGATCAGGTTGGAGCTAAACTCAGGAAAGTGTCTCATCAGGATCGGGATCACACATCACTTGTGCCATTTGGGACAGGGCCAAATAAAGTCTTTTTGCACTTACTGCTATTTTTAAATGTAAATGCAGACACACTTAATGTCCACAAGGTGGAGCTGACACACTGATCAGATCTCACTCCTGTCCTGTAATATTAATCAATAGAAACATTAGTTGTAGTTGTTATAGCAGTGAATAGTTTGTAAATTACATATAATACATGTTGTCAACTGTCATTTTGATACAGGCTTCATACAAGTATATTTATTCAATCAAATAACCAACAAATGCACAAAGAGTGATCAATCCCTCCGACCAGCCATATGCTCTGGGACCGTTTTTGGGATTTTCCGCCTGGATTTGGCCCAACCATATTGAAAAGCTTCCCATAACCACATACAATGGTCTAAATACACAATTTTGGTGATTTTTTTTTTCTTTAAAAAGGTCATATTCCTCCATTCAGATTCATTTGAATAAATCTTGCATACATGATCCAGACAAAAATCTTTTTTTAAATCTAGTGGAAACAGCTAGAAACACACTTTCAAAAATGTATAACCAAAAAAATCAAAAAGCGCCCGTTTTTTGGGGGGGTTATTACAGCTCAGACAACATATACTTACATGTTTATCACTTTTAGCAGTGTTTTATGTAACTTCAAATGGTTTCCTTTAAAATGACACCAAAATGTTGTATTTAGAGACCCCTGTATGTGGGTATAGGAAGCTTTTCAATTTGGGTGGGCCAAATCCAGGTCGGAAATGGTACCAGAGTAATTTAGTGTGAATAGGTTACTTTGTGTAAAACAAATGCCAAAGTGATCTCCAGAAAGTAGAGACTCTAAGCTTTCAAATGGTACCACATATGAGGTCCTGTACAGGGTCTGCAGAGTTTAAGAGGTTATCCTGTATTAAAATGACATTTGTCTTTCTATTTCTGTGTAGATCAGTTAGGCAGACTTTCCAGCCGGTTCCCCCAAACAAACATCTGAGAGGTGAATATATTCCCTGCTCACTGTCGCCCTCCTCCATCATATGCCAGAGCTTCAGATAGAGACGTGGATTGGGAAGCGCTCAGGATCAGATGCTCCTCCAGGAGGCGGTGAATCTTCTGATCTCCTGAATCTCCTGCTATGATCATCAGCAACAAGAGGATCTCCAAGAGCCACCTCAACACATTAGCATTGTGTTATGATAATATAGTCATATATGTCATTTAACAGTCAGTTTCATGTCCAACCATTTACATAAACAAATTTACAACTACTTTTCCCCCAACTAAAAGTGTTTTGGAAGATCTTTAGTCCTGTATTTTATGTGTTTACCTCTGAGCGTGTGCTTTTGAGCTCAACACAGCACAAGTTTTCCTCTTCAGTTGAGAGATGATCTGGTTCATTCACTAAAACTCACAGATCCATGTTTCTCTGCTGGTCTGACAAACCGAGACATTTGTTGTAAACTGCATTACATTTAAATCTAACTATTTAAACTCTCACCTTCGACTGGCCTCCTGGTTTGTCGACTCGTTTGACGTTGAAACACTTGTTGACCACAAGAGGGAGCCTTTGGTAATTTGGCGTATGCGCATTTAATGCAAGAAATAGGGACTTTTGCTTGAGTATGAGTATGTTAAAGTATGTATGACCTTTTTTAAACATAGTCACTGACCAAATTTGAAACATCTTTGAAACTGCAGGCATTATAAATCTAATATGATTTGTGGTAGAAACGGAAGTGCTGTTTTTCATCCGCTCCACTAGGCGGCGCAAGCGGCTTCAGCTTCGGGTGCTTGACGACATGAAGTTTGTTTTGTTGCAACAACACGTGTAGTAAACCGTTTTAAATACATATCCTGAGGATGACAGCTTTATGACAGTATTTGAATATCAATAACCAGCACATATTCAAGCCATCAACGAATAAAACCGACAAACGCTTCGATAAAACGCCGGAATCGAGTGACGCGACTCACCTGTAAGTGTCCATGTTCAGTGTCTCTTGCATTATCCTTATTAAGTCCTTATTCTTTGCGCTTTATGTTTAATTTTAGATAAGTAATTAAGTATTGATACGACATTCTGTTTTGTGATTTATTATAGCAGGCCACTGTGTGTTTATTCAATGTTATGTCAAATGTAATGTGTTGTTGTTGTTAATGCGTTTCCATGCGAACACTAAAACACAAACATGGACTAAAGCCAGATTTCCAGAGAATCCCGATGGTGTTTTTAACCTAAAAGCTTATTTAAAAGGCTGTTTGCTGAATGACAGCTGCTGACATTTTTTGATCACAGACTTTGTTTAGTTGCTGAACTCACTGACAGCTTTAGAAGAACCAATGAATTGTTGCTTTACCTTTATAAGTTTTCAAATAATCCTCTTCTGATGTTCGTATGGTGAAATAGATCTGTGCTGTTCCTGCTGTGTCATGGTTTTGTAGAGTTGTTGTGTGCAAAATATTTCATTGGCAGTATTTAACAATAACATACATGTCATTTTTTTTTATTTGTGACCCTGGACCACAAAAGCAGTCATAAGGGTCAATATTTTAAAATTGAGATGAAAGATCAATAAATAAGCTTTAAATTGATTCATGGTTTATAAGGATATGACAATATTTGAAAATCTGGAATCTGATGGTGCAATATAATCCAAATGTTTATATATATATATATATATATATATATATATATATATATATATATATATATATATAATAGCATTTTATATTACTGCTACTAATGTTTGATATATTTATGGTAGGAAATGTACTAAATATCTTCATGGAACATGATCTTTATTCTTTACGTAATATCCCAATGATTTTTGGCACAAAAGAAAACTTGATAATTTTTTACCCAAACTATGTATTGTTGGGTATTGCCACAAATATACCTGTGCGACTTATGGGTCACATTTATTAACTTTTATGAAGACTAACGTCATATCTAAATTGTAAACATCAGAATAATGAAGTAATCCCTGTATTTATGTTCCCCTACAGGAGACGGGATGTGTTTGGAGCGGACAGTCGTCAGAAGCAGAGCTGTGGGACGTGTGGACGTCGACTGTAATGATGGACTTCTGCTCATGGACAGGTAATGTATATCATGTGTGTTGTTTGGCGCTAAATGTGTAGGTTACCATCATTTTGTTTTTGGAGGGTCACCCCCTTTAAAAAGCAAATGATGGGAACCTAAACGGGTGGGGTAGGGACGGCGGGTCCAATTTTTTATACAGATAAATTTTTCATCATTGTTTAAAGTAGCATAACCCCTGCTGGACATGGTGGTGGGGTTCGGGGGGGGGACCCGAATCATCCCCGTCCCTTCACACACACAGCATTCACCCGTATCGCAGAGATCTGGCTGGGATCGAACCAGCAACCTCTGAAACCGTGAGGCAGCGCTCTTACCTGTGAGCCACAGATCTCTTACTGAGACATGTGAAGGAACTTATATTTGACTTTTCACATGGAGGATTTTTACAATAAAGGGTTCTGAGGTGGGGTTTGAACCCGTGCCTCTATCAGAGCCTCATCCGCAGAGAACGTGTGTTTAGCCGCTGCACTACTGAGGCTTTCACACTGAGAGCTGGTGTTTTGGTCACTTTGTTTGATATCATGGCAACAATTTAACTTACGCAATAGTGGGGTTTGAACCCGTGTCTCCATCACCACCTCTGCATCAAAGAACATGTGTTTAGCCGCTGCACCACTGAGGCTTTCACACTGAGAGATGGTTTTTTGGCCACTTTGTTTAATTTCATGGCAACAATGTAAGCAATAGTGGGATTTGAACCCATGTCAGCACAACCTCATCCACACAGACCGTGTGTTTAGCCGCTGCACCACTGAGGCTTTCACACTGAGTAATAATGTTTTGGTCACTTTGTTTGATATAATGGCAACAATTGAATGTAACCACAGAGATTGTGTTGAACTCAGTTTGTAATTATATTTCACTTTTATTATCTATTTATACTGAGATATTCTTGATGGAAAATCAGATTGATTTTAGTGTGAAAACTATTTACACCTTCTTTATTCGGTCCTGTCTTCTGTTCAAACAATATATTTGCTAATAAATCATTAGAGTTAATCGAGCTGTGAACTCTGCCATGATTTGAGAATTACACCAGAACAAACTAAGACCAAAGATTTTAAATGTGTTTTTTCCTCCTGTGGTGATTTATGTGAATTACACCACAGCAAATCAAGTCTAATGAACTTCACTTAAATGAACTACACTTCTGCAAGAGGGTGAGAGCAGGAGAATAAACTCATAACATAAAAGAGTTTCTCCCTCCTGTGGTGATTTGTGTGAATTACACCACTGCAAATCGAGTCTAATGAAATTAAATGGGATTTTTCTTCTGTCCTCTGTTCTTTTGCAAAAAATACATTTATACACTAAAGCCCAGACTTTCTCATTTAAAGGCAAATAATTATTTCTGCGCCACAGAGCTTGTATCTAATGTATTCGTGACTGAGGTTTTGTGAAAGATGGCCACTGCATCTGTGGGATTTAAACATGTTTCTGTCGCTGCTTCATGATTCACAGTCTTAAATGTGATCTCTCCACTCTAATAGGAAAGTAAAGGTCAGTTTCCCCTCCGGTCCTCTAGGCGGCAGAAGCGGGTTTGACCTTCAGTCTGACTCTTCGGCTGATTGACCACATGATGACAGTCACAACAACACCTGCAGATCCTGCAGATGAGATGATGACAGCTCTTAATGGCACTTCAACACACATATTCCAGCTCAACCTGTGAGTAACTTTCAGCATTAAGTCGATTTCTCTTGTGTAATGACACTCTATCAAATCAATCAGTAGTTGTAGCGTCACCTGTCCAGTCTCTGAATGAATCGCCTCTGATGTTCTCAGTGTAAAGTGTAATAAGAAGGACTCGCTGATGTTGATGTGAAGCTCTGATGTTCTCCTTCAGGCTTTTCTACTTCCTGTTATGAGAGGAAAACAGACTTTAAATACACATTTCATAACAAGTATGAAGAGCAGTGACTAGACACTTTGTGTATCATTTCTGTGATGTTGTTCTGGTGTTTTGTAGATCTTTGAATGAGGAGTTTTTAGTTGTATTCAGTGTTTTCATCATTTTGAGGCTGTAAGACGGTCATTGAATTAATAGCAGCATCAGAACTAAAACCTGGCGACTGATAACAGATTTCATTAAACGCATTTTCTTTCTAGATATACAGTGTGATTTTAACCATCAAGTGAAATTCAAACTGGTCGCTCAGACGCTTTTATTGATATAAAACAAAATCTCAGATTTCAAATTACGTCCATTTTATTACGAAATTCAAAAACATAAATATACCGTTTTGGCGCTGTTGCGCAGCTCAAGAGAAGCGGGAGCGCGCACCGCCCAGCTCACGTGAACTCACCCGCTTTAATACCAGTTACAGCGCGAAATAAACATAAATGAGCATCTGAAAGTGTTAAAAGATACAGTACAACTTACCGAAATCTGTATCATGTCACATAGAATCGCTCAGTGTTTCAACTGCGTCAGTAAAACAGCCGGTGAACGATGTCATGTAACGTCACATTTACCTCAGAAAAAACACATCCAGTGTCCATAAACTCGTTAGTCAGCGAGAAAAAATAACTCTAGGAGAATTTTACTAAATATATGCACCATATTACGTTATAATTTTTAATGTTCTTTAATATTTAATGCATGTATGAATATATCTGACACATTTTTATGACAGACACCATTCAAATGTTTATATATTTTTTAAACGAATTGGAGTAGAAAATAATTTATGTAATTTTAAAGTTAATATTATAACAAAAATAATCGTCCACCCCAGGGGATCTGCAGGTTTCACCAAGTCAAATTTAAGACTTTTTAAGACCATTATGAATTAAATTTAAGACCTATATAACGCAATAAAGAAAACTTACAATAGGAAATACAGAATCACAAAATGACTTTTTTGCAAAGCAAATTCATCTATTAAGATTGAACAAAGTATTAGTAAACTTGCACTTCCCCATAGCTCAATCCCACCAGGATTAATATTCAAACACTACAGGTCAAAAGTTTGAGAGCGGTAAGATTTTTTAAATGTTTTTACAGAAGTCTCTTCTGCTCACCAATGCTGCATTTATGTTATTAAAAATACAAAAAAGCTGTAATATTGTGACAGTTCTGTTGTGATCTGTTTTCTATGTGAATATATAGTAAAGTGTAATTTATTCCGGTGATCAAAGCTGAATTTATCATCATTACTCCAGTCTTCAGTGTCACATGACCCTTCACTAATCTTTCTCATTTGAGGATCTGATGATCAACACACATTTATGATTATCAGTGTTGAAAACAGTTGTGTAAAACGTGTTTTTTTTAGGATTCTTTGATGAATATAAAGTTCTAAAGAACAGCATTTATCTGAAATAGAAATAAAAAAAAAGATTTTTGAAGGATTATGTGACTCTAAAGTCTGATGCTGAAAATTCAGCTTTGAATCACAGAAATAAATTGCATTTTAAAATATATTCAAATATAAAAAAAGTTATTTTAAATTGTAAAAACAATCACAATAGTGTTTTTGCTGTATGTTGGATCAAATAAATGTAGCCTTGGTGAGCAGAAGAGACTTCTTTAAAAACATTTGAAAAATCTTACCGTTCACAAACTTTTGACTGGTAGTTTGTGTGTGTGTGTGTGTGTGTGTGTGTGTGTGTGTGTGTGTGTGTGTATATATATATGCATGTGTTTATGTATATATGTATATATCATTTTTTGTGAGATCAAAATTACTGATTTTGTGGTGGTCATTTTCAGAAATTTGCACGTTTTTTTTATCTTTCATAATTAGGATGCCACATTTACCATATCATTATGTTAGATGCACAATAGTCACTCATGGCAATAAAACAAACAAAATGCATGAATCTTGTTTGACAATAGGACAAATAAATACAACTTAAATATACAGATACAAACAGTGCTTTAGTTTAGGGAGGCTACTGTTTGTTTTTCCCCGTTGTTGTTGTTTGATTAATATTAACGACACAGACAGGAGCGCGTAAAGGCTAGGCTATATTGGGTTGCTTTCACTTTAAGACCTACAGAAATGCGCCTAGAAATTTGGTTTTATAAGAAACATAAGAATAAGAAACTTTTATTTGGTTATTATGCGAGATCGCAGGTGAGAAAGATTCGCCTTCGCTTTCACAAGCGCGTGAACTGGAAGAACTGAAGCTGAAGAATAAAATCTGTTTGATGTGTCTGTGGTACAATCCGAAAGAGCCTCGCGCCAATAACACGAAAGCTGATTGGCTGCAATATAAGATGCATGTTGGTCTCATTTGTAGTTATAATACAGCAAACTATAGTTGGACTAGTGAAAGAGGGAACTACAACACACACACACACACACACACACTAAAGAGCTGCATGAGCATTTCAATGAGCAAGAGGTAGCGTTACATGGACGTAGGAAAATTAAGACCCGTTTAAAATGATTTAAGACCTAGAACTCAATACTTCAGCGAATTTAAGACTTAAGATCCCGCGGGTACCCTGCCACCCCTAGTTTACCTGGATGTCCTTGATGTTAAGTTTTAGGTTGATATAACTATATGTTACCACGTCAAGCAAAGAGTTTTTGGTATTTAAATATTGGCATTAAGTTATTTGTTTGTTTACATTGATGTTAGAATTATATTGTCAGATTTGTGACATTCATTTTTGCTAAAACACTGCTGGTCACTTTCAGAAGTTGTAGCGACGCTTTCTTTTCCCAGAAAGAATGTGAAACACATAAATGGTATCATTCTCAGTTTTTAAATATTATAAAAAATATATAATATAAACACATTTTACACACTTGACGCAATATCATATCACATATCGAATATTTGTGTCAAAACCCAGCCTTAATATTTGTGTATATTAGGGCTGGGTATTGACACAAATTTCACAATTCGATTCGATTTTGATTCTTAGGGCTGTGCAATATTGAAGAAAAATGCGATATGCAATACCTTTGTAAATAATGCGATATTCGACATGCGATATGATATTACGTCAAGTGTGCAAAATTTGTTTAAATGATATATTTTTTTAAATATTTAAAAATTTGCTGTATTGCAAAGATTTAAAAACATTGTAGTTTGTATGATTAATGAACCACCAGTTTATCCAGCTCTACTGGTGTATATCATTGTGTCAGTTCATTTAATTTTAAAATAAATTGATTTACTTTTTAAAATATTTTCAACCTCTTTTAATTATTAATAATATTTAAATTAGTTTTTAGACACTTTTAAAAACAAATTTTATTGAATAATTGTTAATTTAATGTTAAATAATAGGATTTAACATTATAACTTTTTTTTTTTTTTTTTAAATGTGTGCCTGTGGGTTTACCTTAAAGGAAACAAAATAACTCTCATTATTGTGAGCCGGCAGTGGTCCAGTGGGCAGAGCTTGTGGTGTGAGAATCAAGCCTGACGCAGGAGACCTGGGTTCAAATCCCACCCCTGCTGCAGAGATTTTGTGTGCGTATTTTTTTGGGGTGGTTTTTTACACTTTTTTTATTTTTTTTTACATTTATTCAAAAAAAAAAAAATTTACAAAAAAAAAAATTTTTTTTTTGATAAATTTAACATTTTTCACAAATATTTTTTTTCCCCCCTCTTTGCTGCACTCCTCCCTTCCTTCCTTTCTCTCTCTCTCTCTCTCTCAGGCCCGCCTCTCTTTCCTCCTGGCACACGCCCATCCTCTTGATCCGGCCTTCGTCTCTCACTCTGTGGTTGTTTCACCGCCCCAGGTGTGTGTGTTAGTCCGTGTTTTCCTCCATCTGTTTTATTGTTTCTGGTCCGTGTTTTCCTCGGCTGTGTAGCCTGTCTGTTTCACCGCCCCAGAGTGCCCAGTCTCCTGCTGAGTCTCAGGTCTCCGCCTTTGCCGTCCGCCCCTTATTTGGTGTACCGCCCCAGGTACTTTGCCGTTGCCTTCTTTCTTTCTTTCTTTCTTTGGTGTGATCCCCACACACCGAGGTGGGGTTTGAACCCATGCCTCTAGCGCAGCCTTGTCCGCAACCAACGTGTGTTTAGCCACTAGTGCCATCGTGGCTTTCACACTGAGAGCTGCCGTTTGGGCCACTTTGTCTGATTTCACGACAGCGATTTAACTTAAGAAATATTGGGATTCGAACCCAGGTCTCCAAGATGAAAGCGCAACGCTTTAACTCCTGAGCCACTGAGTCTGTGGAGAGTTTGATGTTCTGCACAAGGTTTTATTTTTTGATGTTAAGTTTTGCTGCAGCATCAATAACAATTTAACATCAGCAATAGTGGGATTTGAACACATGTCTCCAGTGCAACTTCAGCATCAAAGAACGTGTGTTTAGCCGCTTCCTCCACTGAGGCTTTCACACTGAGAGCTGGTGTTTCGGCCACTTTGTTTGATATAATGGCAACAATTTAACGTAAGCAATAGTGGGATTTGAACCCATGTCTCCAAGAGGAAAGAGTAATGCTTTAACTCCTGAGCCACTGAATCTGTGGTGTGTTTGGTGTTCTGGACGGTGTTTTATTGAGAGCTTTGTTTTAAATAATGAAAGACTGAACATTACACATGTGATATTTGAACCCGTGCCCCTCGAAGATTAAAACACAAAGAGTCTGTGGTTGTTTTAAATCAGGTTTTATTGAGAGCTACGTTTTATGTAATGAAAATTATGCAAATTGGAGGATTTGAACCTAGACTTTCAAATGTAAAGACAAACAATCATCCTCCAGCAGTTTGATTTAAAGATCATTATATTGTATGTCTAGCTACAGCATTAATTACTGCAACATTTTAACAAGCTCTGAATCTGTTAACGCATGTGTGAAGGGTGTTTTGGATGTGGTTTTATTAATATAATGAGATATTGAAACAAATGTACAATCGTAATTGTACATGTATAAAACATAATTAGCTTATTCAATTAGTTTTTATTTAATTTAGATAAAGAGTCCATCACACCTGACTGGAAGGTTCTAGTAATGCTTGATTTGCTGCTTCAGGTGTTTTTGATCAGGTTGGAGCTAAACTCAGGAAAGTGTCTCATCAGGATCGGGATCACACATCACTTGTGCCATTTGGGACAGGGCCAAATAAAGTCTTTTTGCACTTACTGCTATTTTTAAATGTAAATGCAGACACACTTAATGTCCACAAGGTGGAGCTGACACACTGATCAGATCTCACTCCTGTCCTGTAATATTAATCAATAGAAACATTAGTTGTAGTTGTTATAGCAGTGAATAGTTTGTAAATTACATATAATACATGTTGTCAACTGTCATTTTGATACAGGCTTCATACAAGTATATTTATTCAATCAAATAACCAACAAATGCACAAAGAGTGATCAATCCCTCCGACCAGCCATATGCTCTGGGACCGTTTTTGGGATTTTCCGCCTGGATTTGGCCCAACCCAAATTGAAAAGCTTCCCATAACCACATACAATGGTCTAAATACACAATTTTGGTGATTTTTTTCTTTAAAAAGGTCATATTCCTCCATTCAGATTCATTTGAATAAATCTTGCATACATGATCCAGACAAAAATCTTTTTTTAAATCTAGTGGAAACAGCCAAAACTGTCTGCAGTCTGAGTTACACACTTTCAAAAATGTATAACCAAAAAAATAAAAAAATTATTTAAAAAAATAAATAAATAAATAAATAAAATAATAATAAATATATATATATATATATATATATACTTACATGTTTATCACTTTTAGCAATGTTTTATGTAACTTCAAATGGTTTCCTTTAAAATGACACCAAAATGTTGTATTTAGAGACCCCTGTATGTGGGTATAGGAAGCTTTTCAATTTGGGTGGGCCAAATCCAGGTCGGAAATGGTACCAGAGTAATTTAGTGTGAATAGGTTACTTTGTGTAAAACAAATGCCAAAGTGATCTCCAGAAAGTAGAGACTCTAAGCTTTCAAATGGTACCACATATGAGGTCCTGTACAGGGTCTGCAGAGTTTAAGAGGTTATCCTGTATTAAAATGACATTTGTCTTTCTATTTCTGTGTAGATCAGTTAGGCAGACTTTCCAGCCGGTTCCCCCAAACAAACATCTGAGAGGTGAATATATTCCCTGCTCACTGTCGCCCTCCTCCATCATATGCCAGAGCTTCAGATAGAGACGTGGATTGGGAAGCGCTCAGGATCAGATGCTCCTCCAGGAGGCGGTGAATCTTCTGATCTCCTGAATCTCCGGCTATGATCATCAGCAACAAGAGGATCTCCAAGAGCCACCTCAACACATTAGCATTGTGTTATGATAATATAGTCATATATGTCATTTAACAGTCAGTTTCATGTACAACCATTTACATAAACAAATTCACAACTACTTTTCCCCCAACTAAAAGTGTTTTGGAAGATCTTTTGTCCTGTATTTTATGTGTTTACCTCTGAGCGTGTGCTTTTGAGCTCAACACAGCACAAGTTTTCCTCTTCAGTTGAGAGATGATCTGGTTCATTCACTGAAACTCACAGATCCATGTTTCTCTGCTGTTCTGACAAACCGAGACATTTGTTGTAAACTGCATGACATTTAAATCTAACTATTTAAACTCTCACCTTCGACTGGCCTCCTGGTTTGTCGACTCGTTTGACGTTGAAACACTTGTTGACCACAAGAGGGAGCCTTTGGTAATTTGGCGTATGCGCAATTAATGCAAGAAATAGGGACTTTTGCTTGAGTATGAGTATGTTAAAGTATGTATGACCTTTCTAAAACATAGTTATTGACCAAATTTGAAACATCTTTGAAACTGCAGGCATTATAATTCTAATATGATTTGTGTGGTAGAAACGGAAGTGCTGTTTTTCATCCGCTCCACTAGGCGGCGCAAGCGGCTTCAGCTTCGGGTGCTTGGCGACATGAAGTTTGTTTTGTTGCAACAACACGTGTAGTAAACCGTTTTAAATACATATCCTGAGGATGACAGCTTTATGACAGTATTTGAATATCAATAACCAGCACATATTCAAGCCATCAACGAATAAAACCGACAAACGCTTCGATAAAACGCCGGAATCGAGTGACGCGACTCACCTGTAAGTGTCCATGTTCAGTGTCTCTTGCATTATCCTTATTAAGTCCTTATTCTTTGCGCTTTATGTTTAATTTTAGATAAGTAATTAAGTATTGATACGACATTCTGTTTTGTGATTTATTATAGCAGGCCACTGTGTGTTTATTCAATGTTATGTCAAATGTAATGTGTTGTTGTTGTTAATGCGTTTCCATGCGAACACTAAAACACAAACATGGACTAAAGCCAGATTTCCAGAGAATCCCGATGGTGTTTTTAACCTAAAAGCTTATTTAAAAGTCTGTTTGCTGAATGACAGCCGCTGACATTTTTTGATCACAGACTTTGTTTAGTTGCTGAACTCACTGACAGCTTTAGAAGAACCAATGAATTGTTGCTTTACCTTTATAATTTTTCAAATAATCATCTTCTGATGTTCGTATGGTGAAATAGATCTGTGCTGTTCCTGCTGTGTCATGGTTTTGTAGAGTTGTGTGCAAAATATTGAATTGGCAGTATTTAACAATAACATACATGTCATTTTTTTTATTTTTGACCTTGGACCACAAAAGCAGTCATAAGGGTCAATATTTTAAAATTGAGATGAAAGATGAATAAAAAAGCTTTAAATTGATTCATGGTTTATAAGGATATGACAATATTTGAAAATCTGGAATCTGATGGTGCAATATAATCCAAATGTTTATTTATATATATATATATATATATATATATATATATATATATATATATATATATATATATATATATATATAATAGCAATTTATATTACTGCTACTAATGTTTGATATATTTATGGTAGGAAATGTACTAAGTATCTTCATGGAACACAATCTTTACTTAATATCCCAATGATTTTTGGCACAAAAGAAAACTTGATAATTTTGACCCAAACTATGTATTGTTGGGTATTGCCACAAATATACCTGTGCGACTTATGGGTCACATTTATTAACTTTTATGAAGACTAACTTCATATCTAAATTGTAAACATCAGAATAATGAAGTAATCCCTGTATTTATGTTCCCCTACAGGAGACGGGATGTGTTTGGAGCGGACAGTCGTCAGAAGCAGAGCTGTGGGACGTGTGGATGTCGACTGTAATGATGGACTTCTGCTCATGGACAGGTAATGTATATCATGTGTGTTGTTTGGTGCTAAATGTGTAGGTTACCATCATTTTGTTTTTGGAGGGTCACCCCCTTTAAAAAGCAAATGATGGGAACCTAAACGGGTGGGGTAGGGACGGCGGGTCCAATTTTTTATACAGCTAAATTTTTCTTCATTGTTTAAAGTAGCATAACCCCTGCTGGACATGGTGGTGGGGTTCGGGGGGGGACCCGAATCATCCCCGTCCCTTCACACACACAGCATTCACCCGTATCGCGGAGATCTGGCTGGGATCGAACCAGCAACCTCTGAAACCGTGAGGCAGCGCTCTTACCTGTGAGCCACAGATCTCTTACTGAGACATGTGAAGGAACTTATATTTGACTTTTCACATGGAGGATTTTTACAATAAAGGGTTCTGAGGTGGGGTTTGAACCCGTGCCTCTATCAGAGCCTCATCCACAGAGAACGTGTGTTTAGCCGCTGCACCACTGAGGCTTTCACACTGAGAGCTGGTGTTGTGGCCACTTTATTTGATATCATGGCCATAATTTAACGTAAGCAATAGTGAGATTTGAACACATGTCTCCAGCACAACCTCAGCATCAAAGAACGTGTGTTTAGCCGCTGCACCACTGAGGCTTTCACACTGAGAGCTGGTGTTGTGGCCACTTTATTTGATATCATGGCAACAATTTAACGTAAGCAATAGTGAGATTTGAACCCGTGTCTCCATCACCACCTCAGCATCAAAGAACGTGTGTTTAGCCGCTGCACCACTGAGGCTTTCACACTGAGAGATGGTTTTTTGGCCACTTTGTTTGATTTCATGGCAACAATGTAAGCAATAGTGGGATTTGAACCCATGTCAGCACAACCTCATCCGCAGAGAACGTGTGTTTAGCCGCTGCACCACTGAGGCTTTCACACTGAGAGCTGGTGTTGTGGCCACTTTATTTGATATCATGGCCATAATTTAACGTAAGCAATAGTGAGATTTGAACACATGTCTCCAGCACAACCTCAGCATCAAAGAACGTGTGTTTAGCCGCTTGCACCACAAGAAACTTTGCAACCTGCTGGATTTGATCCAATACTTTCACTCCTAAAAGTGAACACTGATCTACTCGTCCACAGAGATTGAGTTGAACTCAGTTTGTAATTATATTTCTCTTTTATTATCTATTAATACTGAGATATTCTTGATGGGAAACCTGATTGATTTTAGTGTGAGAACGTTTTCTCATTTTGTCAAGACAATCTTATATTCAGGCCTGTGACTGCGCCCTCCTGTGGTGATTTGTGTGAGTTACAATCGCTACATCAGATGAAGTTCTAATGAGCTTAAATGCGCTACACTTCTCTAAGACGGTGAGAGCAAAAAAACATTTGAACTGCCAATAAAAATGATTTACACTTGCTATGTTCGGTCCAGTCTTCTGTTCGAACAAATATATTTGCTAATAAATCATTAGAGTTAATCGAGCTGTGCTCTCTGCCATGATTTGAGAATTACACCAGAACAAACTAAGACCAAAGATTTTAAATGTGTTTCTTCCTCCTGTGGTGATTTATGTGAATTACACCACAGCAAATCAAGTCTAATGAACTTCACTTAAATGAACTACACTTCTGCAAGAGGGTGAGAGCAGGAGAATAAACTCATAACATAAAAGAGTTTCTCCCTCCTGTGGTGATTTGAGGGAATTACACCATTGCAATTGAGATGATGGGTGCATTCCACTCGACAGGGTCCCTACGCACTGTTCACTGCTCCCTACTCCCTGAGCACAGCATATCAGCTGAAGTGGACTTCGCTGACAATAATCACTCATTTGGAACGCCCTGCAACGTCATCAAAGAAAGGCAACGACGGGTGCAGATTATGACATAAATTAATATTGTAATTTACTTCACTTTCAAATTGAAAACCATATAATAAGCATATACATTTACAAATCACACAGTAGGCTATAGGCTAAAACATATAATCAAAACATTGTCCATTAGTTTTATTAGTTGACTTATAACCTGTATTGATTATGAACAGATTTGCAGCTGCACCTGTCATTCAATATGAAAATACTTTGATTTGGTTAACTATGTTTGTAGGCTATTCTTAATGGGCTGTAGCGGTCTCATCTCGTGCGCTTTCTTTCCCAAGTGCAGCTGCACAGTAAACATTCCTGAGGTAAATAAAGTCAAATATAAAACATGACAGCCCTCAGGTGCTTCTCAACACTTTTAATTTGTTTACATATTCATAAAATATAATATACAAATGTAACAGTTATTGCCATAACCATTCATAAATACTCTAGTTTGTATAATAACTATGAATATTCAAATGCATATGTAAACTCCTTAATCGCAGAGCTGTTTAAAAACTATTCCAACCAACGGCTCTGCTCCATCATTAATTAGTTCAGACAGGTGATGTATGCGACGCGCAAAGACATATGGGGGATTTTCACTCTCTACTTCCTGTGAAGTGATGTATCGATGTTCCCACTGAACATATTCGCTCCCTTTGGATTGAAATCTCACTTAAGATGGCGGAATACCCTCTGAAGTCCACTTCGCAGTCCACTTACGGTCGAACGGAACGCTGATGTTGATGTGAAGACTTTAACATGGGACTTTAATTACACATTTCATAACAATCATGAAGAGCAGTGACTAGACACTTTGTGTATCATTTCTGTGATGTTGTTCTGGTGTTTTGTAGATCTTTGAATGTGATTTTAACCATCAAGTGAAATTCAAACTGGGATTCTCCACGTCAAGGAGCGACGCTCAGACCACAGGAGCAGACGGACTCAAAGTTTTTTGGGGCCAATTTTGTCTCAACTGATCATTCAGAAACAACGAATCTAAGAAACTTTTACACGAGCAATGGTGTGAGATCTGAACCCGGATTCTCCAGCGCTTCTTCCTCCAGTCTCTGCTTTATGGGGGGAGTTTTCTCTTAATCATTCAGAACCAATGAATTTAAATCATTTTCCATCTCAAGAGTGAGATCTGATCCAGGATTCTCTTTATCGTGTTAAACGATAAACAGCTTTAACAAATGTGGGATTTGAACCAGGACTTTCTGGTTTGAGAGGGAGACCAACTACCCAGTGAGCCTGTGATGACATGAGGATATTTTTAAGTTCATTAGACTCGATTTGCAGCGGTGCAATTCCCTCAAATCACCACAGGAGGGAGAAACTCTTTTATGTTATGAGTTTATTCTCCTGCTCTCACCCTCTTGCAGAAGTGTAGTTCATTTAAGTGAAGTTCATTAGACTTGATTTGTTGTGGTGTAATTCACATAAATCACCACAGAAGGGAGAAACACATTTAAAATCTTTGGTCTTAGTTTGTTCTGGTGTAATTCTCAAATCATGGCAGAGTTCACAGCTCGATTAACTCTAATGATTTATTTGCAAATATATTTGTTCGAACAGAAGACAGGACCGAACATAACAAGTGTAAATCATTTTTATTGGCAGATCAAATGTTTTTTTGGTCTCACCGTCTTAGAGAAGTGTAGCGCATTTAAGCTCATTAGAACTTCATCTGATGTAGCGATTGTAACTCACACAAATCACCACAGGAGGGCGCAGTCACAGGCCTGAATATAAGATTGTCTTAATAAAATCACACTAAAATCTCACACTAAAATCAATCAGGTTTCCCATCAAGAATATCTCAGTATTAATAGATAATAAAAGAGAAATATAATTACAAACTGAGTTCAACACAATCTCTGTGGACGAGTAGATCAGTGTTCACTTTTAGGTGTGAAAGTATAGGATCAAATCCAGCAGGTTGCAAAGTTTCTTGTGGCGCAAGCGGCTAAACACGTTCTTTGATGCTGAGGTTGTGCTGGAGACATGGGATCAAATCCCACTATTGCTTACGTTAAATTATAGCCATGATATCAAATAAAGTGGTCAAAACACCAGCTCTCAGTGTGAAAGCCTCAGTGGTGCAGCGGCTAAACACACGTTCTTTGATGCTGAGGTTGTGCTGGAGACATGGGATCAAATCCCACTATTGCTTACGTTAAATTATAGCCATGATATCAAATAAAGTGGCCAAAACACCAGCTCTCAGTGTGAAAGCCTCAGTGGTGCAGCGGCTAAACACACGTTCTGTGCGGATGAGGTTGTGCTGACATGGGTTCAAATCTCACTATTGCTTACATTGTTGCCATGAAATCAAACAAAGTGGCCAAAAAACCATTTCTCAGTGTGAAAGCCTCAGTGGTGCAGCGGCTAAACACACGTTCTTTGATGCAGAGGTGGTGATGGAGACATGGGTTCAAATCTCACTCTTGCTAACATTAAATTGTTGCCATGATATCAAACAAAGTGGCCAAAACACCAGCTGTCAGTGTGAAAGCCTCAGTGGTGCAGTGGCTAAACACACGTTCTCTGCGGATGAGGCTCTGATAGAGGCACGGGTTCAAACCCCACCTCAGAACCCTTTATTGTAAAAATCCTCCATGTGAAAAGTCAAATATAAGTTCCTTCACATGTCTCAGTAAGAGATCTGTGGCTCACAGGTAAGAGCGCTGCCTCACGGTTTCAGAGGTTGCTGGTTCGATCCCAGCCAGATCTCCGCGATACGGGTGAATGCTGTGTGTGTGAAGGGACGGGGATGATTCGGGTCCCCCCCCGAACCCCACCACCATGTCCAGCAGGGGTTATGCTACTTTAAACAATGAAGAAAAATTTAGCTGTATAAAAAATTGGACCCGCCGTCCCTACCCCACCCGTTTAGGTTCCCATCATTTGCTTTTTAAAGGGGGTGACCCTCCAAAAACAAAATGATGGTAACCTACACATTTAGCACCAAAAAACACACATGATATACATTACCTGTCCATGAGCAGAAGTCCATCATTACAGTCGACATCCACACGTCCCACAGCTCTGCTTCTGACGACTGTCCGCTCCAAACACATCCCGTCTCCTGTAGGGGAACATAAATACAGGGATTACTTCATAATTCTGATGTTTACAATTTAGATATGACGTTAGTCTTCATAAAAGTTAATAAATGTGACCCATAAGTCGCACAGGTATATTTGTGGCAATACCCAACAATACATAGTTTGGGTAAAAATTATCAAGTTTTCTTTTGTGCCAAAAATCATTGGGATATTAAGTAAAGATCATGTTCCATGAAGATATTTAGTACATTTCCTACCATAAATATATCAAACATTATTATTAGTAGTAATATGCATTGCTATTTGATATATATATATATATATATATATATATATATATATATATATATATATATATATATATATATATATATATATATATATATATATATATATATATATATATATACACATTTGGATTATTTTGCAAATTCCAGATTTTTAAATATTGTCATATCCTAACAAACCATGAATCAATTTAAAGCTTATTTATTCATCTTTCATCTCAATTTCAAAATATTGACCCTTATGACTGCTTTTGTGGTCCAGGGTCACAAATAAAAAATGGCATGTATGTTATTGTTAAATACTGCCAATTAAATATTTTGCACACAACAACTCTACAAAACCATGACACAGCAGGAACAGCACAGATCTATTTCACCATTCGAACATCAGAAGAGGATTATTTGAAAACGTATAAAGGTAAAGCAACAATTCATTGGTTCTTCTAAAGCTGTCAGTAAGTTCAGCAACTAAACAAAGTCTATAATCAAAAAATTACAGCGGCTGTCATTCAGCAAACAGCCTTTTAAATAAGCTTTTAGGTTAAAAACACCTTCGGGATTCTCTGGAAATCTGGCTTTAGTCCATGTTTGTGTTTTAGTGTTCGCATGGAAACGCATTAACAACAACAACACATTACATTTGACATAACATTGAATAAACACACAGTGGCCTGCTATAATAAATCACAAAACAGAATCAATACTTAATTACTTATCTAAAATTAAACATAAAGCGCAAAGAATAAGGACTTAATAAGGATAATGCAAGAGACACTGAACATGGACACTTACAGGTGAGTCGCGTCACTCGATTCCGGCGTTTTATCGAAGCGTTTGTCGGTTTTATTCGTTGATGGCTCGAATATGTGCTGGTTATTGATATTCAAATACTGTCATAAAGCTGTCATCCTCAGGATATGTATTTAAAACGGTTTCCTACACGTGTTGTTGCAACAAAACAAACTTCATGTCGTCAAGCACCCGAAGCTGAAGCCGCTTGCGCCGCCTAGTGGAGCGGATGAAAAACAGCACTTCCGTTTCTACCACACAAATCATATTAGAATTATAATGCCTGCAGTTTCAAAGATGTTTCAAATTTGGTCAATGACTATGTTTTAGAAATGTCATACATACTTTAACATACTCATACTCAAGCAAAAGTCCCTATTTCTTGTATTAAATGCGCATACGCCAAATTACCAAAGGCTTCCTCTTGTGGTCAACAAGTGTTTCAACGTCAAACGAGTCGACAAACCAGGAGGCCAGTCGAAGGTGAGAGTTTAAATAGTTAGATTTAAATGTAATGCAGTTTACAACAAATGTCTCGGTTTGTCAGACCAGCAGAGAAACATGGATCTGTGAGTTTCAGTGAATGAACCAGATCATCTCTCAACTGAAGAGGAAAACTTGTGCTGTGTTGAGCTCAAAAGCACACGCTCAGAGGTAAACACATAAAATACAGGACAAAAGATCTTCCAAAACACTTTTAGTTGGGGGAAAAGTAGTTGTAAATTTGTTTATGTAAATGGATGGACATGAAACTGACTGTCAAATGACGTATAAGACTATATTATCATAACACAATGCTAATGTGTTGAGGTGGCTCTTGGAGATCCTCTTGTTGCTGATGATCATAGCAGGAGATTCAGGAGATCAGAAGATTCACCGCCTCCTGGAGGAGCATCTGATCCTGAGCGCTTCCCAATCCACGTCTCTATCTGAAGCTCTGGCATATGATGGAGGAGGGCGACAGTGAGCAGGGAATATATTCACCTCTCAGATGTTTGTTTGGGGGAACCGGCTGGAAAGTCTGCCTAACTGATCTACACAGAAATAGAAAGACAAATGTCATTTTAATACAGGATAACCTCTTAAACTCTGCAGACCCTGTACAGGACCTCATATGTGGTACCATTTGAAAGCTTAGAGTCTCTACTTCCTGGAGATCACTTTGGCATTTGTTTTACACAAAGTAACCTATTCACACTAAATTACTCTGGTACCATTTCCGACCTGGATTTGGCCCACCCAAATTGAAAAGCTTCCTATACCCACATACAGTGGTCTCTAAATACAACATTTTGGTGTCATTTTAAAGGAAACCATTTGAAGTTACATAAAACACTGCTAAAAGTGATAAACATGTAAGTATATGTTGTCTGAGCTGTAATAACCCCCCCAAAAAACGGGCGCTTTTTGATTTTTTTGGTTATACATTTTTGAAAGTGTGTAACTCAGACTGCAGACAGTTTTGGCTGTTTCCACTAGATTTAAAAAAAGATTTTTGTCTGGATCATGTATGCAAGATTTATTCAAATGAATCTGAATGGAGGAATATGACCTTTTTAAAGAAAAAAAATCACCAAAATTGTGTATTTAGACCATTGTATGTGGTTATGGGAAGCTTTTCAATTTGGGTTGGGCCAAATCCAGGCGGAAAATCCCAAAAATGGTCCCAGAGCATATGGCTGGTCGGAGGGATTGATCATTCTTTGTGCATTTGTTGGTTATTTGATTGAATAAATATACTTGTATGAAGCCTGTATCAAAATGACAGTTGACAACATGCATTATATGTAATTTACAAACTATTCACTGCTATAACAACTACAACTAATGTTTCTATTGATTAATATTACAGGACAGGAGTGAGATCTGATCAGTGCTCCACCTTGTGGACATTAAGTGTGTCTGCATTTACATTTAAAAATAGCAGTAAGTGCAAAAAGACTTTATTTGGCCCTGTCCCAAATGGCACAAGTGATGTGTGATCCCGATCCTGATGAGACACTTTCCTGAGTTTAGCTCCAACCTGATCAAAAACACCTGAAGCAGCAAATCAAGCATTACTAGAACCTTCCAGTCAGGTGTGATGGACTCTTTATCTAAATTAAATAAAAACTAATTGAATAAGCTAATTATGTTTTATACATGTACAATTACGATTGTACATTTGTTTCAATATCTCATTATATTAATAAAACCACATCCAAAACACGCTTCACACATGCGTTAACAGATTCAGAGCTTGTTAAATGTTGCAGTAATTAATGCTGTAGCTAGACATAAAATATAATGATCCTTAAATCAAACTGCTGGAGGATGATTGTTTGTCTTTACATTTGAAAGTCTAGGTTCAAATCCTCCAATTTGCATAAATTTCATTACATAAAACAAAGCTCTCAATAAAACCTGATTTAAAACAACCACAGACTCTTTGTGTTTTAATCTTGGAGGGGCACGGGTTCAAATATCACATGTGTTATGTTCAGTCTTTCATTATTTAAAACAAAGCTCTCAATAAAACACCGTCCAGAACATCAAACACACCACAGATTCAGTGGCTCAGGAGTTAAAGCATTACTCTTTCCTCTTGGAGACATGGGTTCAAATCCCACTATTGCTGATGTTAAATTGTTGCCATTATATCAAACAAAGTGGCCCAAACACCAGCTCTCAGTGTGAAAGCCTCAGTGGAGGAAGCGGCTAAACACACGTTCTTTGATGCTGAAGTTGCACTGGAGACATGTGTTCAAATCCCACTATTGCTGATGTTAAATTGTTATTGATGCTGCAGCAAAACTTAACATCAAAAAACACCAAAGTCAAACCCACACACTCTCTGTGGCTCAGTGGATGGTCGATCATCTGTCATTCATAAAAGTCTGGGTTCAAACCCCACAAATGTAAGTGTTTTTCATTATTTAAAGCAGAGCTCTCAATAAAACCTTGTGCAGAACATCAAACTCTCCACAGACTCAGTGGCTCAGGAGTTAAAGCGTTGCGCTTTCATCTTGGAGACCTGGGTTCGAATCCCAATATTTCTTAAGTTAAATCACTGTCGTGAAATCAGACAAAGTGGCCCAAACGGCAGCTCTCAGTGTGAAAGCCACGATGGCACTAGTGGCTAAACACACGTTGGTTGCGGACAAGGCTGCGCTAGAGGCATGGGTTCAAACCCCACCTCGGTGTGTGGGGATCACACCAAAGAAAGAAAGAAAGAAAGAAAGTAAGAAGGCAACGGCAAAGTACCTGGGGCGGTACACCAAATAAGGGGCGGACGGCAAAGGCGGAGACCTGAGACTCAGCAGGAGACTGGGCACTCTGGGGCGGTGAAACAGACAGGCTACACAGCCGAGGAAAACACGGACCAGAAGCAATAAAACAGATGGAGGAAAACACGGACTAACACACACACCTGGGGCGGTGAAACAACCACAGAGTGAGAGACGAAGGCCGGATCAAGAGGATGGGCGTGTGCCGGGAGGAAAGAGAGGCGGGTCTGAGAGAGAGAGAGAGAGAAAGGAAGGAAGGGAGGAGTGCAGCAAAGAGGGGGGAAAAAAATATTTGTGAAAAATTTATTCTAAATTTTTTTTTTTTTTTTGTATTTTTTTTTTGTATTTTTTTTTGAATAAATGTAAAAAAAAAAAAAGTGTAAAAAACCACCCCCCAAAAAATACGCACACAAAATCTCTGCAGCAGGGGTGGGATTTGAACCCAGGTCTCCTGCGTCAGGCTTGATTCTCACACCACAAGCTCTGCCCACTGGACCACTGCCAGCTCACAATAATCAGAGTTATTTTGTTTCCTTTAAGGTAAACCCACAGGCACACATTTAAAAAAAAAAAAAACAAGGATTCTCTTAAATCCTATTATTTAACATGAAATTAAAAATTATTCAATAAAATTTGTTTTTAAAAGTGTCTAAAAACTAATTTAAATATTATTAATAATTAAAATAAGTTGCAAATATTTTAAAAAGTAAATCAATTTATTTTAAAATTAAATGAACTGACACAATGATATACACCAGTAGAGCTGGATAAACTGGTGGTTCATTAATCATACAAACTACAATGTTTTTAAATCTTTGCAATACAGCAAATTTTTAAATATTTAAAAAAATATATAATTAAAAAAAATTTTGCACACTTGACGTAATATCATATCGCATGTCGAATATCGCATTATTTAACAAGGTATTGCATATCGCATTTTTCTTCAATATTGCACAGCCCTAAGAATCAAAATCGAATCGCATTGTGAAATTTGTGTCAATACACAGCCCTAATATACACAAATATTCGATATGCGATATGATATTGCGTCAAGTGTGTAAAATGTGTTTCAATTATATATTTTTTAAAATATTTAAAAACTGAGAATGATACCATTTATGTGTTTCACATTCTTTCTGCGAAAAGAAAGCGTCGCTACAACTTCTGAAAGTGACCAGCAGTGTTTTAGCAAAAAATTATGTCATAAATCTGATAATATAATTCTAACATCAATGTAAACAAACAAATAATTGAATGCCAATATTTAAATACCAAAAACTCTTTGTTTGATGTAGTAATATATAGTTATATCAACCTAAAACAACATCAAGAACATCCAGGTAAACTAGGGGTGGACGATTATTGTTGTTATAATATTAACTTTAAAATTACATTACAATCATATTTCTACTCCAATTCGTTTAAAAATATATATAAACATTTGAATGGTGGCTGTCATAAAAACTTGCCAGATGTATTCATACATACATGCATTAAATATTGAAGAACATTAAAAATTATAACGTAATATCAGTGTTTCCCACACATAGATTAATTCTCTGTCACTCATGCGTCTCTCTCGCTCTCTCTCTCAAACCTGCTTTTGATATTAAAGTCTAAGCTTTTAAAGTTTAATAGTTATAAACAAACCCGCGCTGTCAATACATTTGAATGGCTTAAGCCGCGGATACACAACAGTTTCACTGTACAGGTGTTTGCAGCAGGTTTTGGTACAGTACAGCATAGTGTGCATTGATTATTACGTCAACCACATACAGGATAATTTAATTATGGAGAGTGATGATAGACCCAACATTGTTACATTAATGTCAATGTTTTTCTTGTATTTAGCCCTCATTGCTTACTAATTGTTCACAAATGTCAAATGTGACCATACACCTTAATTATTTTTCAATTAAATAGCCTATATGTTCTATATTTTAGTTTAAAAATATGTATTGAATATTTTGAGGATATCTTTTGGTACTAAACATGCCTACTATTTGTGCAATATTGTGGTCCAAGACCACTTAAAATATTTAATAATATTTAATATAATAGTTAAACTTATTTTTCCTTATATGTACAGTAGGCTATATAAATATGAATTGATACTGAATCAAGATCGAAATCGATATTTGTGGCAATCACTGAACCCAGTGGCGGTGCGCGCTCCCGCTTCTCTTGAGCTGCGCCACAGCGCCAAAACGGTATATTTATGTTTTTGAATTTCGTAATAAAATGGACGTAATTTGAAATCTGAGACTTTGTTTAATATCAATAAAAGCGTCTGAGCGACCAGTTTGAATTTCACTTGATGGTTAAAATCACACTGTATATCTAGAAAGAAAATGGTGTTTAATTAAATCTGTTATCAGTCCTGGTTTTAGTTCTGATGCTGCTATTAATTCAATGACCGTCTTACAGCCTCAAAATGATGAAAACACTGAATACAACTAAAAACTCCTCATTCAAAGATCTACAAAACACCAGAACAACATCACAGAAATGATACACAAAGTGTCTAGTCACTGCTCTTCATACTTGTTATGAAATGTGTATTTAAAGTCTGTTTTCCTCTCATAACAGGAAGTAGAAAAGCCTGAAGGAGAACATCAGAGCTTCACATCAACATCAGCGAGTCCTTCTTATTTTGTAAGGAAGTTATTAAACCTGTTACAGTATGACAACTTTTGTTGCAACTTATTTCAATATCGTGATAATACCGTATACCGGGATAAAAGCTTCAGCAATTAATCGCAACATGAAAGTTTGATACCGGCACATGCCTACACTGGCCACAAAAGTAAACACTGAATAAAACTAGAAACTAATTCCCCATTCAGAGAATGCCAGACCTACAAAACATCACAATATCAGAAATGGGATGCAATGAAAACCAAGATCAAAGTGTCTAGTCACTGCTCTTCATGCTTGTTATGAAATGTGTAATTAAAGTCCCATGTTAAAGTCTGTGTTTTCCTCTCATAACAGGAAGTAGAAAAGCCATCAGAGCTTCACATCAACATCAGCGAGTCCTTCTTATTACACTTTACACTGAGAACATCAGAGGCGATTCATTCAGAGACTGGACAGGTGACGCTACAACTACTGATTGATTTGATAGAGTGTCATTACACAAGAGAAATCGACTTAATGCTGAAAGTTACTCACAGGTTGAGCTGGAATATGTGTGTTGAAGTGCCATTAAGAGCTGTCATCATCTCATCTGCAGGATCTGCAGGTGTTGTTGTGACTGTCATCATGTGGTCAATCAGCCGAAGAGTCAGACTGAAGGTCAAACCCGCTTCTGCCGCCTAGAGGACCGGAGGGGAAACTGACCTTTACGTTCTTAAAGAGACAGTGACCATGTTACTTCATATATGTACACTTGATACAAGCTCCGTGACGCAGGAGAGAATTGTTTGCTTTGGAAGACGATCACCAATACACATAATAATAATAATTACAACAATAAACATAATCAAAATACCTATCCAAGGATTGAACCCTCATCCACACATTAGAGAGGTCACAAGGTCATGTTGTTCTCAACTGAGCTACCATCCTCTTCATGTGGGTCTAATGACTTTCCAAAAAAAAAAAAAAACATTTCAAAAGCTTGCATGTTAGATGTGTTTGGTTTGGGCAAAGAGCCTGTTATTAACCCTCTATGGCAGCGGTTCTCAAATTTATTTTCCTTTCATTTAGATTTGATCTTCACTTAGGCTGGTGAAAAGATGTTTCTTGTGTCTGTGGGATTTGATCACAGGTCTGTGTTGGGATTCAAAGACACCTGAGTTCCCGCTGAGTTCCAGTTAAAGCGAGTGCTTTATAATTGTTTAATCTTATTTGCAGTGTAAACACAATGAAAACAAGTTTAAGTGATTCAAGAAACTTTGCAACCTGCTGGATTTGATCCAATACTTTCACACCTAAAAGTGAACAATGATCTACTCGTCCATAGAGATTGTGTTGAACTCAGTTTGCAATTACATTTCACTTTTATTATCTATTAATACTGAGATATTCTTGATGAAAAACCCGATTGATTTTAGTGTGAGAATGTTTTTTCATTTTGTCAAGACAATCTTATATTCAGGCCTGAGACTGCGCCCTCCTGTGGTGATTTGTGTGAGTTAAATCTGTTCATTTCTAATTAGCTTAAATGCGCTACACTTCTCTAAGACGATGAGAGCAAAAAAACATTTGAACTGCCAATAAAAACTATTTACACTTTCTGTGTTCGGTCCTGTCTTCTGTTCGAACAAACATATTTGCTAATAAATCATTAGAGTTAATCGAGCTGTGAACTCTGCCATGATTTGAGAATTACACCAGAACAAGTTCAGGCCAAAGATTTTAAATGTGTTTCTTCCTCCTGTGGTGATTTGAGCGAATTACACCGCTGCAAATCGAGTCTAATTAACATAAAAGAGTTACGCCCTCCTGCGGTGATTTGAGCGAATTACACCATTGCAAATCGAGTCTAATTAACATAAAAGAGTTTCTCCCTCCAGTGGTGATTTGAGCGAATTACACCATTGCAAATCGAGTCTAATTAACATAAAAGAGTTTTGCCCTCCTGTGGTGATTTGAGCGAATTACACCGCTGCAAATCGAGTCTAATTAACATAAAATAGTTTCTCCCTCCTGCGGTGATTTAAGCGAATTACACCATTGCAAATCGAGTCTAATTAACATAAAAGAGTTTCGCCCTCCTGTGGTGATATGAGCCAATTACATCACTGCAAATCGAGTCTAATTAACATAAAAGAGTTTCTCCTCCAGTGGTGATTTGAGCGAATTACACCATTGCAAATCGAGTCTAATTAACATAAAAGAGTTTCTCCTCCAGTGGTGATTTGAGCGAATTACACCACTGCAAATCGAGTCTAATTAACATAAAATAGTTTCTCCCTCCTGCGGTGATTTAAGCGAATTACACCATTGCAAATCGAGTCTAATTAACATAAAAGAGTTTCGCCCTCCTGTGGTGATATGAGCCAATTACATCACTGCAAATCGAGTCTAATTAACATAAAAGAGTTTCTCCTCCAGTGGTGATTTGAGCGAATTACACCACTGCAAATCGAGTCTAATTAACATAAAAGAGTTACGCCCTCCTGTGGTGATTTGAGCGAATTACACCACTGCAAATCGAGTCTAATTAACATAAAAGAGTTTCTCCCTCCTGTAGTGATTTGAGCGAATTACACCATTGCAAATCGAGTCTAATTAACATAAAAGAGTTTCTCCTCCAGTGGTGATTTGAGCGAATTACACCACTGCAAATCGAGTCTAATTAACATAAAAGAGTTACGCCCTCCTGTGGTGATTTGAGCGAATTACACCACTGCAAATCGAGTCTAATTAACATAAAAGAGTTTCGCCCTCCTGTGGTGATATGAGCCAATTACATCACTGCAAATCGAGTCTAATTAACATAAAAGAGTTTCTCCTCCAGTGGTGATTTGAGCGAATTACACCACTGCAAATCGAGTCTAATTAACATAAAAGAGTTACGCCCTCCTGTGGTGATTTGAGCGAATTACACCACTGCAAATCGAGTCTAATTAACATAAAAGAGTTTCTCCCTCCTGTAGTGATTTGAGCGAATTACACCATTGCAAATCGAGTCTAATTAACATAAAATAGTTTCTCCCTCCTGTAGTGATTTGAGCGAATTACACCTTTCAGAAAAAATTATAGTAATAAAAAAAAATTAATATCTGTAGAAAGACAAAATGAATGAATTATCAGATTATTACACTTAACACAAAATTCCCAAAAGACGTTTGTATTATTCATTGATACTTTTTATTATTGTTAATCATCATCCAAATAGTCTTCATCATTATTTCACCCATTTCTGTATAGGAATATAATATTTGCTATGAACAATGAACCAATAATAATTATAAACATAATATTTTAATCTTTTTAATATGTTTTTGCTGAGAAACATTTTGACTCGGTTGCGTTTGCGTCTGATCGACAAGAGCTCGTGCGCGGCGCAAAGCGCGCGCTTTTTAATGACGTCAGTCGAGTGAGACAGCAGCGCGGTGTCTTTCCTTTCCTCTGTTAGTTTAGTTTTCCTGAATTGTGTCGTTCGTCTGAAATATCCCCGAAGGTTTTCTTTAAACGCAGGTGAGATGCAAGACAGGTCGCCTTTCTGCGTCTGTGTCACGTCTTCTGTTTATCCGCTTTTGAGTCTTGCGTGTTCATTTCCTGTTTGATCAGAGAAGATATCGTATATTTATGTACGTGCATATGCATTATCATTCAATATTTAAGCATGTTTGCCACATATACATGATTATATAATGTGGCCACTGCGGTCTACCGAGATACTGTCATTATGTATGATATGATATATGTTCTATGTGCATGTTATAATGATTTGCATGTTAAAAACATGCTTTGCTTCCTGATAATGAGCACAGTCAGTGTCAAAGTGTGTAACTGGAGGAATGTCATTGAATAAGACCTTTGAACCGAGCATAATGCCATAAGTAGATTAACTGAGATTAATAACAGCCTTGATTGGTAATGAATTGTGCATTTGTTTTTTCAATTGCTGATAATCTGGTACACAGTGTTGGGTAAGTTACTCTAAAAAAAGTAATTAATCACTAGTTACTAATTACATCCTTAATAGTGTACAAATTACTCTCTCCAAGTATTTAATTACTCATTACTAATACACTTTTAAGTCCTATATCAACCTCGACTAGTTTAGTGATTCAAGGCTCGTTTGATTCAAATAAATAATATAAAACTACATAAATTATTCTTTTAACTGACAAAAGTATTACAAATGTGAGAAGGTTAAAGTTAGACTTAAAATTTTTATGTTAATTCCACTATTGTATTATATGTAATTGTTCTACTTTAGTTAAATTACATCAGAAGGAACTGTAGTTAAATGAATCCCTTACTTTACTTTCTCAAGGGAAAATATGACTTATGACTTCTGACCTGTAATGTTGCCAGAATCATAATCATACACTGTTTGTTCGTTGACCAGAGGAGAGCCTGGTTTCTCCCAAGGTTTTTTTCTCCATTCTGTCACCTGATGGAGTTTGGGTTCCTTGCCACCATCGCCTCTGGCTTGCTCAGTTGGGGACACTTCAACTATATTACTGATCAGCTCATTTCAATTATCATAAAGTCATAATTAAGAGAGAAAATGTTCAAAATATGATTTTAAATGTCCTCATTATTAGATAAAGTCAAAAATATGATTTTAAAAGTCATAATAGTGAGATAAAAAGTTGAAAATACGACATGTTAAGTCATAATTATAAGATGAAATGTTGAAAATATGATTTAAAAAGTCCTCATTATTAGATACAAAGTCAAAAATATGATTTTAAGTCATAATAGTGAGATAAAAAGTTGAAAATACGACATGCTAAGTCATAATTATAAGATAAAATGTCGAAAATATGATTTTAAATGTCCTCATTACTAGATAAAAAGTAAAAAATATGATTTTAAGTCATAATAGTGAGATAAAAAGTTGAAAATACGACATGCTAAGTCATAATTATAAGATAAAATGATGAAAATAGGACATGCTAAGTCATAATTATAAGATAAAATGTTGAAAATATGATTTTAAATGTCCTCATTATTAGATAAAAAGTCAAAAATATGATTTTAAAAGTCATAATAGTGAGATAAAAAGTTGAAAATACGACATGTTAAGTCATAATTATAAGATGAAATGTTGAAAATATGATTTAAAAAGTCCTCATTATTAGATACAAAGTCAAAAATATGATTTTAAGTCATAATAGTGAGATAAAAAGTTGAAAATACGACATGCTAAGTCATAATTATAAGATAAAATGTCGAAAATATGATTTTAAATGTCCTCATTACTAGATAAAAAGTAAAAAATATGATTTTAAGTCATAATAGTGAGATAAAAAGTTGAAAATACGACATGCTAAGTCATAATTATAAGATAAAATGATGAAAATAGGACATGCTAAGTCATAATTATAAGATAAAATGATGAAAATAGGACATGCTAAGTCATAATTATAAGATAAAATGTTGAAAATGATTTTAAATGTCCTCATTATTAGATAAAAAGTCAAAAATATGATTTTAAAAGTCATAATAGTGAGATAAAAGGTTGAAAATACGACATGCTAAGTCATAATTATAAGATGAAAAAGTACAAAATATGACATGCTAAGTCATTGTGAGATGAAGAGTTGAAATTAGGACTTTAAAAATTCTGAGATAAAAATTTAACATTTTGAATTTAAAGACTTTAAATGTAATTATAATCTAATTACACCTAGATTAGAAGTCCTAATTATGAGAGAAAAAGCTGAAATTAGATTTAAAAAAAGAGTCTAAATTATGACCAAAACACACATTTAAGATATTTGATATTTTTTTACATGCGTTTTTACATTTTTACGTCAGCTTTTTGAATCAACAACAGAAATGAATCAATCAAAAACTTGCTTTAGCTTTTCTTCTAAAACTAAACTGTATCTCTGTTAAGCTGCTCTGAAGCATCTGTGTGTGAAAAGCGCTATAGAAATAAAGGTCACTAGTCACACCCAACACTGCGGGTACAGCATTTTCTAAACTCACATGTGCTTGTATAAATAAAAGACACTTTTGCAATTTCTTTATTACTTTTTTGTCTTGCAGCTGAAAAAAAATGACGTTGCAGTGGACTGCGGTTGCTTCTTTCCTGTATATGGAAATTGGTCTTCTTGTCATCTTCTGTCTACCTTTCATCTCTCCACAAAGGTAAAATGTTCCAGAGGCACGAGCACATCTAATCCATTTGCATGTTTTGCCATTGTCCGCTTGCTCTTACTGACGTCCACGTTTGCAGATGGCAGAGGGTTTTCAAATGGAGCATCTGGAACCGGCTTTCCCAGTTCTGGAACAAGGGCTTTCTCACCATGATAGTAGTCCTCATTGTGCTCTTTCTTGGTATGTCATGTTCTGTTTTTATTGCCATGTCTTAAAGTGAAAAATGAAAATTAGCCCATGATTTACTCTACCTTAAGTCATCCTCGGTGTGTATGACATTCTTCTTTCAGACGAATACAATCAGAGTTATGTTAAAAATGTCCTGGCTAATCCAAGCTTTATAATGGCATTGACTTGATTAGTAATTTTTGAAGTCCATAAAAATGCATCTATCCATCATAAAAGTGCATCTATCCGTCATAAAAGTGATTCTATCCATCATAAAAGTGCATCTATCCGTTATAAAAGTGCATTTATCCATCATAAAAGTGCATCTATCCGTCATAAGTGCATCTATCCGTCATAAAAGTGATTCTATCCATCATTAAAGTGCATCTATCCGTCATAAAAGTGCATCTATCCGTCATAAGTGCATCTATCCGTCATAAAAGTGCATCTATCCGTCATAAAAGTGCATCTATCCGTCATAAAAGTGATTCTATCCATCATAAAAGTGCATCTATCCGTCATAAAAGTGCATCTATCCGTCATAAGTGCATCTATCCGTCATAAAAGTGCATCTATCCGTCATAAAAGTGCATCTATCCATCATAAAAGTGCATCTATCCGTCATAAAAGTGCATCTATCCATCATAAAAGTGCATCTATCCGTCATAAAAGTGCATCTCTCCGTCATAAAAGTGCATCTATCCATTATAAAAGTGCATCTATCCGTCATAAAAGTGCATCTATCCATCATAAAAGTGCATCTATCCATTATAAAAGTGCATCTATCCATCATAAAAGTGCATCTATCCATTATAAAAGTGCATCTATCCATCATAAAAGTGCATCTATCCATCATAAAAGTGCATCTATCCATTATAAAAGTGCATCTATCCATTATAAAAGTGCATCTATCCATCATAAAAGTGCATCTATCCATCATAAAAGTGCATCTATCCATTATAAAAGTGCATCTATCCATTATAAAAGTGCATCTATCCATTATAAAAGTGCATCTATCCATTATAAAAGTGCATCTATCCATCATAAAAGTGCATCTATCCATCATAAAAGTGCATCTATCCGTCATAAAAGTGCATCTATCCGTCATAAAAGTGCATCTATCCATCATAAAAGTGCATCTATCCGTCATAAAAGTGCATCTATCCGTCATAAAAGTGCATCTATCCGTCATAAAAGTGCATCTACCCGTCATAAAAGTGCATCTATCCATCATAAAAGTGCATCTATCCATCATAAAAGTGCATCTATCCATCATAAAAGTGCATCTATCTATCATAAAAGTGCATCTACCCGTCATAAAAGTGCATCTATCCATCATAAAAGTGCATCTATCCGTCATAAAAGTGCATCTATCCGTCATAAAAGTGCATCTATCCGTCATAAAAGTGCATCTACCCGTCATAAAAGTGCATCAATTCATCATAAAAGTGCATCAATCCATCATAAAAGTGCATCTATCCATTATAAAAGTGCATCTATCCATTATAAAAGTGCATCTATCCATTATAAAAGTGCATCTATCCGTCATAAAAGTGCATCTATCCATTATAAAAGTGCATCTATCCATCATAAAAGTGCATCTGTCCATCATAAAAGTGCATCTATCCATTATAAAAGTGCATCTATCCATCATCATCTGAAGCAAAGTGGCACATTTGTGTAAGAAAAATATCCATATTTAAAACTTTATAGACTAAAATAACTAGCTTCCGGCGGTCAGCGGTACACAAGTCGACTTCTGGTGAAAGAGTAACCCTTGACCCTTGAAGCATGCGTATTGACGAATGCAGAAGTGCAGAGGATAGAGCAAAACAAAACACTGGTCATTGAATTGGAGTTTAAAATAATTTTTAAAGAGAAATGCCGGAGGATTCGGATATAAGAAGTTTGTTGCCCTGCCCTATCCGCGAGATGCTCCTGTACATCACGTCAGGGGTTACTCTTTTAGCGCAAGTCGACTTGTGGATATTTTTCTTACACACATTGCTTCAGAAGGCCTTTATTAACCCGCCGGAGCCATGTGGAGCAGTTATATGATGGATAGATGTACTTTTTTATGGACTTCAAAAATGACCCATCAAGTCAATGCCATTGTAAAGCTTGGAAGAGCCAGGACATTTTTAATATAACTCAGATTGTATTCGTCTGAAAGAAGAATGTCATATACACCTAGGATGGCTTGAGGGAGAGTAAATCATGGGCTCATGATTTACAATTGAAGGCCTTAATAAAGTCTTGAATTGGAGCAGAAAGTCTAAAATTCAATGTAAATTAGGGCCCTATGATTTCTGCAAAGCAGAAAACGCGGACAAAACTGCAGAATCCATTCATAAAAATGGAATTTGCTGTATAATGTAGAATGTCACAGAATTGGACAAATTTTGGATGAATAAATCAAAAGTAGTTCTGGACACTTAAAGGGACAGTTCACCCAAAAATTAAAATAGTCATTTACTCAACCTAACGTTGTTCCAAACGGTAAGACTTTCATTCATCATATAAAGCGATCAAGTCTCTTGGAATAAAACGCTTGATTCGTATGGATTTGATCTCTTTATGAAGCCTCAGTGGTAGTTGCTTAGACGGAAATCTTTCCCATTTCATTAAACATCTCCATCTGTGTTCTGAAGATGAATGAAAGACAGTAAAGTTTAATGTAACCATTAAAGCAGAGTCCAGAAAAACTGAATAAACTATAAAACCCTAAATTGAATTGCAAAATTAAATTGTAAACTGCAAAAAATTATGTTTGTCCACAGGATTTTTGTTTTCCAGTTCAAATTCATAACATCCTTAAATCAAGATACATTTACTTGACATGCAAAATTAAGTCTTGTTTTCTGAGAAATTGAACAAAATTAAAGTGAGTTTATGCTTAAAACAAGAACAAATCTATTACTTTTTGAATGAAGTTGATTTTTATGAACTCAATGACAGATATTTGTTCTTGTTTTAATTATAAAATTACTTTCACAAGATTTCTTATCTCAAACTTTAAGGTTTTTTTTTTATTCATTAAAAAGTAATTGAGATCTGTTGTAAATTATTTGAATTGTCACTAATACAACTCATTGTGTGCTTAGACATGTACATTTACAGAACATATTGACGTGTTATGTTCCCTTAAATTTACCTTCATAAAACCCTGGCTTATAAATGACCCAAGTTAACCCAGCTGTGCCTTAACCTTCTGCAGACGCCCTGCGTGAGGTGAGGAAGTACTCGAGCGCTGACCAGAACAAAGACGCCAAACTGCACCCCAACATGTTTGACCACATGCACATGAAGCTCTTCCGAGCTCAGAGGAACCTCTACATCTCGGGCTTCTCGCTCTTCCTGTGGCTGTAAGCACAGATTTACACGCATGACATCAACCGTTTGCAGTTTGTCTTGTGATATTGACCTTATATTGGTGCTGTTTTCTCACAGTGTCATGAGGAGAGTCATCACTCTGATTAGCCAGTTGGCCGTGGCAATCGGCACCAGTGATGCTCTGCAGACTCAGGTCGAAAGCGCCAACAAAGCTGCCAAGAAATACATGGAGGACAATGAGATGCTCAAACAGGTTAAAACCTAATTTTGTGTTCCCAGTCTGTCACCAAATTTTGGATTCGATCTTTTTTTGTCAACTTGTTTCTTTCAGTTAGCACTAGGGATGCTCCGATCGATCGGCATCGGCCGATAATCATATTTTATGACTCGATCGGTACTCACTAACTTGGCCGATCTCACGAACCGATCGCAATTTGATGACGTCTTTGCGTGAGGGCGTACATGACGCGTGGGGTAGTAGCAAATAAACGAGAGCTTGAAGGCAGAAGTGGAGAACGGTTCCATGTGAACAGCAGTTGAACACGGGTCAGTCGGTCCTAAGGGATGGGCGAATGCCGTTCAGAAGAATAGCGGAGTACGCAGAGAGAGCTGATGCAGGGAAAGTGCATGATACAATTTGTCCTAAACATGACACATGCTTTATATTAAGGGCTTTAAAATACCTGGTAAGATATTGTTAACGCGTAACTTGTAGTTTAAAGCAGCTTGTCCTGTCACTGTCAGACGCTCTGAGAGATACTTGTGCTGACAGACAGATAAAAACCTGCGATGTTTAATCCGTTTGAAATGTGGTGCTTTCCTCAGTGCATAACTTACTAGGGATGCACGATATTGGATTTTTGCCGATATCCAATATTTTTCAACTCATTCTGCCCGATGCCGATACCGATATATGTTTATTTTTTCCATTTGTTTGGAAAGCACCATTTTGAGCAAAAAAAAAGTTTTTTTTTCATTCTGGTTTCAGATTTCTGAGGTCTCCTTACTAAAAGGATACTTGTTAAAAATAAATTAATGTTAATAAAGTTATTTTTTAAAATAATAGTATATTAAAAGCGCTGAAAATAACAATAATAAAGTAATTTTTCACCCCAGACAGATGCCGTTGTAACCTAAATATTTTATTTTTGGATTTAATGTTTGTTCACATGAAGTGGGGGTGGCATGGGATCAGTTGATGCTGTATTTAGCTTCAGATAAAAAACATTCACAGTTATTTTAGAGGTCCTTGGATTATTTTTCATCATCCATTTCATAAAATTTGTAAAAGTATTTAATTTGCAAGTGTCATGCTTGTGCTTTGACATCATTACTGCTTTATTTATTCAGAAAAAGAAGTAACTTCTATTTATTTGTGTATTCTACTTTTCATTTTATTACTGTAACAACAGCGCCTCCTCTAAATAGGCTATATATAACATTCTCCCGGTCGGACACTAGGACCTGGAGGAGCTTCAGCTGCTGTGGAGGCTGCTGCGTGCGCTATAGAGTGGGGAGACGCGATTGTGCTTGTTTTAGGCTAGTTTTTGTTGTGAAAACCTGGAAATCCTGCGTTGATTCACAAATTCAAGGCAGCATTTAAAAACTGTCAATATAAATCACCATATATGCAATGCATTTGCTTGTTTTCACTTGAAGAATGACCACAGGGCTGACGTGATCTTATCGCTATAGAAGTCCTTGCACACGTGAGTTATTGCAGGCGCATATCAACACGTTATCATATCGGCAAGGCATATCGGCATAATTTTTTCATATTGGCCGATGCCGATTTTTATATTTTAAGCGTTTATCGGCCGATTCCGATGTCGTGCCGATAATATCGTGCATCCCTATAACTTACATTTCACAGGGATATTCTCCATCTGTAAATGCTAGAAAGTCATGCAAATATGTCAATTTTTCTGTCAGGAGACGACGTGCCTTCTGCATGTGAATCTCCGCTAAAATTCAGACTTCCGCGAGCGCTGCCGCGCGCATCCGCGCCAGGTTTCACAACAAAACCCACCCCGCATTTGGGGGGTGAAATTTTTTTTTTTTTTGCACGGTTGCCTACTAAAATTCGCATTCCTGGGGCTAAATATCACATAATTGGGGTCTCTTCATCCCGCGGACATGAAATTAGGCCGCGGCAACAGTGTTGAAGTAGCCCAATTTCGCGGGAAAATTGCGGACTTGGCAACAGTGATCCGCGCCAAACAGACGGAGCGCATTTGTTTGTAGAATTTTAAACCTACAAGTATGTATATTTTTATGAAAGTGACCATTATAATTGGGTAATCAAATATAGGCTAATATGCTTTTGTTTTTATTTGCCTTTTTAGTTCAGTGAATTAAAAAACAAAATTATTAATACATGCCTACATTACATTCACTGTATTTGTTTATAGCCTTCAATATCAACATTGTTTTTAGGACATCATTGGGCAGGATGTGAAAAAAATATTATTAAAATAGATAGTTTTTTTTTTTTCAAATCCAAATTAGGAAAATAGAAAAATACAGCCCTATTAAGGATCCTGATATGCATAGTATTATGCAAAAACCCCATTTAAAAGGCATATTAAAATGTTAACTGTATAATTCATATTTTGTGATTATTTAGTACCCTGTTAAAACAAGTTACATTACAGTACATAATTACCATAAAAATGTAACAAAAATATAATAAAGGCAACATCTATGTTTTTTTGTTTTTTTTTTTAATCTGAAAAAAGGTTAACAGTGATCAGAGAGCTTACAAATCAGTGAAGCATTGGAATCGGGATCGGTATCGGCCGATCACCATGACAAGAAATCGGTACTCGGTATCGGCAGCAAAAATCCTGATCGGAGCATCCCTAGTTAGCACAAGTTTTGTATTTCTTTGATTGTAGGCCTCATTTACCCCTTTTCCACCAGCATGAACCGGGTGCTAGTTCAGAGCTAGTGCTGGTGCCGTTTCGGAGTTGGTTCGACTGACGAGCCTTCTAAGAACCGGTTGGCCTTTCCACATGCTAATGTTTAACTCTAGAGAGATACCACGGTCTTACATCACTGTATAAGTCTCATCTTTTCATCTTGCCTCCCATCAAACAATGGCGAACGTTGCCTTACTATTGATGCACATGGCTTTGCGATCCTACATTGGCATCTAAACAGCGAATCCAACGCATCGCGAGACTCGCTGTAATTTTTATAGACGGAGATTACAATGATGAAAATACCTTATGACCCCACGAGAAACCAGTGTTAATTTCGTTGACGAATAATGTCATAATTTTCGTCAACAACCTTTTTTTACTGACAAAAATGAGACGATAACTAAATAAAAACTAGTGTTGGATGACAAAAACTATTACGAAAATCAACTGTCATGTTCGTCAACGAGTAAAAACGAGACAAATGTTAGGGAGGGTCGATTAGGGAAGAGATCCAGTCAGAATTGATGTCCTGTGTAACAGATGCTGATCTAACCGCTGGAAAACACACGGCCTACAGGCTCACACACCCCCAATCCAGCGCTCCAGAGCCGCTCACAATCAATGAATAACACACATTTATGCCAGGCAGTTTATGAACTAATGCTGATGAATAATGACAATGTTTACTTTACGATGTTTATATAGTAATATGTTTTAGACGGTTGAAACAATGCATATTTTATCTCCTGAACTTGAATGAGCTCCTGCAACTGCAATAGTAAAGCTCAGACATTTCAAAATAAGAGTCAAGGTGATTTCGAGCTTGTTTATAATTACAAGTCACGCATTATATATATTTTTTTGGTTACACAAACTGTATTTAATTTCATTCCCATTTAATTTATAGTCAGGAGGAAAGACCAGTATTTGACACATATTCAATAAAGTATCTGGGTTATAATAGTTAACTAAAACCATTAAAAAAAAATCTTAATTACTTGAAATTAAATAAATGTTAACTAAAAAAAAATAAACAAACTTATTTGAAGCTTTAGCTTAACCTGATATGGCCTACTACCTAAAACAGAAATACAAAGTTATAAAAACTATATAGATGTTTTTAAAAAACAAACAAAAAAGTGAATTGAGCTCTTTCGTGTATTTTTAATGTCAAAAACAAAATGTCAGTTCAAGTGAGTCGGTTATGTAATGCTTAAATGCTTAATGTATTACAATTGAACTAAACTCATTAGATTTTAGGAGACTAAAACTACAAACAATTCGGGGAACTAAAATCTGACTAAAACTAAATCAAAATTTGCTGTCAAAATGAACACTGCGAGAAACAATTACCGTCTGAATAGGGCTCATCACTGTTTATTCACAGCTCATGAGGAGGAATTAAATCAATGTGTGTGGTTTTTGGGTCTTGAAGTTGTTCAGAAAGACCCTTGAGTAACAGAGGGACAAACCGTTGTCTTCCTCAGGCACTGGTGGATCCTAAAGGAGAAAAAGGGAGCAAACAAGATACTGAAGAGAACAAACTCCTGAAGAAAGACGTGCAGAGACTGACAGAGGAGCTGAAGAGCAGCGCAGATGGTGAGCACAGGCCTTGCAGACACTCACTGATCCTGAATCACACTTACTATCAAATGATCTGGAACACAACAGCTCTATCACTTACGGCTGTTCGCTTTTCTGTAGCTCTGGAAAAGTCCAAGTCAGATTTGGATGCCGTGAAGAAACAAACGGAAGGACTAACCAAAGAATACGACCGCCTCCTTCAAGAGCACCAGGAGCTTCAGGTAAGACCAACTGTACAATGTTATACAAGTAAACATCCTACAAACTAAAACCATTAAAAAAAAAATCAGCAGCACTATATTTTATAGTGTCCTTGATACATGTTACTTACTGTAGTAATGTCAGTAAGTTATGCATAATTACATCATTCATTCATTCATTTCTCTTCATCCCCTATGGGACATAAGGCTTCAATGAGCACTCTCCATTGTATTCGGTCCCTGGCAGCATGTTGGGCCTCTCCCCATGACAGGTTCATCCGTTCCAGCTCTTGTGTCACAGTTCTGCGCCAGGTGGTTTTGGGTCTCCCTGGTTTTCTTTTACCAGGTGGTGTCCATCTTAGGGCAACTTTTGTGATGCTGTCCTGCTCCATCCTTAACACGTGTCCTAGCCATCTCAAGCGTCTGTGTGTAATCTCCTTGGTGATACTCCAGCTTCCCGTTTTCTTGTACAATTCATTGTTGGAGATGTTATTAGGCCAAAAAATCTTGCATATTCGTCGGAGGCATCCATTATGGAACACTTCCATTCTCCTCATGTCAGTTTTAATAATTGGCCAGCTCTCTGAACCGTACAACAAAACAAAACATAATTACATGCAACAGACCAAACCCTATTCCTAACCATATAGTAAATACTAGGGCTAGGAAAAAAAAAAAAATAGCGATTTCTCGATTTTAATCGATTCTCATTTTTACAAACCGATATCGATTCTTAAACCCCAAGAATCGATTAGTCATCCTGTTTTCATTTGATGAACGGAGCATTGTAGCGCGCCTCCCATCCAATAAATCGAGATGATATTTGTGCTTTGTTACTATTGATATGAAACAGTCTCAGATGTCAAATTATACAACATAAATACCGTTTTGGCGCTGTGGCGTGAGATCGTTCTGGCGCAGCTTGAGATGCGGCATGTGAACTGATCTTCTCTTCCGCCTTAATACCAGTTACAGCGCGAAATAAACATGAATGAGCATCTGAAAGTGTTAAAAGATACAGTACAACTTACCGAAATCTGTATCATGTCACATGGAATCGCTCAGTGTTTCAACCGTGGAAAGACATCAGTAAACAATGTCATGTAACGTCACATTTACCTCAGAAAAACCATATCCCGTGCCCATAAACTCATTAGTCAGAGAGAAAAAATTACACTAGAGAGGAGCATTTTGATAAATATATGCACCATATTACATATTCATTATAATTTATGTTCTTCAATATTTAATCCATGTTTGAAAAAAATCTGGCAAGTTTTTTGAAAGCCACCATTTAAAGTTTATATTTCATATAACTTTATTATTATAAAAGTGTTTGTATACAAATCAGTAAATTTTTACCTCCAATAGAAAATGTGCTATGTATTGTACCCGATATATATCCAAAATATTGATATTAAATCGAAATCGAATTGTGAAATTTGTGTCAATACCCAGCCCTAATAAATACATGTAGTTATTTATTATTACTTAGTACCTAAATGTATATTTACTCTGTAACAAGGACACTTTAAAATAAAGTGTATCTAAATAGTAGGGATGCCACAATTCTCAATATAATATTGAACCGTTTGGTACGACATTCACGGTTCAATATGCGCTTGTGAATTGCGTTTTTTTCGGTTTTGCATTGAATTAATTAATTATTTTTCTACAAATTTTATAATTTGCCTCCATCCCAATACTGAACAACGCGACATACATTCACATCACACGTTAGTGTGTAGAGTTATACTCACGGAGCACTAGAGTTATTCACAATCACGAAAGTTCATTATTTGCATGCGTTTTAAAGCCTTGCCGACTCATTCGCGTGCGTGGTTTTAACATGCGTTTTTCCGCGCGCACTAAACGCCTGTCAAACGCGTGATTATTGAACTAAGTAGTCGTCTTACTGCGCTAATACTGTCAAATACACACAAGGTTAACATAAACACAGTCGATTATGTCTAAAATTAAAGTAAAATCGGCGTGTGTCTGTATATTAGATGCACGCAGGTCTTAAATTGAAAGCAGCACAGCCTATAGTGAACACGCTGTCCTTAAAGGGACAGTTCACCTCTAAAATTGTCATTATTCACTCACTCTAATATTGTTCCAAACCTGTATTCATTTCTCGATGACAGAATTTTCATTTTTGAATTAACTATTCCTTTAATGTTAGTACAACAACAAAAGACAGAGAAAATCCCTCACTGCTCTTGACTGAAAAACGAATACAGTAGCTTTAATGAGAATCAATGTATATTTTATAGTCTATGTAAGTCGATGTAGTGTTTTATTTTTACATTTATTAATTCAATTTCATACTTAAATGCTGCTGTACAGCTCTGAGCTGCCAGTGTAAATCTTTATATATATATTTATTTTATATTATACAATACACTAGGAATGTGTACAAGGTTTTTTTTTTTTAAAGTAAAGTTTAAGTAAGGGTTTTCAATTCTTTTAAGTAAAATAAAGAGAGTATTGCAATAAAAAATAGTCTTTTTTTTCTCTTTAACCTCTTGCTGTTCCTGTCGCCTAAGAATAGAATAGCAAAAAACTGATGTGACAAGCCATCAGAACCGAACCGAACCGAAAACCGTGGTTAAAAACCGAGGTATGTATTGAACCGTGGACTAACTGTATTGTTGCATCCCTACTAAATAGTCATTACTTGAAATAAACATGAACTGAAATTCATGACAAATTCGATAAATGGAGAAATTAGTTGTCTTTCGCTGCTGACTGCGATTCAAAATGCTTAAAATTACTTGTTTTTACACCGCAACAGAGGTGGACAAAGTACACAACTCCATTACTTGAGTAAAAGTACTATTGGTCAAATATTACTCCATTACAAGAGAAAGTTGGAAAGATAGATTTTTACTTAAGTAAAAGTACAGAAGTACTTGCTCTTAAAAGTACTTAAGTATCAAAAGTAAAAGTAAACGCATTATTTTATTATTGTTGTATGAATGCACACTGTTCCATCATGGTGGTTTAAGCCAGTCATGCTCCATCTGACATGCTAGCATACCTTCAACTCATTTAAATACTTGTTTAAAAGTTACAAAGCTCTTCAGTTAACATTATTAGCCCAACTACGTTTTTGCATGCTAAGTAACATCATTGTGGAACGTTAGCTATGCGTTAGCGCTGTATACACAAGGCTATGGCAGCTTGGCGGGTAAATCTATAAAAATAATTTGACCAACCATATTTCATACCAATGTTCATTTTGACAGCAAATTTTGATTTAGTTTTAGTCAGTGTTTTGACTAACATTTTAGGCATCTGAATTGTTTTAGTTTTAGTCTAGTTTTAATTGACTACTATAAGATTTTAGTTTTCAATAGACTAAATTCAGTTCTTGTGATCTGGCGTCTGAGAGGCAGCTTTCTGTGTGCACTTTCAGATTTATCCACGTCTGCTGTTCTGAATTTGAACTTTTAAGTATGACAATGGTTGTGTGCACTGCATCTGGGAACTGCCGCCTTCTATTTCGCCATCAATTGATTAGTGTTCAAAAAATACTTGTAAATCATTGAACTTCATGTGATCCTACAAGAGTGATTACTGATAGGCTTTCTGCAAAACAAAAAAAAAACAAATCATCCACTGACTTTCAAAACAGCTACGACTTTCTACTTTGAGGGCCTTGATAGAAATGTAGTGGAGTGAAAAGTACGATATTTGTCTTTCAAATGTAGTGAAGTACAAGTCATACGTTTCCAGAAATAATACTACTCAAGGAAAGTACAGATACTCAAAAAGTGTACTTAAGTAAATGTACTTAGTTACTGTCCACCTCTGCACCGCAATGCTTACAAAATGGATATTTTAAATGTATTGTTTTGCATGTTTTAAACAACAATACTGTATGAATACTTCCATGCTTCTAGAGAGACCATCAAAATATTATAATAAAGAGTAGATGAATAACTTATTGAATAATTTAAGTAAGGGATAATGTACATCCAGCTGGTTATCGCAGAATAAACCCCAACAGAGTGATCAGGACCTCGACACGAAGCGGAGGTTATATTCATCTATAACAACCGGCTTGATGTACATTATTACACTTATTACACGGCTACTTGTAAATTAGACACAAAATATTGTCTCGAGTTAAAATATTTGATTAGCTCTTACGCAAAGCTTCCTTTAAGCCTTTATCTATTGCTGAAAAGATTAGTTCATCCAAAAATGAAAATTAGCCCATGATTTACTCACCCTCAAGTCATCCTAGGTGTGACTTTCTTCTTTCAGACAAATAAAATTGCAGTTATATTAAAAAAGTCCTGGCAAATCCAAGCTTTATAATAGCAGTAGTTGTAGCTCTGTTTTTGAAGTCCATAAATAATGCAGCTGTCCATTAACTTCTTAACCCGCACCGGTTCGTGGACGGGGGGGTTGACGGAAGTGGGGGGGTGTGTACTTTTATCTACTTTTGTTTTATACAAAATATTCAATCAACTATCACAAACTATGCATCATTTGAAAGCTAAAACACTCAAGATTCATGTTCTGAACTTGTTTTTGCAATAAATACACCAGAGAGGAAAGGGTTAAATGAAACACTAAAGGACCGGCCATGTAAACATTAGAAAAATATCAGCGTTACTCATCTTTCATCTCCTGTCGTTCAGATCAGATCGGACGAATCCAATAAACACCCGCATACATCTCTGTGTAAGAGTCCATTCTTCAAAATGCATCCCACTTTTTAATCCAAAACAACAAAAAAATAGGGAAAAAACTAAAAATCCTCCGTTGTTTGCAAGAGAGTTTTGAGTTAGCGTGATCAATCATGTCCATTTTCAATGAAATATCGATTCTATTCCGTGTCTGGCAAACTCCCCCTGCTAGAATGGCTTCTCCCACGTATTTTAAACCCTCCCCCGTCTCTCTCCTTCAATCAGAGACTCTTCTGGGATGCATCATATAGAGGAAGTGCCTTACAGGCTTGGTGAGCTGTCAATCATTGCGCCCATGGTTTTCGTTGGATAAAGGCACTCGGTGCCCAGCCAATGCCTTTTCAACAAAGGTTTGATTGATGGACTTAGTAACCAATCAAAAGGCATTATCTTGCGCAGTTTGCGTAAGTAGGCTTTGGTGAATACTGTTTGCGCGCTGGCTGCACGTTCTCCATGGCGCAACTGCAGTGGAGCGCGCAGTCTGTCACTGACGCTTCCCATCAGCTAAATGAGTTTTTTACACTTTGTAATCTCTGTAAATAGTTGCTTTAGTTTTTCAGTAACTGTTTATCCATTATAATTAGTAGTATATTGCAGTTTATTGCAGATTTATTTGAATGAAAAACTACTCTTTACAATAGCAAATGTTCTGAAATAAATGGCCTTTTTGAAATGCACCTAGACTTTTCTTGACATAAAAGCTCACAGAAGCTACATTACTGAGAGAATCATCCTCATATTTGAATCATGACATGATTAGACATTCAGTTTTATATTTAAGTTATTTTCAGGCTCTTAACATTAAATTATAATATTTTTTTCCCTAATTGAAAACAAAAAACAAAAAACGTGAGTCACTTACATGTATATTTACATGTATATTACTCTGTTCCCATATTACTTTGAGTTATTATGACTCTTGGGTAGCAATATTTCAAGTGTCTAGTTTAAAATAAGACCAGGTTTATGAATATAGACCATAGGGTTTAAGAGCTGCAGACATTTTCATTTGGGTATATCGTTTTCAAAAAATTCCACAAAAATGGGGCGCTTGTTAAGAGGTTAAATGTGCTCCACACGGCTCTGGAAGGTTAATAAAGGCCTTCTGAAGCGAATCGGTGCGTTTGTGTAAGGAAAATATCCATATTTAATACTTTATAAATGAACGTTCCCCCTGTGAAACCCTTGAAGTCTTCCATTGTAACCCGTGGTGGTCAAGTGTTTTTCAGTCACAAGATGGCGCCAAACAGTCATATAAGTAGTACCGGTATCTGGATGAGCGGTGTGTTATTCACTTTGGCGGTTGCTATCTGGGAATAACATACCGCTGGAATGCGCGATTGACCAATCAGAATCAAGTATTCCACAGAGCGTGTAATAAGTAAGGAATAATTGACGACAGGCCGTTCAATTATTAGAATAATAATGCACACCCGAGGCGGTGATGCGGTCACGACGCAAAGCATCTAATTATCATTCTAATAATTGAACGCCCCGGAGTCAATTATTCCGCTTATACTACGGTTACCACACCTCAAGACATCGATCCGAAGATATATTTAAAGGGATTCGTCCGGTTTTTGTACTTAAATAACTATTGTGAGTAGGACTATTTCTTCCGCGTCTCATCCAACGGCTCTTTTGCTAGTTCCGAAACGTCATTTTAAAGCTGTTAACGAAGGCTTGAGCCGCTGATGGCATTCTTCTGCAGTTATTAATAAAGTTATTAGAGAGAGAGAGAGAGAGATTGTGTGAATTAGGCTGCCTCTGTGCGTCTCTAAACAGCTGTTATTACCTCGCTAGTGGAAAAATGTCACGTGTAGCCTTTAAGTGTCTCCACTATATAGGCTAACTGATCAAATCGTCAGGGCAGCGCTGACACCGTTCTGTGCAAACTGTAGTGCGTGTGCGAGCATGTGTGATTTCAGTAATGATTCCGCTTCTGTCTGTTGGTTTTCATCTGGACTGTCTAATACTGCTGCCGCCCAGTTGTTGAACGTTTTATATTCACCGTAAATATTAAGATTTACTTTAGGAAAATCATCTGTCATATTGTTGTTTTTTAGTCCTGTAATTTCCGTTATTACAGTTAACTATGCGCAGTGATATGGAACTGTAATGCGGTCAAGAGAGCTGCTGGAACTACGTTCGCTGTGCATCTCCCAGAAAATAATTGCACACCTCAGAACGTTCATCAGCCAATCAGATTCAAGCATTCAACGGCCCCGTAGTATAATAATGAATAAAATCAGACATTAAATGACACCAAAATAGTTTGCATCCCGACAAAGTAATATGACATGACCAAGAACAATACGAAATCCTTGTTTACAACATTTTCCTTTCTCTCTTTTCTAGAATCAGCGGGACAGTGGAGACAAAAAAGGCAACTAGGCAAGTGGACACAATGGAAAAACCTGTATGATAATCACAATTGCTGAGCTCCTCCCACATACACTCACCTGGTAGCATGACACGAGCACTGTAGCGAGCTCTTAGTTCGGAACCATCCATGACATCACGTCCTGTCAGGTTACCTGCTTTGATATACATCCCTATTGTTTTGATGTTCTAGCTGATCCACGGGGCAGTGGCGTCTTTTAAGATCGCCTCCAAACAACTGTACCCGCACACTGGTTTTATTGAGGTTATTTAGTGAATAAGCCATATTAGACTGATGTTTGCATGTCGCATTGATTTACCTCACGCTGCTTTTATTCTCCTCTGCTCGATTCTCTCCCTCGCTTCGTTTGCAAGTGCGTATTGAGCCAGGCTTTCGTGCAACATCAGGAAACTGTAGTAGCTGTAATATTAGTATGCGTTTCACAGCAATGTCCATTGATATTTAACCAAAACAAATCCGTTGACACAATCCATCAGATTGCAAATGGAAGCATGTCTAAGATCACATACATTACAGGCGGCGTTGGTCTTTTAAATCAACTTTAATTAAGAAGAATAAAACCGTATACACAAACAACAGATAAGAAGAAGTAAACACGTCACAGTGAGACCATTTCCGGGCCGAGCAAACAGTCTGTTAGTGAGCGGTTAGTGTGTTTGTTCTTGAGTCTGGAGAGGTAGGTCACTTACACCTGAGTTCGATCACTGTTAGTTGTTAAACAAATGCAAACACCACCTGTGAAGATTTGGCAGTCCGATAATAGAGATCATTTGAGTCCATCTGAGGTAGCTCTGTTTCTGTGCTATTGATGCTTGAGAATTACATCTTAGAAAACATGTCCAGGCCATATTTCACCACAAAATCAAACCTATATTTTTTGTGTAGCGCAAATGAAACCATTTCGATATTTTTTTGCATTTTATACATTTAGATTAAAAACGTGAGAATTACAAAGATAATGATTTTAGGATTAAATCTGACCTGGACATGCTTTGGTGTGATTTACTCCGATGAAGTCTGAATATTGTATTTCATTATTCACCTATTCTAGTCGCAGAACAACAACCAACATTTTACAATGAAAACATTTAGACTTGAGGGAAGATTAAAAAGACTGAAAATTACCCTGCGCTGTGAGGCATACAAAAAAAAAAAGAAAATCTGATTTTTAAGCCGTCACCCACCGTGTGGGTGTTCAAAACCAGGCTGTCGATACGTTGCTCCGTTTATGATGCACAAATCTTCCACGCTTACTTCCTCTCCCTCGTCTTTGCGACGCTACGGTGGAAAACAGTGTGTGTGATGCGACCCGTCTAATCCTGAGCAGCACTCGAGAGGGAGACAGGAAAACATTAGGAGAATATTTAAAATTGCTATGCAACTCTTTGATAAGAAATTTTATTTCTAGATTGTACGGTTGGCCGATTGCCGACTTCGTTCCAAAGGGCAGGAAATGGTCTGAAATGTCTTAAGTTAAAAGAAGGATTGTTTATGCCTTTGCTCTTTCGGTATCTTCCTGTGGTCAAATATAGCTTTTTTTTAAATTATAATCTTGTAATATTCTTCTAATGGGTGCAAAATCACCTGCTTAAGTGCCTCAGTGAGTTGTTTACATTTTGCTGTGATTGTATTTTCACGATTAAAGCGAAAAACGGTACTGATTGTGCATCTTTCTGTTTTTTTGTTGTTGTAGTAAATCATTCATTTTATTTTTAAAAGAATGTATCTAATCTTTCACAAATGCATTTTTTTTTTTTACACATTATCAGGATATCCACTTTTAAGTATACAAAAACATCAGCAAATAAAATTATGTACTGCCTAACGTAAAAGCAAGTAATAAATGCCACTCGTTTTATTTGCTTTACAAGTCACAAATAAAAATGCTTTCCTCGGTTGTTTACTTCAGTCGCCCAAAAATGAACAACTATTCCAAGGACAAAGCAACATTTTCTCCAGCTGAAACCAGACAACGATTTATACAAGTATATAAAAGAATAATTATTTGCAAATTTGTGGAACAATTGATTGAACAACCTGAGAATAGACCGTGTTGACTTTTTTTTCTTTCTCGCACGTTTTTTTTTCTTTTCTTGGGGGGGGCACAGGAATGCATCCGTTCACACGTAACAACACACACGCACAACATTTCTCACAGTGACATTGCACAACATCAATCATGAAGATGATTACTTACATACCCATGTCGTCACGCACCTGTTTGCAAGCCCACAGTTCTGGAACATTTCTCAAATGGGAGGAACTGCTGTCAGGTGACATGTAAAAGCACAATGGTGAGCGTTTCGTTAGCGCACCTCGCGGCGCGCTCCCTTTCCTGACGATACGTTACAAACGAATGAGATGCAATTTGACATCCACCAACATATTCAACCTATAGCCTGCGTGGCAAGCCCTACCTATATTAAGCACACAGTGTCGTGGTCAACTGATAGGCATCTATCTGTGTGTATGGCAGGAGAGAAAGTTACGAGCGGACGTGGTCATGTACCCACAAGGTATAATCTTGTTATTCCTCATAGGGCCTGTGCACGACGATGGCTTAAATGAGAGGAAATCCAATGTTTCGTTGCCTCTAGTAGGGCGTCTGACGTTAAGATGCTTCTAAAAGCATCTTTGCTTTGAATCCAAACAGGTTTGGTAGTTTAAGACATTCTTCTTTTTTTAACCCAAAACAGCATGTACATTCAAGAAATAATTGTACTATATCAAAACGACAGATTTTTTTTCTTACTTCACATCATTTACATGGGTCCAATAGAAAGTGTAACTCATATAAACAGGCCCTGTTGCTCCCTGCGCAGGCGAGGACGTTGTGCGTCACAGACGCGTCTCCCGTTCTGGGTCATAATCTGTGGTCCGCGGGCATTGGTCCGAGTTACAGCTGTTGTTTTCTTCTTTCCTGAGAGCCTGCAGTTCTCCGGCCGCGGCCCCCGTGCCTCCGTTTGTCAGCGTGTTGCGCTCTTGCCTCTGAACGTGCCGTCGTAACACCACCAGACCAAGCACGCACAGGAAGAAGGAAGCTGTCCGTAAACCCAGCGTCAGGCCCAGATATGCTATCCTGAGCAAAGAATTAAAACACAGGATAATCAACTGACCACAATTACACATGATCTACAGCAGTGACCAAAAGTGATGTACGGTTTTTAAATGACCCTACATTTCGATTACACCATCAAAATATGAGATTATACATATATATATACACACACACACACATACATACACATACATATATATACACACATACATATATATATATATATACACTAGTGGTGGGCATCGATTAAAAAAAATTAACTAATTAATCACACTTTTTTCTGTAATTAATCGCGATTAATCGCAAGTTTTTAATATTTTATGTTTTTAATATTTTGATATTGTAATAATTTCAGTTACTCTCCAAATTAATGTATAAACAATTTAAAGACAGCATATTTTAAATATGTGTTGTATTGTCATATTTTTATGAATGAAGGCCAGTATCACTGATACTTAAGTGTCTATGAAACATTAATGACGTTACATTACAGTATAACTGAAAGCTCCCAATTTCAACATTTATTAGGCTTTAAAAAAACAACTTTTAATTTAAGTGAACTTAAAACAATCTTTACATAAACCCAAAATAATACATGTTATATTTACCCATGGCCTTCCCTGTTATACATATACAGAAATGTAATAGTTATCTTTCTTAACTGCATAAATAATAAATTAAATATAGATGAATCGTCATTAAAGCTAAAATTTTCTCTGTTCCCGTTGTTCTTTGATGAACATTATTGATGATCATCAGCGCTCCTGTCACTTTAAGAACAGCCGCGGATCTCACGCGCTGTCCCGCGCATCTCATTTCCTCACAACTCTTTAAGTTCATTTAAGACGTTATTTAACTAATTTAAGACTCTAATATGAGAATACTCAAAATCCTCTGTGTTATTGTTTGTTCAAGAGCAAAAGAGAACTCGATGTGAGCAGGAAACTGACGCGAGTCTATCTATGCGTCGAGTGTGTGTGTGTGTGTCCTGATTAGCTGACATGACACACACACACACACACACACACACACACACACACACACACACACAGGACATTGGCATACAGCGCGTTCGCTTGTTTTCTTGTCACGCTTGGAAGCATTTACATGAATAAGAGCGTGATGATCATGTAACGCTAAGCAAAAATGGATATAAAAACGGACGCTGCGTTATTTGCGTTAAATATTTTAATTGCGTTAAGCTGAAAAAATTAATCGCCCGCGTTAACGCGTTAATTTGCCCAGCCCTAATATACACATATATATATATATATATATGATAACTGAAAGCTGGGAAAAATCACTGGCAATCTTTCCAATTCTATAGGATGCCTTTATATTTAATTATATAATATTTATATAACTTGTATTTAATTAAGTGATGTAATGCTAATATACCTACACTGTGGAAAATGTTTGTAATTTTAACAGGAAAAAATTCTACAGTAAAAACATTAGTTAACTGAAATGTACCTTACCATATATGGTAAAAAACTAAATGGTTTAACATCACATTGCATGTAATTTTACTGTAAAACACTGTCAAATGTATGGTTTTATGAATTACCATGTAATTATCAGTAAGAAGTCCCTGCGTTACACATTCCATATGATTAAATATTTTGTATTAATAATCTTGACCTTTCTTATCAGTTATGTACATATTTTGTGTTATTTAGTTAATGTTTATTGCACTATTTTACTGTTGTTACATTGATGGTGTTTTGTCTGTGTGTACGATACGAGTATTAACCATGTTTTATGAACTCATTCATCATGTGGCTTTATATTGTGCCACCAGTATTATTATGGTGGTTAATGGTACATTTTAAGGTAAAAAGGCAAAAGTGGCAAACTATAGATAGAGATGTATCTGCCATTAATCGGTATCGGCTGATAAAAGCAATTATTCTCACTATCGATTGGCTGATTGCGTGAATACAGCAGATGATCAGGACCGATATATCCTGTCAATCAAAAGGGGGTGAGAAAGCATGTCAGACTGCAACTCACACGACAATAACTCATTAACAGTTAAAGGGTTAGTTCACCCAAAAATGAAAATTCTGTCATTAATTACTTACCCTCATGTCGTTCGACACCCGTCAGACCTCCATTCATCTTCTGAACACAAATGAAGATATTTTAGTTGAAATCTGATGGCTCTGAAAGGCCTCCATTGGCACAATGCACTTTACACTCTCAAGACCCTTAAAAGACACTAAAGACGTCGTTACAAAGTCCATCTCACTACAGTGGTTCTACAATAACTTTATGGAGTGACGAGAATAATTTTTGTGCGCAAAAAAACCCTAAATAACGACTTACATAGTGATGACGATTTCAAAACACGGCATCATGAAGCTTCGAAGCGTTATGAATCAGTGAGCCGAATGATGATTCGGATCGCGTGTCAAACCGCCAAACTGCTGAAATTTGGCGATTCAAACTGCTGAATCGACTCGCTGATTCATAACGCTTCGAAGCTTCATGATGCCTTGTTTTGAAATCGTCATCACTACATAAAGTTATTGTAGAACCACTGTAGTGAGATGGACTTTGTAACAACGTCTTTAGTGCCTTTTAAGGGTCTTGAGAGTGAACCGTGCATTGTGCCAATGGAGGCCTTTCTCAGCCATCAGATTTCAACTAAAATATATTCATTTGTGTTCTGAAGATGAACGAAGGTCTTACAGGTGTCGAACGACATGAGGGGAAGTCATTATTGACAGAATTTTCATTTTTGGGTGAACTAACCCTTTAAAGCCACAATATGTCATTTTCATTCACCGCTCACCTGTCTAATAAAACACAGAGTATATTAAAGATATTAAAAAACTCACACACACAGACTTATAAACAAAAAAACACAAGCACACACAAATGAACGCGTGCCATTCCAAAAGCTAATTGTGTTTTTGTGTGTGTGTGTGTGTGAGTTTTTTTGTCTGTTTATTCTGTCTATTTTTTTTTACGTCCACTTAGACTTTTCAAATCCTGTCCCCAATTTGTTTGGGTGTTCATATACCAAGTACCAATAAAAAGTCACCACTTTTGGGACCATTCCGATGAAGCTACGATTTTTTTTTTTTAAATTATAAAACGCTTGGGGTCATTTTTGACCCGAAGAACCCCAGAGGGTTAGGAAACAATTATTTCAAGTGTAATTTGATTGTTTAGTCCATTAGAAAACACGGATGGGCGGGTGTTATGAGCTATACTGGGACCAACCACCAGGGGGCGATGAAGGCGCGGCGGCTTCAGTTTCTGAGAGGAGTGCTGCAGGCATGGATCATTGGTCGTCTTTGGAAATCGAGGGTAACGCGGGTATGATGTCATTGAAAGGGTTAAAATAGCTTATTTCTCTGGATTTAAACATTCTTGGAAACATTTGGGATGTTAAAACAGGCTCTATTTGACCCTATCCAGTAGTTCAAGAGTCTTTGCTTCCACTTAATTTTAGGTTACACACGGAAAAACATGCATGAACATCAGAAGGCATGTTGAAAGATACAGTACAGCTTCCTGAAATGTATCATGTCTTGTGTAGTCGCTCAATCAGGGTTTCAATAAAATCAATAAAACAACATGCATTTACCTCAGAAATATTATCCAATGTTCAAAGTTTGTTAGTTAGCTATAAAAACCCTAGAGAAGAGCTTATTTACTGTTAATTATATATGTATGTTTGAATTGTCATGAAGACAAGTGTTTATGAAAAGTAACGGAGTTGGGACCAACTTTATATTAGGTGGCCTTAACTACCATGTACTAACATTTTATTTAATCATTTGATACAATGCACTTATTGTGTACATTCATGTTTTTACATTGTACTTACATTTTTTTAATTACCTGCATGTAGTTACATCTGTAATTAATTTCTTTAGTTACATTTATAATTACACTATTGACAATTCCCTTACACCTAACCCTACCCTAAAACTTACCCATAATAATGTGTTTCCATGTTTTTTTTGCAGTCGAAAAGAAATTAAGGTTTTTGATGAAAACAGTCCAGGATTGTTCTCCATAACCGAGCAGTATTTATGCTATTATTTTACCTCTTTTCAGACGAACGTGATCATCTCTGAGCTCCGCCATAACTTCCGCTAAGTGAGGTCAAAATACGAGCGTGGTCATAGATGTATACGTAGATACCTCATTAGCGCTTGTACGGTTCAATAGAATGAGGCATCTACGATCGATATATCTATGACCACGCTCGTATTTTTGACCTCACTTAGCGGAAGTTATGGCTGAGCTCAGAGATGATCACGTTCATCAGAAAAGAGGTAAAATAATAGCATAAATACTGCTCGGTTTCTCGCAGAAACTGATGGTTTCGCTAGATAAGACCCTTATTCATCATCTGGTATCGTTTAAAGCCCTTTGAAGCTGCACTGAAACTGTCATTTGGACCTTGAACCGTTTGGAGCCCATTGAAGTCCATTATATGGAGGAAAGCCCTGGACTGTTTTCATCAAAAACCTTAATTTCTTTTCGACTGCAGAAAGAAAGACATGGACATCTTGGATGACATGGGGGTAAGTAAATTATCAGCAAAAGTTTATTTAAAAGTGAACTAATCCTTTAAGGCCACCTAATATAAAGTGGGACCATCGTTTGGGCTCTGTTGTTAATTTTATCCTCTAATATTATAGTAATATACCAAATGAGAGGGTTCCCTTTATAGCATTAATTACGTTTTTTTCCCCCCTTAAGAAAATCAAACTATTGTTTTTGTATCTGTCTAACACAAGTTAGTAGTTTTGCTATTTTTCCTTCTTACAACCCTACACTGCACAGCAGGCATAAGTGAATCCACCCATACCTGTATGCAGTCGTGTTGTATATTCGACAGGCTCCTCTTCCGCCACATTTCTTGTGACCCCATTTCAGGCAGGTGGTGTCTATGATGGCTCCAAAGTATATAGGAGCTGGAATTCCAGCTGCGGAAGGCAAAAAAATGCCATACAATGTACCGTTTGCATCTCTCTCGCTTCAAAACAAATCATCATTACCACTGTGACTACGAAATGATGACAATGTCAACAGCACCAAACACCAAAGCGTCTCTCACCTAGAGTACGTGTCGTCAGCGTGTGAAAACCCAAAGCTAAGGACTTCAGCTGAGGTCTGATGCATCTGTTGATAAAACAAGAACAAGAATTATCCTTTTAGAATAATATGAAACCACGTTTGACAGACTTGCAAGAAATATGATGGATATCGGTATATTCAGCCATGACCTAATATGTAAATGCTTAGCAATGTAAAAATAACATGAAACAGCATTTGCAAATAATTCTGCTTGCAAAGTGTATATTGAATATTATTGGTTATATCCACTTTTATGCCATTGTATATATAAATTACAATAAAAAAAAAAAAAAAGATTTTTTAAAATATAAAATACCATGCATTGATGAGTTATGAATGATTATACCAGTAACATTTATTATAACAATTGTTAATAAAATAAAAGTAGGGTTGATTTAATTTCACTTTTAGTACAGTATTGAAATGGATGTTTAACAAAAGAGTACAGAATTATTTCTATTGAATTGAGCCATTAAACAAATGCAATATGTAAATTACTTAATTTTCATGAAACGGCATTTGCAAATTGTTCAGCATGCATACAATATTGCAAAAAGTTATGATACTACAAATTATTACAAGTGCTGTCAAAAACATTAATCAGATCCAAAGTAAAAGTTTGTGTTTACATAATAAATGTGTGTGTACTGTGTATAAGTATGATGTATATTTGAATACACACACATTCATGTATATATGTATATATTAGAAATATTTGCATTAATATACACATATATATATATATTTTTTATATAAATAACAAATTTTTCTTAAATATATACATGCATGCATGTGTGTGTATTTATATATACATAACTATACACAGTACACACACATTTATTATGTAAACAAACTTATTTAGGATGCGATTAATCGATTTGACAGCACTGATTATTAAATAAAAAACCCTAACCCTTTTAAATAACATGCATTGATGAGTTGTGCATAAAGACGAGGAACATTTATTATGACAATAAATACAACATAGGTTGAATTTATTTCATATAACTTTAATGACAGTACCATTGCTATCATTCTGAACAGAAGAGAACGGCGCGGTTTCTACCTCACAACAGCAATATGCAGATTACTTTATCCAAAGTGGTCTTCCCTTAAAATCTACAGACATGCAGGAATTTTTATTTGGCCAAACAAAGCGGGGACAGTGCTGCTGCTAACCTAATTTAGCCCGAGGGAGGCCGAGCATTCCAGCAGCGTCAGCTGACTGAGCTTTGGGAGAAAGCTGACAGTCCTTGGTGCTAAAGCTTTTCCTTTTAAGACACAAGTCTGATTGCTGAACTTCACAAGTGACCATAAACTTGTCTCGACTGATTTTGCATTCAATCAAGCGAAAGTTTTGACTGGCCTGCAGCCCTCGAGTAAGACGTGTGTATATCTATGAATCACATTAGCAGCGCTGGCACATGCAGTCGGTTTTCATCTGTAATCTGCTTGAACTGAGGCAAACAAACACATGACTGGACGACCTTTCTGTTTTCAGTATGTACATGATCATTCAGCAAATGTTCACTTTCACAAGACTTTATGGGCCCTATCATACATGGCGTGACGCAAGTGTTTTTTGCTAGTTTCAGCCGGACGCAGTTCTCATTTTCACATCCAGCACCACGTTGTTTAAAAAGCAAATGCACTCGCGCTCATCTGTTCACCCATGGGCTGAAAACCAGGTGTGTTCAGGCGCATTGTTGGCGTGTTGCTATTTTGAGGAACTGAAAACGACTGCATCATTGACCAGCAAAAACCTGCTCTAAAGTTAATAGCGCAGTATGTTTTGTGTTATTTAAAGTGTGTGAGTAATGTGCGTCAATAGGCGGGTGCACAACGAACATACACTCTGCTTGTTACACACACAGGGATGCGCAGCAGCACACACACATGCCAAATATTACAAATAAAAGGATTACGATGTAAAAGATTATTGTGTTGTAAGATTACAAATGTATACATTAGGGATGTGCATCTCCATAACTGAGGCCGATGCGATACGCATCTCGATGCATAGCCAACGATACGATACATTAAAGATACATGAAGCAGCTAGCGATGCGATACGATGCACCCCTGTTACGATGCAGTGCGATCCGATTTCGATTCGATGCAGTATGATGCAATGAAACAAATATGATGATATGCATTTCAGTATGTTACAGATACTTTTACTTCCACTTCCTGATCTCATACGGAGCAGACGTGCCTTCTATCTGCTCCCCGCTCTGCTTTGGCGCTGATCTTTATTTCCGGAGAGCGTGTGGCGGCGCTTTAAATAGCTGCGGCTCGGAGGCTTGCTCCAAACTTCATTTCGTTGCATTGTACTTGTACATGTGTAATGACAATAAACTTGAATCTCATCTCATTTCTTTGTTTCAGACAACAAATCATAAATTAACTTAAGTGCCTTCTGATTTGTAGTGCATGGCCCTTACACAAATAGGCTTTGGTAGTGCAAAAAAATATGTTTTTTTTTCTGTTCTGTCTCCACTTAAACTTTTAACAGTGAAAAAATTTAAGGATGCTGCTCAGAGATAAAATGAAGAAATGTTCCATAACTTGCTAGCAGATGAATGTGCTTTCAGCAGACAATTACTCAGTGAACAAAAAACAGGTGCTATTTTGACATAACCAAAAATAATAAGAAGTACCAAAAAAAAAAAAAACTTTCACAGTTATTTCATAACTGTATTCAAATGTAAAAAAAAAAGCTTCCTATCTGGTATGTGGTACCTCGGCTCCAAGAAGTGGAGGAGATATTGGAAGCCCTCGTTCTCTGTAACGCTGTAAGGCTGAATGTCTTTACATATAAAAAGGCGATTGCGTCGGTTATTGCCTTGGAACGAGCAGAACTGTAAGGCAGCTGCAATCAAAAAGTTTTGATCGTTTGCTCACCCGGCGTCCCGCTAGCAGTAGCAGGTTCAGCTAAATCCGAGTGAGAGGAGGAGGAGGCCGGCTTCTCCAAACTCACACCGTGTCGGCGCTTCAAGTGTGTTGTCAGATTTGTCGTGCTGCCTGTATATTTTATAGTGGCACGACTTATTTTACAAATTGCATGAGTTTTATTAAGATTTCCAGCTCTCTTATAAAACCCAAATTTGTAATTACTTGGTGGAGGATGCAGCTGATCTACCTCTGCCATGTTAATCTATGCTCTGTTGCCCCGGTCTCTGTAGTGTTGTGATAGGCTACGTCATATTCACGCAACAGTGAAGAGAGACGTGCTTGAGAAACAGTTTAGAGGGGAGAAAACAATCTCAAAATATTTTTCACTTTCTAAATTATGAAACGGTATAGTATGTCTACTAATAATTATAAAGAAATAAATCTGGTTTTACTGATGCAGACATGTTAGAAACGATGCATCGCGATACAAATGCCAATTTGTATCCGATGCACACTTTTTAAACCGATGCTACGCATCGTTAACTTTTTAAGCCGATGCACCGAGCGCCTAGTATACATTGTTATATCTAGGTTCCAATGTAATACAATATAACTGAAAACATTATCTATATTTGTGTTTTACATTTTGAAGTAAACTTGAGGAAATTCTAAGGAGATTACGTCAGGCTGTGTAAGTGTTTGATACATTAAGTCTTTTGTCTTTATGCACTTCCTGACTATTTACCATGACAAGTTTAGAGCAATACTGCCTGAGTGATTGGATTAGCATCTATGCATTTGAATGACACTGTTATGCTGATTGAATTAGGACAGGTCACACCGTTATGTCTAGGGTTGGGAACCGAGAACCGGTTCTTATGCAGAACCGAAACTGATTTTTGAAAAATACCAGAACCGCGCGAAATTCCTAAGTTTCGGTTCCGAAAACGGTTCTGGTGCAATGTGTGTGCGAAGCGCTGGAAGCGTATCCTTTCATAGCGAGTGACAGCCAGTGTTGCCAACTCCGTGATTTTCCCGCTTTCCCGTTTTCCACTGTTGCCGCGGGCTGTGTTTCATGTCCGCGGGTTGAAACGATTGTGCAATTGTGCGGGTTTTGTTGTGAAAACCTGGCAACCCTGGCTCACCTCATCATGAATATTAATTACGTTGCCTGCCGCTTCCAGGAGGGCAACGCAGTTCAGCACTGAAAGCCCTCGCGCTACACATTTACGGTTTTGCGTCAGATATTTTCTCGTTGACCACCAGCATAGCGAAGAGAAAGTCACAAGTATGGATTCATTTCCAAAGAATGAATGATAATGAAGCAAAATGTAACACGTGAAAAGTTAATAACATGCAAAGGAGGCAGCACTAGCAATTTGACAAAACATTTGCTACAGCACAGAGTGCCACAGGGCTTATACCAGATTTATAGTGAAAGGTCTATATATATAGCCTATATATATATATATATATATATATATATATATATATATATATATATATATATATATATATTTGTCAACCGTTGAGTCACCATGGTTTAGGTAAGCGTTTAGGCACAATTAGGCTACCTTTGTAATGCTGAATTGCAATTTATTATTTACAAGTTCACTGAATAACTGAATTACTATTAAATGAATATATAACTAATTAATAAATATAACTAATAAATATAATTTATAACTTGGTTTTATTCAGAGACAGAGAGATAAAATGTAATAAGACAATTTCAGAGGTGTTCATTTGAAAAAAAATGTGTTGCAAGAATGGCTTAATTAATACTGTAATATATGTACAGTACAGGACTTTTTTGACATTGCCAACCTGTAAATACATTTTAGAGCAAGTAATAAACACAAAATGGATTGTTTGAGTTGCGTATTGTGCCTTTTTCCTTTACCACTATTTGTTTAATAATTTTAATGGAACCGGAATCGGAACCGGAATCGTTAGGCGGAACCGGAACCGGAAAATTTCTCACGATTCCCAACCCTAGTTATGTCTAAGGTGTGTCCTTTACCTACACAACATATGCATTCCTTTGTTTGAATGTCTCCTCCCCTGCTGTATAATCCCTCCCCCTGAAATGTAGATAAATTGCATTATTTTGTACTGTTAAGTTAGACTGTTTTCGGACGACCTGCAGCACAGAGAGTTCTCATTAAAAGAATAACTTCTGTTTGATCCCGAAGTCTCCTGGTCTTCATCTTCTGAGTTTCCTACACTTTAGAAGATAAAGATAAAGATAAAAATGCCTATATGTCATAATGGATAGTCATTGCATGTATCAGAATGACCTATTTGCAGTAATGACGAATGAAATTGGCTACTTATTTAACCAATCGTGGTTGAGGGTGTCTATATTTCGCCATGTAAATAGCGAATCCACCATGGTGCAAGCGCAACTGGCTTTTAAAGGGAATGGGAGATGAGATTTGGGTGTTTTTTGGGCGTAACGTGCAATAAACAAATAAATGACTCATTAAGAGACTAGGTACAACCCTTTTGGACCATGCGCAATGGTGCGCAGACCATTTTTCCCGTCGTTAAACTAGCAAAAGTGAATTCGGACACCCTCTAGGTGCACTTGCGCCATACGCTCAGATCGTTAAAATAGGGACCCATATGTGGAAAACAGCACTTGTTGTGTTCGCTTTGGATAAAAGCGTCTGCCAAATGAAAGAATGTGTGCAATATTCAAAATAAAATCATTAAAAGGCTATGAATGAGAACTGGGGTGTTAACTAGGGCTGCGCCGATAAACAATATCATATCGAATCGTGATAAAATTCATGTCGATAACGATGATAAGCTCTGGACATTTTTGCTCGATATTACCCAATTGCGCAACAGAAATAAACGTGACAACAGCCAGTCAGAGCCAGTCAGCGTGCAGCTTTTAACGCGTACAATCAAAAGTACACAAGTGGAAATGAGTGGATGCGGCGACGAACGTTAATTCAAAAGTGAAACTGACCTTGACTCATCATCCAAAGACGATGAATTTGTTGATAAAAGGTAGCACGAATTGTTACTCATTTGAACCGTGTCACACAGACCATATCCGCTCTGGTTAAAGTCCAAACGGCAGCGCGCTCACTCACTAGAAGAGATCCACTCTGAACAGTCACGCAAACTCTAAAGCGCGTTGTGAGATCCAGAAGCGCGTGCATTCAACGAAAACACAAATGTCTGTGATTTAAGCTAGTTTAATGCCAGATGTAACAGCGCTGACAAACAGGAGAAACACTGTGTGCAATGGTACAGTCAGAAGGCTTTTCCATCTTATCCATAATTTACCATGAATTTACTGATGTAACACTAACTGCAACGCATGGTACTGTGGCAGAAATGTGGGATATTCATATAGAATTATATTATATTATTAATGTAGACATGTATTAAATATATTAAAGGAGTAATGGGATATTATTACAGTATTTCTTTGTGACTGAGCTATAGAATTTTTGCATTTATGCTAAATGTTTTTGGGCTAGGTGTACTGTTTTTCATAAAAATACCATAGAAACCATATAGATACATTTGACCAAGGCAGTGAAGAGCTATATGCATGTTTTTAACTGTGGTTATCATGATCTAAATCTACGATACTATGGAAGACCAATGCTTCATTTTAATAAAAATCAGTCATAATATATTTTACCATATCAAAAAGAGGTTGTTACGATTTTTTCAGATGTCCGTGTTTTTGTTAATGCATCCTCCTAACTCAAGCAACTACTACTGTCAAATGTGCATATTACAAAACATGTAATATTACTAATACTGCAGCTGAAGATATATGCCAAAGTCAGGCGACACAAACCTGTTTCAAGACTAGAAACAATATCACCTGTTAGAACATTCATTTTTTCTATTAAGAAATGTATTTTGTTAAGGAAAAATGACTGGAAAAGTGTAATAATTCAAAAACGTGAAGTGTTTGTCATATTCTGACAATAAAGAGTAATTTAAAACCACAATTAACAGTCTGGTTTGTACAACCTTCACCTAGGTAAATAATATCGTGATAATTATCGATATCGACTGATATGAAAAGATTTTATCGATATCAATTTTTGGCCATATCGTCCAGCCCTAGTGTTAACTCTTTCCCCGCCAGCATTTTTTTAAAACAAAAGTTGCCAGCCCCCGCCAGCATTTAGATAATTTTCACAAAAATTGGCCCCAGAATATTTTGTAGTATGCATATCTGAACATGCAATATATCAAAAGAAAGAATATACCCTCTGCCTTTAAACAAAAAACCCTAACTAATCCTTTTTTTTTTAATCAACTTTTGGGTAAGTCTCATCCATCAAGTCCATCAGTCCATCAACACCCTAATTCTTCACAGTCCTGTAGCTCGCCCTGGGTCAACATTTCATTCAGTAATATTAGGCAGTTTTGATTTATATGATGCTTAATATTGATGATCATCCATATGCATCTGCTTACATATGCTATCACTTGTTTCTGCTTCTATTTTTCCTGTGTTTTGATCAGGAGATTCAGTACTCTCTCAGAAGATGCGTAACAACGCCCCCTAGCGTATGACAGTGAAAACACAGGAAGCCAGAAATTTCCGTCAATGGCGGAAATGGCGACTAAATATGCAGTTAATTTCAATTATTCAACGTCTGAAGTGAGCTGTAACTCTTGAGCTGTTCCTGATCAATAAATCACGGTCAGATATTCACCTGATGAGCAGCATGTATCCCGGCGTTCCGCCCAGCGAGATGATAAAGGAAGTGATGACAGACAGAGCCAGGAAGTAGGGGAAGACTCGATGGCAGCTCTCCCTGTTGTTGCATTGGCCCACACTGGCCGTTTGATTCCCGACTGTTACGCAACTGCACTGCTCGAACACCTGAAACACACACATCATACCTTATCAATTGCTATGCGGAGATATTACATACTTTCTATTTAGACCTTCTCTACTTGCATTTACTCAAAGATCATTTGAAACTGTTAAAAGCTTAACAGCATCTAAAAATGTAGCAGCAGAATAAATGCTTCACTCATCATGCTCTAGTTTAGTCTGTTTGGTCTGAAAGGAAATACATAAGACATTGCATATAACAGATGCTTGAGATATGAAATGGACACACAGGATGGGAGGGAGGAAAACCTGCAGTATCCCAGCCTTCTGAGATGCAACGAAAACTTCACAATACTTGTGAAGAACCAACCAGGTTTGCACTCTCAAAAGAGAGAGACGGGGAAGGAAGTTTCAGAGAAGGTTCGAAAATTCAATATAGCCTTTGAGCTGAAGACAAACAGGTTGTGCACACCCTTCAGAGAGCGCTGGGAAAACCAGAGTTCAAGGCACATGGAACAGAACGCATTGTCGCTGGCATTCTTTGAAGAGATAGGACAACAAACACACGCTATTGTTCCAAATCACGCTCTCGGTTCAGAGGCCGCGCTTACCGTGTCCATTCCAGAGCCGTGGGACGTCCGGCATCCAGCCAGGCAGGGGGAGATGTAGGTGAGCCCGTTCTCGCCGCACACGGGGTCCCAGTTTGTTTCAGGACACTGACAGCCTGCGTTGCAGGACGCTAAGAGAGAACTGTCCACTTTGTAAAGACTTTCCGTCCTGTATTCAAAGAAGCATTTTATTATAAGTTCATCCATCTTTTATCATTTTGCAAATGATGCACACAATATACACGGCCAGTCAAAAATTTAGATTTGTCTTTTTTTCATGTGTTCATGAAAGAAGTCTCATTTTTAGAAGCTTGTTTCCACCACGGAATAAAACAATTTAAAAAGATAATTGTGACTTTTTCATCTTACAATTCGGACTTTTTTTTCCTTCTCAGAATTGCAAAATATAAACTCGCAATTCAGACTTTTTTTTCCTCAAAATTGAGATATAGTCACAACTGCGAGTTATAAAGTCCAATTTTAAGGGGGAAAAAAAGACTATAATCGTAATTGCGTCTTTATATCACACAACTGCAAAAAAAAAAAAAAGAGTAATTGTGAGATAAAAAGTCGCAATTACCTTTTTAATTTTTTATTCTGTGGCGGAAACAAGCTTCCCTACTCTTATGCTCACCAAGCTTTGATCAAAATTTTATCAAATATACGGTAAACTTACAGTAAAACATGTAATTCCTGTAATGGCAAAGCTGAAATTTTCAGCCAAAACTGTTCTCAACATTGATAATAATCAGAAATGTTTCTTGAGCAGCAAATCAGCCTATTAGAATGATTTCTTAAGGGTCATGTGACACCGAAGACGTGAGTAATGATGCTGAAAATTCAGCTTTTAATCACAGGAATAAATTACATTTTACAATATATTAAAATAGATAGTGTATTTTAAATGTAAAAATATTTACTGTGTTTTTCATCAAATAAATGCAGCCTTAGTGAGCACAAGAGATTAGTGTTGTCAAAAGTACCGACCGCGATACCAAATCGGTACTGAAATATTAAAAAATGTGACGCTTTGATCGTAGCCAATCACAGACACATCCGATGATCACAATGGCCCGTCAGAGGTGTTTACGATTACAGCTCAACAGCGCTTTACATTTTAAAAATGTCAGTACCGAATTGGTATCACGGTCAGTACTTTTGACAACACTACAAGAGATGTCATACTGGTCAGTAAATAGAGTAACACTGTTCTGTACTTCAATAATGCAGAAATAAATTAATTTTACTCTTTCCCTTCCAAGAAGAAACAATTTAAGTCATCTCATTTTTTTTTCCTTTAAGACTGATCATAACCTTTTATCAATCGTTTACATGAAAACAGACTGGAGTCATTTGAATCCGACTGATTAACCCGTGACTAACTGCTAGTTGGTTAAACTAGTACTAGTACACAACTGGCCCCAGATCTGAACCCAAGTACAAACCGCAAGCTTCATCCTACCCATTGTACGACCTGGTGATGCCGGCCACGTTGGCATTCTCACATCCCATGGCGAAGAAGAAAAGAGACAGGAAATAGCCCAGGAGAGACGTTCCCAGTGCAAACTTGGCTGCACCCATGATGCTCAGCTTGAACTTCTTCATGATCACACCCCCCGAGAACATTCCCAGGGCTACAGCTGGGATGTTGATAACTCCTGAAAAAACAGACGGCATCAGGAAAACCTGGATCAAAGGACCAGTGTCAGATTTGAAACAAAGGCAGAACCCGTGTCAAGTCGGCTCGGCTCTTCTCAAACACGGTTTTCAGGAATACAGAACAGGCCTATTTGTTTTCCCTCCCGTCTTTCTAAACGCTAATGCCGTTTCCCGAAATGCACAACCGTCTCCAGTGTCTGCATACGTCGTGTGCTGATATTATTTTTGGATTTCATTCTCTTTCATATGCAGTCATGGTCCATGTCACACTGTGATTTAACCGAGCTATACAAACCTCTAGATTTGATATCAGAGCCAAAGACTAATATTTAACACACATTAATAAAATCCCCTCGAATCCAATCAAAACATAACATAACATTAAACTCTAAGGTCACAGCTGCACCACTGTAATATATCTGTGCACAGATGCCTTTAGAGGAAGACGACGTACCCATTAAGAAGTTGGCCTTGGACGCAGATTGCCCGTAATGCTGCTCGATGTATTTTGGTTTGTATGTCACCATGCCGATCAAAGAGTTGAACTGGATGACGGTGACGCAGAGATACAAAAAGTAGACCGGGTTCCCCAAGAGGGATCTCAGTGTTGGCAAAAAGTCTGAAAAACATTCATATAAAATGTTTAAGAATGATGCTGGACACAGACAAACTGCATATTTACTTGTGCCACACTTGAAATTAATGAATGCGATTGCAATAGATACAATACAACAAACAAATAATGCACAAACATTTCTCAAAATTAATTTCACTTTGCAAAAAACTTTTAGTGGATGCATGAAGTCCGTTTTCCTTCAACACTTGATCACCTGATGTACGTGCGACAACCAGAAAGGGCCCAAATACCAATGTCCCTTTCAGGGTCGCATCCCTGCCATTCATAAATCCGCTCTCGTGGCCTCATGGGATAGTAAAGTTAGGTTAGGTTACTTTATTAATACCCGCAGGTACATTTGTTTTGCAGTATAATAATATGATAAGAAAAGGGCATCCATATCACAACAAAACACAATAAAAACAAAATAACAATTACATGATACATGTGCTCAAGACTTATCATAGGACATAAACATGTACATTCACATTCAAATATACATCCCTACATATATCAGGGCTCGACATTAAGCCTGTTCAAATGCTTGTCCTTCGGACTAGTAAATCTGTCATTCACTTGTCCGATTTTTTTGTAAATATAATCTATTCTGAAGCAATATTCTCACCAGTGTTCAATCAGCTTTGACATATTTAAATATGCATATTTGTGATATTTATACCTTTTTATAAAGGGCATTTTTCCATAATCTTATTAAATATAGGATATGCTTCAGCTTTCATTTTATATTTTTAAATTTGATCTATAAAATAAATTAGAATAAGACACTATAGGCTGTTACCAATCAAATTAAATTATTTACACTGAAAAATTACAACTGAATTAAATAATGTTATGAGATTATTTTAAATATTTTTGAATATACAAATAAGAAATGTTGTAAAGACGAAACTAAACCACCAGTAGGTGGCAGCATGTGACCGTCTTAATGAGCGATTCATTGAGTCGATTCGTTCAAACGGCTGATTCATTCAAGAATTAGGCGGTCGTTTACGAATAGGTCATTGAATCTTTGATTCAACCGATTCATTCAAACGCTGAATCATTCAGTAACACGCTGTTGCTGTGAGATGCGTTACGGTTCTGCTGTGATATTTGTTTGGAACTATTTTCACTGCTGAAATAGAACAAAAACAGTCCATATTGCATCTAAAATGTAAGCGACTTAATGTTAATTAATTGTTTATGGAACTGCCGTATGAAATCAGTCCTGATGGTATTCAGGAAAACAACACTCTTGTTAGTGTAATGTTGCTTAACTGTATCATATGTTATAAATATAAAAACTGCACAATTTTAAACGTGTATGTTAACTGAGTTTCTTTGTATGAGCGGTGCTCATTTGTTTTCGATTTTCTTCTCGAGAGGCTGCGCGAGCCTCAACAGCACAACCTTGTTAACGTCCGTTCGTTTTATATTATGATCCACTATCGATCTCCACTTACACTAACTGAATGCAGAATCATTCTTGCACTTTGGTGATTCCCTGGTTATTTTTTGTTTTGATGTTTTACTCAGGATACTTGTCCGTCGGGCAAGTAAAATCATTTTTCACTTGCCCCTTCAAAAAATCCACTTGTCCCAGACAAGCGTTAATGTTGAGCCCTTATATATACATACATATACCTATATAAACATACATGCATACACAGATAAAAACCCTATTTATTATTCAACACTGTTAAAACAGCAGGACCGCTTTGTTCTGAATCTTGGGACTAAAAACCTCCGTCCAGAGAGAAGAAGCTGAAACTCACTATGCAAAGGGTGGGGGTCATCAATTAAAATAGAGGTAGCCATCCTCTGTAACGGTCTAGTATACAGGGATGCTGGATACAACTGTGATTCGCCAACCAACCGACTAGACCATGTAAAGTGTCCATCATATGCACACTTCAGTATCTCGCCGGGAGTAGTAGGCATTTTATGAGTACTGTCAATTCAGACATGCTTCTTTTGTCACATACTGTTTTTTGTTTGCCTACTAAATAGTAAGTATGGGATTTCGGATGCATCCCAAGTCCTAGCTACTTGAATGGGGAAATCCTTAAAGGGGTCATATGATGCTTTTTAATGTTTTCCTTTCCTTTAGTGTGCATGTGTACGAAGTTGCAAAGCTCATAGTCTCCCTCAAAGCCATTTACTCCATCTAACAGAGAGAGAACACTGATCCAGACCGGCCTAAAACGCCTCGATCCAAGTCTAAATATTACTTCCTCAAACGCCCATATTAAAGTGTGAAATATTAGCATAACGCCCGCCCAAAGACATACGCGAAGAAAGGTTTCAGTGATTTAAAGTATTGTTGATGCTGTGTAAACCCGGTAACACATTATTATTAACTGTGTTTACAAATGCTTTAGAAGCCTTGGAAGCTGAAGCTCGCGATTATGCTAAGGGGCGTTACATTTCTTGACGCTTGAGGTGTTTGGCCAATCACAGCGCACTGGGTCAGCTGGCCAATCAGAGCACTCTGAGCTTTTCAGAAGGCGGGGCTTTGTAGAAATCAGCATGTTTCAGACCGACGGAATAGACGAGCTGCAATAATGTACAGTTTGTGAAAAATGTTAACCTATTATATTACACCCAATAGACAAAATAATGAACTTTTAAACTCTTAAAACAGCATCATATGATCATTTAAAAACGGCTTGATATTTAAATAACATATCAAATCAGCAACTACTCCCTATGACTCCCTTTAACTCCTCAGACTTAACCTCCCTATGAAACAATGTTTTTTTTATATGCTCAAATAGGGTTAAAAAAAGCTTCAGGTTGTTCCAGACAATGCATGCATCTCAGGATACTGACTGTTTCTATGGAAACCAGAGATTCTAACGACAGGTGATGCAATGACTTTGCCAAATGCTGATTGGTTCTTTTATTTTAAAGGCGGGATTTATTCTGCCATATTTTGTGTTGCACTCTCTCCAATTCATAGTATTTTGGTATATCTAAAGTTTTGTTCAGAATAGCACGCTACTCTTACTATTTCTCCAATATATAGATACAGTAGAAATAGTAAATAGAGCAGAATGGTATTCCCAACAACACATTTGTCTCAATGTTGAACAGTGCATCCATTGTTTTTTTTAAATCATGCACTGCAAAAAAGTATATTTGTTTTGTTTTTCATTAAAGGTGTCATGAACTGGCTTTTTACATTTTATTATACTGTTGTCTGAGGTCAACTTATGATGTTTGCGTGGTTTTTACATTCAGAAACATCATAATGAATAAGTAATAGGCTATTTTCTGCCTTGGTTTTGAGGCTCTCTGAAAAACGCTCAGTTTTGATGGGCGCGCCGCACTGAAGACTTGGAAGTAAACGCCCACGGCTAGGATTGGATAAGATTTGCATATTTAATGAGTTTCCGCTCCCCTGTCAGTACACGTGAGGAATTGTTTTGAAAGCGTCTGGAGAAACGCTCACAGGGCTCGAAAAATATCTTTATCAAACAAACACAATTATTCAGCTCTCATCCACCTGCGATTGATTGGGATGTTATTTCTGTATCATTTCGCCCGATCATCAGTGAATATAACCGCGAACCGTACACACACACACACACACACACACACACACACACACACACACACACACACACACACACACACACACACACACACACACACACACACAGGTGAAAGAAAGGAATGATATTTCACTATAGCCCAGCCAGCAGGCCGGTGATAGCCTGTCTGAAAAGCACATAGCCCCGTTGGGCTTTGCGAGCTGGCGTTACAAGTCCGAGTCTGATCACGAATGAACCAATAACAGCTTCTCCAGCCTGTGACCGCGTGCTGAGGTATGTAATCAATAGATATCAAACGATCTGTATCTTGTTTACAATCGATTCAGCGGTGAAATTAGGTGAACAAACGCGGAATGTCTTACGCACGTGAGCTGGAACCGGCATGTTTATTGCTCAGTAGCGTGACCAGTTTAGCTCCACGAGACGGTGGGCGGGGCTTGAGGCGGTGCTTCTGCGTCCTATGACGTCAGTGGTCGACATATTCTGAGATCTCTCGTTTTCTGGGCCGGGTGTCAATAAAAGCTTTTCTTTGACTAACAAGGACGTTTTCAGCTCCGAAACTTATAGGATATTCTTATATCACGATTGAATTTTATATATCAAAGGCTCAAAGGAAAGTTGATTTCTCAATTCATCACCCCTTTAAAATATATAAGCATTCTTGAATTAAGATACATTTACTTGAGAAGCAAGATGACATAAGATACAAAAGACTTTATAATTAAAACAACAACACATATCTGCCAATTGGGTCAGAAAAATAAAACTTGTTTTCCCTTTGAATTAAGTTTATTTTTCTGACCCAATTGGCAGATATTTTCTTTTCAACTTAATTTGACTTTTTTCTTTTTTTTAAAAGAAAATGTACGTATATTTTTGTCTTGTTTTAAGTATAAACTTGCTTTAATATATTATATATATATATATATATATATATATATATATATATATATATATATATATATATATATATATATATATATATATATATATATATATATATATATATATATATATATATATATATATATATATATATATTATATATATGTATATATATATATATATATATATATATATTATATTATATTATATTATATTATATTATATTATATTATATTATATTATATTATATTATATTATATTATTATATATATATATATATACAGTGCCCTCCACAATTATTGGCACCCCTGTTTAAGATGTGGTTGTGGACTTCTAAAAATTCTCCTTTTTTTTTAAACAACATAGAACCCAAATGCAAAAAAAAGAGAAAAAGTACAAGTTACATTAACTACATTACTTTGGTGGTAAAAAAAATCACACATTTAGAAAAAAAAAAAAAACTTGAAATCATGTGTCCCACAATTATTGGCACCCCTAACAATTCCTCTGAAAATTTTTATTGATTTTTTTTTAAATATATTTTTCTGTAGTTGCTAAAGTTGGTCAGGGTATCTAGGAACTTTTAATTAGTAATTCATGACTTCCTGTTTCCCTGGGGTATAAATATTACGTGACACAGAGGCCTAATTCTCTTACCCATTTGTCAACATGGCAAAGACAAGAGAACACACCATTCAAGTAAGGCAGATGTGTGTCGACCTTCATAAGTCAGGCAATGGCTACAAGAAAATAGCCACTCGCCTTAACTTACCCGTATCTACAGTCAGAGGAATCATTAAGAAGTTTAAAACAACTGGAACAGTGACAAACAAGGCTGGAAGAGGTCCCAAGTTTATCTTGCCACAACGCACAGTGAGGAGGATGGTAAGAGAAGTAAAAAAATGTCCTAAGCTCACTGTCACAGAATTGCATCAAAGAGTGGCATCTTGGGGTCACAAAGTCTCCAAAACAACCATCAGACGCTCTCTACATGCCAACAAGCTGTTTGGGAGGCATGCAAGAAAAAAGCCTTTTCTCACTAACACTCACAAACGTAAACGTCTGGAGTTTGCTAAGCGGTACTGGGACTTCAACTGGGATCGTGTGCTTTGGTCAGATGAGACTAAGATTGAGCTTTTTGGCAACAAACACTCTAAGTGGGTCTGGCGTAAGACAAAAGATGAGTATGCCGAAAAGCACCTCATGCCCACCGTGAAGTATGGTGGAGGATCTGTGATGCTGTGGGCCTGTTTCTCTTCCAAAGGCCCTGGGAACCTTGTTAGGGTGCATGGCATTCTGAACGCTTTGCACTACCAGGACATTTTAAATAAAAACCTGATGGCCTCTGCCAGAAAGCTGAAGATGGGTCGTCATTGGGTCTTTCAGCAGGATAATGATCCAAAACATGTGGCAAAATCTACACAAAAATGGTTCAGCAGTCACAAACTCAAGGTCCTCCCATGGCCATCTCAGTCCCCAGACCTCAATCCAATTGAAAACCTGTGGGGCGAGCTAAAGAGGAGAGTGCATAAGAGAGGACCCAGGACACTGGATGATCTAGAAAGATTGTGCAAAGAAGAATGGTCAAAGATCCCTCTCTCTGTGTTCTCCAATCTTGTGAAATGTTATAGGAGGAGATTAAGTGCTGTCTTGTTGGCAAAAGGGGGTTGTACAAAGTATTAACATCAGGGGTGCCAATAATTGTGGGACACATGATTTCAAGTTTTTTTTTTTCTAAATGTGTGATTTTTTTTTTTTACCACCAAAGTAATGTAATAAAATGAAAGGTTGGATTTTTGTCTTTTTTTGCATTTGGGTTCTATGTTGTTTAAAAAAAAGGAGAATTTTTAGAAGTCCACGACCACATCTTTAACAGGGGTGCCAATAATTGTGGAGGGCACTGTATATATATATATATATATATTAGAAAATGCCTTAATACCTGAAGTATTAAGGTACCTTTTCCAGTACCGTTCCCACCTGGTGGAATGACCTGCCTATCTCAATTCGTGCGGCCGAGTCTGTAGCCATTTTCAAAAAACACCTAAAGACACATCTCTTCCAGCAGCACCTGACCAATCAAGAATAGCACTTATCATTCTATTCATTTTCTGTCTGTCTAATTTTTTTTTTTTTTTTTTAAAACACTGTTCTGTGTTAGATTAACTGAGACTTGTTACAGCACTTCCATTCTGTTACCCTTGACTGTTCTAGTTGCTTCTTTTGCTCTCATTTGTAAGTCGCTTTGGATAAAAGCGTCTGCTAAATGACTAAATGTAAATGTAATGTATGTAATTTTACTTCTCAAGTAAATGTATCTTGTTTAAGAATGTTTAGATATTTGTACTGGAAAACAAGTCTCAAATACTGAGTAAGAAAATCCTCTTGCAGTGTGCAAACTTCTTTGCTTGAAAAGGGTGCTTCTTTAAAATAAAAACATTTTATTAATGAATGCGATGGCATTACGTGGACTTCAATTTCCAAATATGTTAGAGATCTGGGGCCTCATTTATAAACGTTGCGTACGCACAAAAGAAGGCGTACGCCACTCTCTACGCAATAATTGGTATTTATAAAAAGCAAACTTGACGGGAAAATGTGCGGTCCTTCACGCAAGCTCTGACCCAGGCGTACGCACAAAAACGGGTGAAATGAGAAATAGCGACACCGTCGGCAGATGGAAGAAACACGTGAAAGTGTGTGAAACTGCAGACCATTGTGTAAAAGAAATGGCAATACTGCCTCTCATAAATAACTTGAAGACTTCACAAAGCAAGTATTACAATTAACAGCCTACACAAACACCCGTTTGATCGATCTGCAGTGTAAAACAAACAAAATCAAACGGAAATTACAACAGAAATGCAAAAAAAAAAGTGAAATATGTTCTGCAACAATAGGCTATTGGCATGTAATGCAATTCATCCTCATAAATAATGTAAACAGAACGAAATAATATACAAAACTGATATTCTCGTCAATGTGTCCGAATTTAAATCTAATTAAAACAGATAGATAGATAATTAGGGAGATATATAGATAAATAGATAGATAGATGTATTAATTGTCCACTGGGGAAAGTTGTTTTCATAGTAAAAATTTCTTCATCAGCTACGGAATCATGGTATTCATGCAAATGCCTTTAGTTTGTTTTATTTCCTCTCTGTATTTGCCATGATTTCGCAATCGATAAATATTAACTTGTGGACTATTTATGGGCAACTATATGGGCGTGACATGAAGCCGCAAAAGCTGCGCTACATTTAGAATTGATTGTGATTTATTAAGGGAAAACTGCGTAGGATGTGCATGCGCACGGTTTTATAAATCCGAATATTTCTGTGCGTACGCATGTCCTATGTTTCATCCGTACGCCACTTCTGACGCAAATCCTACGCAAAGTTTTATAAATGAGGCCCCTGGTATTTTAGACAGGCATTTTCTAGTTGGTTCTAGGTCGTTTACCTTTGGCCATTTCTAGGAAGTTTGTTGGCTCGTCTGCCTGGTACTTGTGCTCCAGGAGGGGCGAGTCTTTGATAAAGCTGGTCCGCTCTGGAGAATACTTGGCAAGCTTTCTCTCTGGCAGGGGCAAAGACTTGGGCAAGAACCAAAACGGCACCGCCGAGAGCAGGGTGATGAATCCTGCAATAAGGTATCCCAGCCACCAGGCGCCTACCCAGCGTGCATCTCCAGGGGTGATGCTAATGCTCTCTGTGAGAAGACACACACACACAAACACATGCATATGTCAACACCGAGAATACAGACGCTACAAAGCTCACTGCAGCTTGTCACATGTTCAGAATATTTGGGCCAGGCAGACAGCCCAGGCAGACGCAGACTGTGATCCACAGACAGTCTTAGATGTCTCGCTCTCTCTCCATGCTCTCATCTCATCATGTACGCTCAGACAGCCTCCATGTTGTGCTTAAGCTGTGCCAGTAGATAGAAATGTTTGACACACAAACAATGTGCATCGATGAAAAGGAATAGCTCAACCGAATATTTGCTAATCACATTTTTTTGGTCACATTTAAGCCTGCATTATTTTGATTTCTTGAAAACACAAAATCAGATGTCAAGTAGAATGAGACAAGAAAGCAGCATAGAAGCCCAATCAAAATTCTTATTTTTTATAGTTTTTAATATTCACATTCACTTGAGATCTATAATCAGAATTCATCTCTTCTCTGATGACGAGGGCAGGGCAACCTGTCACTCGCATGAGATCAGACAATAGCAAACCACAACCATCCAATCAATTCCCCACAGGCAAAATCAAGCCCCGCCCTACATTTGTTCTCATCCCAGAAGCCATTTTCAGATCCATAATGACTTTAAATATGTCATGATTGGCAGAATGGCAAACCTAGACTTTCTCAATAGTCAGAATATATCAACTCTAAACTCCGATTTTCTGCAAAAGAGCTATAAAAACTTAGCCTGGATGCCAGCCGAATTTAGCCCCGCCCACAATTTTTTTTGCTCGGGCAATTCGGTCTGGACTCGCTCCATAGAGGAGGAATTATGCCCGAACAGAAACTGTTCGGACCAATGAAATTGTCAGGGCGGGCTTTAGACGATGATGGACAGATGATCAACAGTAACGTAATCATCCACGTCATCGAAGGCTCTTGGGTTGAATTTGCTCTTATCCTAAACGGAGAACTTGTTCGTATATGCATTCACCTTCACTATTTCTCTCAGAAACGATGATCGTGTTGGTAAGTACTCTGTGTATCCTTAAATTATTTTATTACTGGCAAAGATCGTTTACACTCATCTTTTTCTTGTAACGTTACTTAATCCAGCGTGCGTGCAGACAGGGTTTCCAAGTGTTTTTGCAATGTCGCGCACAATTGCTACTCAAAACTATAGCCCAAAACTATAACTTTCCGGGGGGTTCTCCGGAAAAAAATGGCGTTTGGTTGGCAAAATATGTTATTTTGGCAAGGTTGCCTGCTAAAATTCGCATTCCTGGGTTTATATAATCACATAATTGGGGTCGCTTCAACCCGCGGACATGGAGAAAAACACGGACTTGGTAACATAGTGCAGTTGAGTTCTGTTGACATTTGACAACTAACGTTACGCGTCGCTCCGTTGCTCTGATTGGTTGTGGGTCTATCCAATTGAGGTCTTTCCTGGCTCGGTTGAAACACGCCCCATAATCAAAGCTCAATGGAGCGGTAGCAGACTCATATTCTGACTAGAATTGAGTATGGCCACGCCAGGCTAATAAAAACTAGCCTGGCTCCGCCCTCCTACGTACTTCCGCTCAATTTTCATTTTCCTTCAGTTCTCCGTCTGGGATTGTGCTATATTCTCTGGTTTTCTCCGGTCAAATTTGAACCGGTCCAATCAGCGAACAGAGGGAGTGGCTGAGAACGATGACGTTGATATTGCACGCTAGTTGATATTGCACGCTAGATGAAAAACATTAGCGATTGGTTATGGCAGATCCAGAGTGGCTCTGGGTAGATCCAATAGTTTTAAACTTCAACAGAGTTCCCGCCTTCAAGGAAGTTAACGCTTGTTAATGGAGAGTGGCCAGACTCTCTGAACAAATGAAATGTACGGGAGTCTGGTAGGACCAGGCTAATGACTAACCACAAAAATGTTAAAAATATGTCAGCATATTACAATGATTTCTGAAGGATCATGTGACACTGAAGACTGGAGTAATGATGCTGAAAATACAGCTTTTAAATCACAGAAATAAATTACTTTTTACAATAGAGTGGCGCAGGTAGGCCAAAAACGGGGAAGCGAGTTAGCATTCTAGCACTTCCGGTTCCCTCGTACAGAAGTCAATGGGTTTTTTGAATGTGGTTTTGGTTAAATGGCTGAAATAAGGTCTGTGGTGAAGCTCAAGACACTTTCAGGTTTTATTCTACGACATAAGATACATCAGTATTAGCCCACTTGTAAGTTTTGAAGCGGTTACTTGTCTTGAAAAAGGCGGATGCTAACAAGTGGCTAATGGGACTACAGAGGCAGTCGAGGAGATTAGACGTCATCACACCAAACAGGTAAACTCAGTCCGCTTTCACAGCCTCACTATGCTCATAACTGAGCTCTTATAAACTAGTCTAACTCAAACGTTCTGGGAAAATGTTTTGAGATAAAAACTTGAGGAGTTGTCGGAAGCTTTAGTGATGGTGACATTGAAGTCTAGCGACCGTGGTGTAGTCCCTTTATAGCCTACCTTTAGCTTTTTACTTCTGGCGACTGCATTTAGGCTTTAAAATTCATTAAAGTTGAGCTCATCTGTGAAAATTATCTTGATGGACAAAAACGCGCAAGTATCAAACACTCGTTTTTCGCAATAATTCAAAAGCCTATGGGAAAATCCTATTGCAGGGGATTTCAACTAAAATAAAAAATAGCTTGAGGTCCAGTAAATGAACCCTCTTTACCGACGAGGTCTGGACAATTATATACCTAAAAACAATCATTTATGTTTATTTCCAGACTAAAGAAATTAGTGTAGATAGCATTTGTTCTTAATTGAACAAAATATAATATGTTCTCATATGGACAAAGCATGTCTGTTCATATTGTTAAAGCAAACATAGGTAATCCTTCACAAAATTGATGTCATTTTGTTGTTGTTCTGTTATGTCCTTTAAGTTGCTTTGGTACAAAATATCTAAATTCAACCAGTAACCATGTCTGACAAAAATATGATGAACTAAAAATGCCTTCATCTTTAAATCTGCACTGAAAGTACATTCATTTCAACATTACTAGCAACTAAAGAGCTTTTTCCCTGCTGAACTGCGATAAATAATAACAATCAATGAACTTAAAGCCCCCAGGTTTTAAAAAAAAAATCAGACATCTCATAACACATTTTATGTTCATTCACATGTAGCCTATTGTCTTAACTAAATGTATCTAATATTGAACTAATATTGCTCTCTTCTCTGCTTCAAATTGCACTGGTGAAATATCATTAGCAATATCATTCAGAAACACAAACAGGCAAAAATAAAGTGCCACCAGTGTTGGAAAAATTAAAAAGTGCAAGAAACATTTTATTTAATGTTTCCACTTTTGACAACCGCAACAGAATCAGAGCAAATGAGACACACAGGCCTCATACATTATTATTATTATTAATTATTATACAGGATGCAGGAAGAATAAATGTCTCTGTCTCTTCTTGACTTACTGTCTGAACGTAGCAACAGTGAGCATAGAACCATAGATATGTATACGTAGATTCCCCATTCGACCTCTCCAGGCACGTCGACACGCCGCCATTTTAGAACGGTCAACACACGTCAACACTTCAGATGCTGTTAATCATCACTCACATAAAAAACAACAGCCTCTGTAAAGCACAGCGCGATTTAAATTCCCGAAGAAATTGGATCACCTTTCACAGGTGACAATGTGTTGGTTTGTGTTTTCATATTTTAAATAAATGTATAATAATTTATCATTTTGACTCATAATTTATAATTTTCCCTGTTCTTAAAATTGTGATGTTGATAATTTTTTAGAATGATTTTTGAGAATTTAAGCTTTCAGATAATACCTATGATGATTACTTAAAACATGGGTTGAATAAATAGGCTATATTGATGTTTATTAAACACATTACTAGCTAATTTATTACTATTTTTTATAATTTATTTACTTTGATGGCTGACTGGTTGATGGTTTATGATTTCTTTCCAATGAACTTGTTTATAATTAGTTCACTGCGTTCATTAAAAGCGGAGCAATGTGTCTGTAGGGTTCTCTGATGGTCAATATTAATGATATTAAGAAAATGTGAAGATCTTTAACCAATATTTTTTAGAATACGCAGAATTATCTACCATTAATGATAAACGAAATCCTAACTCATCTGCTTCAGATGTATAGATATTCATTTCATACATGCTTGTGTATAACTACGGTTGCAGACGCACAGGCAACATTTGAATATTCACAAAGTGCGTTCACGCTTTGACTGTTTGAAAATGGCGGACGGCTAACGTATAGCGGCCCATAGAAACAGTAGCTAATGGGGCATCTACGTATACATTTCTATGCATAGAACTAAACGGTTCTACTGAACTGCATGATATAAATGTGATTTTTTTTTTTGAAATGGCATTTATTTATTTCATTACGTCAAAAGGCTTCGTGGTCCGGATGGATGCATCTCGCGGTCCGGATTTGGACCAGAGTCTGCTAGTTGGCGACCCCGGTCCTATTGGGTTTTTCTTGAGGGAACCAGTGCGATGCGAACGAACCGCTGGTTGGCCTACAAAGTGATGTCCTGCACCAATCTATATATTCAGATTAGAGCCCGACCGATATATCGGCGGGCCGATATTATCGGCCGATATTAGGCTTTTTCCAAACTATCGGTATCGGCATTTATGATGGCCGATAAATGAATATTTTTTTAAAAATAAAAAAAACCGGACGAAACACCTCTCAAACACATTGAGTGTTGGCGTTTCATAGTTTGTCCACCAGAGGGCGCTCTACAACGTGCCGGCTGGCAACACCACCAGCTGATCCAGCAGAGTCATGCTGAGCTTCAGCGCTCTGAGCGCTGCATTCACAACACAGATCATCCGCGAAATGCATGTAAGTTGGCAGCGAGACATACATTGCTTGAATTGAATAACAGTTAAAAGAACATCCCCATCAGTTCTCTTAACTCAAATAACATGACACAATTTGTAACTGCCAAGTCCAGTTTTGCTGTTACATGTAAGCCAAGAGAGCTGGTAATTACGCTAGGTTACAGTTGACTGACTTATTTTACCTCGGAATGTGACTGAATAAAATGTATTTCTTTAATAGTCTGACAGTTTGACATCATGAGACGTATCATCTCTCCCCTGCCCGTTATTTTGAAAAAGTATACATATTTCTAAATTATAACTTATCATAGACGCTAACCACAAAGCTAGCTAATGCCATGGCTATCAGTGGGAGACCGCTAACATTAATGCGCCTTGAAAAACACAACAAACTTATTCTGCCTAAATAAAGTAATGATTACTGTATTTATAACTAGTATATTTGTAGTTCCAGTCTCTGCATTGTAAATCGTAAGTTAGGCTCGTGAAGAGTGAACGAAAGTGCGTGACTTCGTTCAGACGCCGCATTAACGAGTCAAATAATGGATTACACGAGTCATCATCATAAGTAGTAGATTTTAGAAGGCAGGCAGCAAATGATGATTGAAAATGGTTTGTGGTAGCTTGATGGATAGAATTAAAAGTGCATGTAAAGGGATAAGCAAGTTGACATTGTAATTATAAGGTGGCTCATATTTATACTGTATATAGTTTATGTTTTGCTGTTGTTGTTATTTATCAGAACTTCTAGAACTTAACTGAATATTTTTTTTTCCAGTCTTGCTAAAAGTTATATTTATAAAGCTTACCACATCTATTAATACTGGTAACTTAGATTTTTTGTTTTTGTTAGCCTATTGTGTTTTCGTCCAAACGACTTTAAGTTTCATATCTTAAGTTTGTATTTTTATACATTTTATTTATCAGAACTTTAATATATTTTTATGTTCCTCTGTTCTGTTGTAACAATAAAACAAACAAGTTTATTTTTAAACTGCATTATCATATTATTTTAGAGAGGCTGAGGGATCATGAATAACTACAAATAACTGATGTATAAGGGAAATCTGTTTGTGTTTTTTTACGCGTTTCTGTTATTTTATTTTTTTATTTTTTATATATATCGGCTGATATATCGGAATATCGGATTTTTAAGTGACCAAATATTTGTATCGGTATCGGCCTTAAAAATCCTTTATCGGTCGGGCTCTAATTCAGATACAAAACTGTTCTCTCAAAATATTACTGTTTTTACTGTTTTTTCATCAAATAATTGCAGCCTTGGTGAGCATAAGAGACTGTCAACATTAAAAGAAAATGATTATTCTAAACTTTTAGATATAATTTATAGTTCATAGAGAGACTAGATATTTATCTGTAATCATTAGTATCAGTAAATATGCAATGATTTATGTGTATGAAACAGATGTTGTCATCTGTGCTCTGTTTTATTGTCTCAATAAATAAAATGAAAGGCAAAACAATGTGATATAGCTTTTATTGGCTGAAGATTTACTGTACAACATCTGCCATTATTCCTTAATATTTTATTATGTTATGGCGTAACTTTCCTGCCAAACATCTTGACTTTAGGGTGTAACGTACCGCTGTTATCTATGAAGAAATGGCCAGCATGCATTATTTCACATACATGCATAAACGTTGCCAATGCCAAAAAAGTTTAACACCACGATTGTAACATTTAAACTACACACACAAATCTAATCTTACTACATGTTTCAGCTTATGTCCCCTTTAACCTCTCAGTCTCCTTGCATGGTACATCTCATCCAAAACAGCTGTTTGCTAAATCACAGCTTAACATTTATGATCCTTTACATCGTCCCCAGTCAAATAAAGAGTGCGTCCCAATGCCAAAAACGCACTCAGATCCAACATAAACAGCCTCCACTGCTTTCAAACTAGAAACAACAAAGTTTCTTATTTCCTCCTGCTTTTGTTTGAAATATAAACAAAATAAGAATAATATGAATACGCTGGATTTCCTCCAGATTTGAGGAGAGAAAGAGTCACAATGAATTGCTCCTTTTAGTAGTTCACTGGTCTAGTCAGATGAGCCAAAACCCATGGAACTACGCAGAATAAATGCCTTTTATAATGCATTTTTTCTCTCTCACGCTCACTGTTCAAGACAACCTTGCCGATACATGCCTGGAGACGTTCATGCCATTCAAGTCATCTAGTGTAGATGCAACTGAACCCAGTGACTCCTTCAGGAAATAGTGAATCATACAACAAGCACCGTTTCACTTCACTCACCCATGTTGACAAATCCAATGTCCACGTATATCTTGGCACAGATGGACCCCAGCAGGTAGCCGAACACCGGACCGATGACCGATATTGTCTGGACGCATCCTGATGCAGATGGTACATGAATTGATTAGTTGTGGATTTAGTCTAGACTGTTTCCCAAGAAAGATAACGCTCTCTAGGAAAAACAATTCATACTAGGAAGCCGTTAAAGGGCAAAACAGTGCGACTTTCACAGTGCAAAATGTTTCAAAGCAGCTTTACGGAAATTATTATGATTATAATATCTTCTTGCCTTCAGAACTGGACAATGATATAGATCGATTTTTCAATACAAGCAATCAAGATGTGCTATATAGTGCATATGGCCTTACGCTAGTATACTGTATGTATGCGGATAAAGCTGGGTATGCTTATTTCTATCATGACAACTGAAGATTTTTAGCATGGTAATAGATGTGACAATGTTAATGTATTTAGTCTTGGTGGAAAAGATCTGCTAGGCTGATGATAAGTGCTGTTGTTGTAAATTAGTGCTGTTGCTGGTTGGGAATCGCTTGAATTTTTATTATTCAGATTCTGCTTATCGACTCCGATTCTTATCCATTCCTAATTTCGATTCCAATAAGGTAATAAAAAAAAAAACGTAGATGATATTCACGTTTATTCTATAGCCCTATTCGGACGGTAATTGTTTCTCGTGGGGTCATAAGGTATTTTCATCCTTGACAGGGGCTAGTCAGTGTTTTTATTGCCGTCTGAATCCAGAATGTCCGTGTTTTTCTCCCACCACCCGCGTAAAAATCCCCTGTTTTTAGACAAACACCAAGGTTGTGTGGTCATTTAATTGCCGTCCGAATCCACATACAAGAATTGATTCAAGAATATATCACTTCAAAATTCACTGTTTATATCCTTTTTGACCCTGCAGAGCACCGTACGGTTGCGCTTCGCTGTAATTTGGATGCGTTTTAAAGATCTAGACTTTTATTACTGAAATGCAATGATTACAAGAGCAAGATATTTCATCACCGCTCAAAAAAAAAAAAAAAAAGAAAATCACGTAAACATTTGAAATGGGCAGCAATTACATATGTTAAAATAACCGCAGTATTATGTTCACCTCGTGTTCACTTATTTCCGCTCATTTCCATGTGGAATAAAAAATTACATCCTTTATTTTGAGATAAAATACAAGACAGAAAACCATTTTAACTATATTGTGTGTCTATATATCTTCCTATTAAACAGATTTAAATAATTAAATCATTATTAGGATATTATTTATCAATTAAATATGCATTTAAAAATAAATCACCATCCGAATGCACAAGTTTTATCACTGAGGTGGCATGTCAATTTATTTTTACGGACGTCCACGTAAGAAACAATTACCGTCCGAATAGGGCTTAAGTCTTATTGCAAAACGTTTCATTGTGGCTGAATACCATGAACAAAAATCAACAGGATACAGAACACTTACACAAGGTTTAAAAATACCATAGCAAAAACAACTAGCCTAACTAATATACATTTCAAGCATTATTAAAGACAAGTAAACACTTTTTTCCACAAATTAGCAATCACACAAATGAACAAAGACACGATTGGAATAAATAAAAAAAAATAAAGTAAATAAAGTATATATATATATATAATGCTGAGCAATAATATGCATTATTTTTTGGACAAAATAACAAAGCAGAGATTTACTCTATTGTACATACCTCTTAATGTGAGTGTACTGTAACCAGGTTAGGGATGATTCTTTATTAATTATTATTTTGAGGTATTGTGTTAAACAATAAAGCATCAAATAACATGCGCACATAATGCATATCTGTCCAGCTGAGGTTACTCTGCTTGTGTCTATCATGCTCAAGAGCAGGATTAAACTGCATAAACCCCTCACACAGATGCACAAACAAAGATTTACCGATATAAAAGGCTGCATTTTCCTCCAGAGCGTGATCGTCGATGTATGAGATTCCCAGAGGTTGCACTGGGGTCTCGCCAATCCCACGCAAGATATTCCCCAGGAAAACGTAGATCCACATGGACAACCTGGACTCGTGTTCGCAACCTGAGAAAGGGAGAAGAGAGGGTGAGAAGTCTTTTGCAAATGGTGAGAGGTATTTCGAGGAACTGACACATGACAAAGATACCGAATGAAATGAGAGACAGGATAAAGAAGCAATGCCAGATTATTATTATTAATGTAGCATACACAAATAAAACTATATTAAATCATATGAGGCTGTAGATTACAGTGATACTAGCATATGTTAGTCCCCAATAGGTTTCATAACTAGTTTAACCAGCAAGACTATGTACCTGAGCTCGGTACTGAAGAAGTGCTTGGACCTGTGGACAGAACGCTAGCAGACATCACTGGACAGGGGGAGAGGCTACTGGTTGAGTTCACGGACGATCGAATCGATGTCTCAAACTTGTAGCTGCATATAAAACATCAACAATTCAGTAGCAGAAATCAGAGACCAGGGGCCTGTACCATGATGGTGGTTTAACAAACTCAGGGTTACAGGATTAGTTTTGAGTTTACAAAACCAAACCAATCTATTCAGGCTTTGTTGGTCCCATGATGCTGGTCATCAGCTTTCTCTGTCAACTCAGGCTTTGATCCTGAGTTTAGCTGTGACATCAGCAGTGAACAGCCAATCACATGCTGTGGATCAGTGAAACAGATTCATTTCTCTCTTCTGCAGAATATTACATGATTGAAAAATATTAAGAATTTAAACAAATAGACAGAAAGAAAAGAGCTGTCTATGAAAGAGGATAACTTAAAGAAATATCTTATATGTCAATGCAAGTAAAAGTAATGAAGTTAGTTTAGTTGATATATAGAGAGAATTGAACATTTAAGATCACATGTAGTCATTTTTATAGCTTTATTTATTGATTTTAAAGCTTATTTGTATGACCTTTATATAGGCTATTAATATTAATTTTAACTAAGTGCCTATTAATGATTGATTAACTAAAATACATAAGGGTATAATTACATAAATTATATCTAAATCATTCAAAAGTATTATTATTATAAATAAGCATTGTTAAAAGCAAGACGCTTTAGTCTTTAAAAACCATTTGCTATAGTGCCCTTTAATTTGGAGTAGAAACAGGGGGAGTGACTTTATTGCATCTGAGGTGTGTCACTTTGCTCACAGCTGATTGGTCCAATTTCAGTTTGAGATGTCTTATCCAGAACATAACCTGCCCTGTAGCAGTTTAGCCGTGGAGTGTAAGTTACTATGGAGATGAACACGGCTAAAAGCCAAACCACTTTATTGGTACCTAAAACCCAGGATTGGCACAAACTAAGCTTAAACATATCTGGCTAGCCAGCTAAACCGGCTTCATGGTATAGGCCCCTGGTCACCGGACACAACAATACAATCCAGATTGAATGTAGATTGGGTATTTTGATCAGAAAGCATTTTTTTGTTAACAATAATAAAGACGAAAAAGGGTTACACCTTATTCTGATAGTCCACTTTAGACATTCTACTATATATACTTATGTGTATTAACTATATACTTATGTAGTTGCACTTATAACTGTTGCTACTACATGCAATATTTGCAACTACATGTCAAACGCATGTCACTACTACATACTACATGCAATATTTGTAAATACATGTCAACTATTTCTCATTAATTTCATCAACTACATGTCAACCTTGTGTCACTACTACATACTACATGCAATATTTGCAACTATATGTCACCACATTTAATATTTGCAACTATATGTCACTACATATAATATTTGCAACTATATGTCACCACATATAATATTTGCAACTATATGTCACCACATATAATATTTGCAACTATATGTCACCACATTTAATATTTGCAACTATATGTCACCACATTTAATATTTGCAACTATATGTCACCACATTTAATATTTGCAACTATATGTCACCACATATAATATTTGCAACTATATGTCACCACATTTAATATTTGCAACTATATGTCACCACATTTAATATTTGCAACTATGTCACCTCACCACATATAATATTTGCAACTATATGTCACCACATGTAATATTTGCAACTATGTCACCACACATGTAATATTTGCAACTACATACGTCAAATAACTCATTAATTTGCAACTACATGTCAAATAACTCATTAATTTGCAACTACATGTCAAATAACTCATTAATTTGCAACTACATGTCAACCTTGTGTCACTACTACATACTACATGCAATATTTGCACTATATGTCATCACATTTAATATTTGCAACTATATGTCACCACATATAATATTTGCAACTACATGTCAACCTTGTGTCACTACTACATACTACATGCAATATTTGCAACTACATGTCACTACTACATGCAATATTTGCAACTACATGTCAACTATCATTAATTTGCAACTACATATCAACTAACTATTATTCATTCGCAACTACGTCACTACTACACGCAATATTTACAACTACATGTCACCACACATGTAATATTTGCAACTACATGTCAAATAACGAATTAATTTGCAACTACATGTCAACCTCGTGTCACTACTACATACTACATGCAATATTTGCAACTATGTCACCACATATAATATTTGCAACTATATGTCACCACATATAATATTTGCAACTACATGTCAAATAACTCATTAATTTGCAACTACATGTCAACTAACTATTATTCATTCGCAACTACGTCACTACTACACGCAATATTTACAACTACATGTCACCACACATCTAATATTTGCAACTACATGTCAATCTCGTGTCACTACTGCATACTACATGCAATATTTGTAAATACATGTAAAGCATTCCTCATTAACTTCATAACTCATAACTACGTCACTACTACATGCAATATTTGCAACTACATGTTATTACTACATGCAATATTTTTAACTACATGTCAACTATCATTAATTTGCAACTTCGTCACTACAACATGCAATATTTGCAACTACATGTCAACTTTGTGTCACTACTACTACATGCAATATTTGTAAATACATGTAAAACATTCCTCATTAATTTCATAACTCATAACTACATGTCACTACTACATGCAATATTTGTAAATACATGTAAAACATTCCTCATTAATTTCATAACTCATAACTACATGTCACTACTACATGCAATATTTGCAACTACATTTGAAATATTTCTCATTAATTTACTACTACATGCAATATTTTCAACTGCATGTCAACTAACTCAATTTGCAACTACATGTCAACTATCATTAATTTGCAACTATGCCACTACAGCATGTAATATTTGCAACTACATTGGTACATGTAGTAGCAAAGTTATAGTCAGGAGTATGTCTGTTGAAGAGCATCAGAATAAAGTGTTAACAGATATTAAGCAGACAGTCTTATACTCTAATGACTGCTAGTTGTCATGTAGTTGCAAAGTTACTTATAGTTAGTAGAATGTCTAAAGTGAACTCGAAATAAAGATTAGCCAAGATTAATAAATGCTGTAGTATTGTCCATTGTTAGATCATGTTAACTAATGTTGTTAACAAACGAAACATTAAATGTTAAGTGTTACCGAATAATAATAATATAAATAAAGACAGGCTGCGTTCGAAATTGCATACTTTTTGAATAGGTACTTCTTTTCAATAAGTAGTTACTTTGTGGCCGGTTAAACAGTACGCTCTATATAGTATGTGTGTAGCATGAATGTAATGTTTTATAAATACTGTGAATTTAGACATGCTACTCTTTTCATAAACATCTACGATATAGTAGTATGCGATTTTGGATGCAGCCATACTGTTGACGAAAAAGACAAGAAAACATAATGCAGTCATAGCATTTTGTGAACACTTATAAACTAAACTACTTTGAATGAGACGAATCTGCAGTATATTACAACTTACACCTGAATAAACAGTGGAGCAAATGCGCAGGACACAAAATATTATATTAGTCAGACTGAGCAATTCAGATTTTAAATAGGCTGTTGCCTTAAAAATAGGATGCAATATATGTGTCATTCCTTGAAATTAGTCACACTATAAACATGGCCTACTTACAAAACATTACCATCTAAAACAGAGTTTCAATTCATCACGGAAATCGCACTCAAGTCACTTTAAGAAAGCAATGAAGAGTAAAACTGAAAACCTGGCACACTCTCAAAGTTGACAATGCAAATGTGAATGAGTAGAGCGAGGTCATGCAAACTTCTGATTGTTTCTATATATCAACTAAAAATGTTTCCGTTATGCAGCAGCTTTACAATGCCAAGAAACACAAACGGCATACAGCGACAAACACACACTGAAAACGACTCTGGCATTTGTGGTCAGGGACTTTAACAAGATCAAACTGGATCCATGTGACCCTCCAAAACAGCTCACTCTGTTAACAGCGGAGCAGCTTGTGTCCAGGCTGACGTGACGTCACACACACATATACAGATGAAACTTACCGGCCGATTATAAAATGGGGCAAGGCAATTAGAAAAGTCCCTAGTGACATCAACAAGCAGCCGATGGCGATGATCTTCGGACGGTGAAGTTTGGCACCAAAGTAACTCACAAAGGCGATCACTAACAAGTTACCTAGGAGCAGAAGACAGGAAGAACTGTTCAGACAAACATTATGACACAGTTTAACCCTCTGGGGTTCTTCATTTATGGGTCACACTCAGCACCTTCGGGTCAAAAATGACCCGGAGGGCGGGATTAAGATAAAAAAAGATTTGAGTAAAATCAATGAAATATATTTTTGTTCAATAATATTTTTTCTTTTCTTTTTTGGTGTTTTGAGATAATTTTATGATTTATATTAATATATATATATATATTATTATTATTATATATATTTATATATATATATTTATATATATATATATATATATATATATATATATATATATATATATATATATATATATATATATATATATATATATATATATATATATATATATATTAAAAAAAATTTTTTTATTAAAGCTGTATTTCATTTTAGAGTCAAGCCTAGGCCTCATGAAAGCATTTTTTTAAATGAGATCGGTGCCATGGACTCATTGAGCATTTTTATCACGCAATAGCACATTTTTACCACTATAGTGGTAAATGTTAAAAATCGTAACTTCATCGGAATGGTCCGAAACTTTGTGACTTTATTGGTACTTGGTATATGAACACAACATTTGGGGACAGGATTTGAAAAGTCTAAGTGGTCGTAAAAAAAAAGTCACACTCAGGACCTTCGGGTCAAAAATGACCCCCATAGGAAATGAATGGGAAATTGTTTTTTTTGTGCATACGTTCTACAAATCAGCCAGGATGCAGAAAAAAAGGACTCAACAGTGAAGGAGTGAATCTCTAAAACATCAAGAGTGCAAAACAGACCAAAACACACACACACACACACACACACACAAACACACACTTATACACACGCACACACAAATCAACACGTGCCATTCCAAAAGCGAATTGTGTTTTTGTGTGTGTGTGTGTGTTATGAACTCTAGATGTTTTAGAGATTCACCCCTTCACTGTTGAGTCCTTTTTTCTGCATCCTGGCTGATTTGTAGATTGTATGCACAAAAAAAACTCTGTATTTTCATATTTTTGCCAATTTCCCATTCATTTCCTATGGGGGTCATTTTTGACCCGAAGGTCCTGAGTGTGACTATTTTTTTACGACCACTTAGACTTTTCAAATCCTGTCCCCAATGTTTTTGGGTGTTCATATACCAAGTACCAATAAAGTCACCAAGTTTCAGACCATTCCGATGAAGCTACGATTTTTTTAATTTTTAATTTTAAAACATTCGGGTCAGAAATGACCGAAGAGCCCCAGAGGGTTAACAGGCTCCATTACCACTACCTTTTCAAACTTTGAGTTGATTATAAGTACAGTGAAGTCCATGAAGTCAACTGCCAGTATTTGAGATCCGGTTCCCTGCTCGGTTATTACGAACGGCCTTGCATCAAACCGCCCTCATATGACTTCAATTGTGAACTTATCATTGCGTTCTAGAATTGTTCCTCCAGAACTAAAAATAGCTGCCATTACAAAAAGACTGGCTGTGATGTTTCTGATTTGTCCAATTACAGGCCTATTTCTAACCTCCCATTCTTGGCTTAAGTTCTGGAGCATGTTGTGGCCATTCAGTTAAATAATCACCTAACACTGAACGGTCTTTTTCAACCTGGGTTCAGAAGAGGGCACAGTACTGAGAGCGCTTTAGTAAGGGTCGTAAATAATCTTCTTATTTTGGCAGATTCTGGTGCATATTTTAGTCTTATTAGACCTCAGTGCTGCTTTTGACACTATATGCCACTCTCTTCCACTAGATAGGCTGGGGAATTGGCTGGGTCTTCTGAAGCTGTATTCAGTTGGTTTGGGTATTAATTAACGAATTGTGCCCAGTTTGTAAGCTTGGGTAATTACAAATCTGATACAGTGCCTTATGGTACCTAGTAGTGGTCTACTCTGTTTTGATTGGTCAGATGGCCCAGTCTGTTGTGATTGGTCTACTCTGCTTTGATTGGTCAGATGGCCCAGTCTGTTGTGATTGGTCAACTATGCTCTGATGGGTCAGATGGCCCAGTCTGTTGTGATTGGTCAACTATGCTCTGATGGGTCAGATGGCCCAGTCTGTTGTGATTGGTCTACTCTGCTTTGATTGGTCAGATGGCCCAGTCTGTTGTGATTGGTCTACTCTGCTTTGATTGGTCAGATGGCCCAGTCTGTTGTGATTGGTCTACTCTGCTTTGATTGGTCAGATGGCCCAGTCTGTTGTGATTGGTCTACTCTGCTCTGATTGGTCAGATGGCCCAGTCTGTTGTGATTGGTCTACTCTGCTCTGATTGGTCAGATGGCCCAGTCTGTTGTGATTTGTCTATCGCTTACAGGACATGTCAGAAACCAAACACCTATTATCATATCTGACTTTCAGCTCCGGATCTTCCTCATCACTTGATACACAGTGATATGAAGGAGTAATAATGTCGTCAGTTTTACCATATCAATCTCATCCTTTGGAAGTGGATGTTTGAGAACAGCGTTTTCTCGACATGAACAAAACAAACCTAACTCTTCCAGTTGCAGCTACACCTACAGCGTTTGAGGTTCAAAGTAGACATTGGCTGGAAAACCTACGTTCGAGCAGGAAGAAAGACTGGAATTATTGACGACTCATTTCAGGTGGTTCAAAATATAATTTCAGAAAAGTAACCATTATACAGTCCTTCCAGAAAAATGCGGCTTTTTTTTGTGATTGTTGCGGGCAAAAATCCTTGATTATGCGGCACGTTTTCTTAAAAAATGCGATGAAAAATGCGGGATATTTATGCAATTTTATGCGATAAAATTGCGGGAACTTGCAAAAACTGCAGTTTGATGAGAAAGAGAAAAAAAGCACTACATCACAGAAAGTGCTGGAATATTTAAGTTCTCATCTTGTTTTATTGAAGACCTTAATAATGGCTCAAATTTACAAAACATTTAGTCAATCAAGTTCTGTAGCTTTACAAAAGGAATATGCTACAACTTCTGAAAAAATTAATAAATAACTTCCTGTTTTACAGATGTCGCTATACAAAACAGACATTTGAGTGCTTCCAATGCACAAAGTGCAATCTCTTAAAGGGTTAGTTCACCCAAAAATGAAAATTCTGTCATTAATGACTTCCCTTTATGTTGTTGGACACAAATTAAGATATTTTAGTTGAATTCCGATGGCTCAGAAAGGCCTCCATTGGCACAATGTACACTCTCAAGACCCATAAAAGGTAGCCTACTAAAGACGTCGTTACAAAGTCCATCTCACTACAGTGGTTCTACAATAACTTTATGAAGCGACGATAATAGTTATTGTGCAAAAAAAACTAAATAACGACTTATATAGTGATGACTGATTTCAAAACACAGCATCATGATGCTATGAATCATCGAGTCGATTCATGATTCGGATCGCGTGTCAAACTGCTGAAATACGTGACTTTGGCGATCCAACCCGCAGAATCGACTCATTGATTCATAACGCTTCAAACCGCTGAATCGACTCATTGATTCATAACGCTTCAAACCGCTGAATCGACTAATTGATTCATAACGCTTCAAAGCTTCATGATGCTGTGTTTTGAAATCAGTCAGCACACAGGGAAACTGCTTTGCTCTTTTGCTGTTATTTTTGTTGGCCAATGGGAGTTTGTGCTTCATCATGGTTTCACCGGTATCTATGGTTTCTCCACGGGGTTTGAAGCTTTTCGATGACGTTCGCGTCGGGTAATCACGTCACTTCAAAACGTTCCCATGGCAATAGGCGGAAATGGCGGCTCTTGTGTGAAGTAAACGAAAATTTTTCAACTTTCTGCTAATATATGACTTTTTTTGCAACGAAAATGCGGGGATTATGAAATCATGATAGCCCCGCATATTTTGCACGCGGAAATAGGCAATTTATGCGGCGAAAGTGCGGCGTATTTGAAAAAATGCGGCCCCCGCATGAATATGCGGACTTTGGCTGATTATGCATTAAATCACGCGATCGCATAATCGCGTTTTTCTGGAGGGACTGATTATAAATATAATATACACTATTTTCGGTTTCCAAAAATTGTTGTGGATATTGAGTAAACACTAGGTACGTTTACATGGAGCACTGTAATCGGTTTAAAAGTCCAATCCGAATGAAAATGTTCCATACTGTATAAACACCTCAATCGGAATAAAAATGGCCAAACCGAATGAAATTGTAATCGGGTTGAGAGGGGTGGGTTCAACCTTTTCATGAACCGATCAAACGAAAAATTCCACCATGATCCGATTACTTTGAGTGTACGTCCTTCTGTGACATGACAATGTTGACGAGAGGAAAATTAATTTTTATGAGGTAATAAACTTTTTTTTTTTTCATAAGTTATGCACACAATGTTTTAATAATGACACAGACATTGCCTGGCTACACCATCTCATCTTGACAGCGTTTGTCCCGTAGGCTTCAACTGCGCCTGACAGAAGAAATCATTTTTCTGAGGTGATTCTTACACTTTACAACAAATAATAAATTGCTTTTATAAAACTGTATAAGTCCTGGTGGCCGTTAGGGTTAGCAACGGGGAACATTTACGCTGCTGGAGAGGACATGTCGATGTTTCTCGCAAGTTATAGGGCTATATAAAAAAAGTTCAACAACTGCTTCAAATTGGTTACATTACCCACGGTCTACTTTAATTACTTTTGTTAATATTTATACCTCTGTGATTATGGTATCTTTCCTTAATCATCTGAAATGTTTATGCGTTTAGTACTAGTAATGATGCGGAGCACGTCTTGAATGCTTTCATTCATGTTTCACCGTATATCCTATGTTTATTAATAATTTGGGTGCATTTTATTGTTAATGTTGTGTTTTTCAAAATAAATGAATTGAAATGATTTTGAGTCCGAATTCATCATTCACAGCTGTTGAAATAGCCATTGTAGAGGACATAAATTAGGAAGGACCGTGTAGATCCGCTCTGACGGTCGAACAAAGTAGAGATAGCCCTGGTGTTCCTGTCCAGGAAGATTTGTCTGTAAGGGTAATGTTTAAATGCACAGTTACCTGACAAATATTTTTTTGAGTACTCCCTACGGTGCAAGGAAGACCCGTTTAGATCTGCTCTGGCGGGTAAAACATCTAGAGAACGCCCTCAAGTTAGGCCAAGAAGATTTGTCTGTCTAAACGCACAGTTACCTGACAAATATTTTTAAAGTAAACCTGACTCTCCATTTTCTTCCACCCCAGATAGGGGATTTCATCTTTATTTTTATTTCCTTTTAATTCCTATTATAACTATTATACTATATATATTTTTATTTTATTCACTTATGACTATTTCAACTTCATTTCTGTGTAAAGCACTTTGAATTGCCACTGTGTATGAAATGTGCTATACAAATAAACTTGCCTTGCCTTAAACTACTGCATGTCCGCCCACAGAAAAATAAATATAAAAACACAGAACTATTGATCCACGAACGTCAGTTATTATAATTGGCACGAATCTATGCGACAGACAAACTGTGTGCGCATGTCACAAAATGATTCTGATTGAAACCATCAGCCCATGTAAACACCAAATCGGTTTAGATAACGTCTCATGTAAACAGTCCACCGAATCTTTCAATCGGAATGACAAAAAAAGTGCGCATGTAAACATGGCTACTGTAAAATAAGAGCAATTTTATGTGCATATCATTTGGTACTGTCCATCAGGCAATAAAACCCCAATATTTTTGCATTGTCCAATATATTGGTCAACCACTGACATTCACCCATGAATGGAAGCATCCGCTCCACAAACTCTCAGAACATGAACTGATTTCTACATGATTGACCTCTTTGTCTGTAAGGAGCATTTATTGGCAGAATTATTTGGTTTCTGAGGTTCACGGCTGCATGAACGGAGGTCTTTGTGAGGACGATTATAGCACAGCTCTCTACCCAGCGTGGAGTTCAGGACATTTCATGGATTTAACGGGGACAGGAATTCTCAGACGTACAGACAGTGAGGAGGTCAGTCTGTCCAAAGAGAAACAACTCACACAAACGTTTATAAAACACACACAAACACACAGCCGCCTTTGTTCCGCGGGTTTCCCGAGCACTTGTTGATAACGGGGACCGAAGACAGCCGAGAGAGTGATGCAAACTCTGACACATGATCTCCGCGTCGGCTGTGCTCCTCGTCCCGTTGCCATGGCAACGCTCCTATGGAAACACTGGTTTCTAGGGCCACGTGAGCGGCGGATGCAGCAGTGTGAGCGGGCTTTAGCCTTGCTTTTCCAAGTGCAAAGACGGGAAAAAAAAGTGCTGAATCACTTATTCTGATTAAAACAAGCTCTGTATGGCATCCCTTGACAATTAAATACATTTTTATTTAAAGAGCACCTATCATGGCATTTAAAATGTTCCAAATATTGTTTTAGAAGTCCCCAACAACAGTTTTGCATGCATGCAATGACAAAAAAAGACTTTAGTTTTCTTATAATATGCATTTATTTTTACCTGTTTTGACAGCGATTCTCAAATGATTCCTTTAGTGATTCACTTTTCAAAACCCCGCCTTTACGTGACGCTAATCTGCGGTGATTGGTCCGATGACCCAGTCAGTTGTGATTGGTATAGTCTGTGCAGATATTTTCGGAAACAGAACGCCCATCAAAGTCTTATAGGTGACAGTAATTTGTTAATATGTGGAACCGTTTGATTGAGCCTCAGCTGATCTCATTCATAAAAAAACTCCTCTATTCTCCTCACGAAGACTCGCGACAAATCAACATCCCTCAGGGCTTTTAGTTCAAAAGTGTGCAGATGAGGAGACATATTGATAGATTCTCATATGTCTGTGTCAAATTTCTAAACAGAGGAGTACTTTTTATTCAATACTTCCTCAAAATGCGCAGATGTAGCCTAATCATGAGCGGTTGAGTCTCTTATGTGTTGTTTTCAATTCATCCTGGCAGCCGGATGGCGCTCTGTGCACATGTAGTCCATATATGGTACAGATAGACGAAGAAGATACCATGTGCCATAATAGAAGTCCATAATAAAAGCTTCCTGAGATCGCGAAACATGCAAATAGAGACATTTGACGATTAAATAAACACACAATCGCGACGATGTATGGTTTGTCTTCAAGCTACTTAGTCTTCAAATGCTCATCCTTGGGCAGATGAAAAAAGTTTGCTTTTGAGTCGCACTTCAGAACACAGCGTCTCGTGGCCATGATGTTTTCTAGTTTTCACTGGCGTCTTGGAGCGCAATAAGTGGGCGTATCGTATTCAAATAACTTGACAAGTTGACGTCATCTAGTCAGAGAAAAAGCTTTGGTCTTCTAACGATTCTTAAAATGACTCAGAGTCGACTCTTACTTTTGAAAGAAAATAACTATATATACGGTGCACTGTCATATTTCAAAACTTTGCAGGATGTTTTTGTTCACTTAGATCTATGTTACACACTACATGAAAGATACATTTCAAAATTCCATGATAGGTGCTCTTTAATTACTGGCATCTTTGCACACCTGAAAAAGTTGAAGCATTATGTGATTATAAATAGGATTAAGTAATGCATTCATATTTAGATACTTTGCAATGCAAATACTAGAAATAAAATGCATGCATGTGCTTTTTAAATAGTAAACTTGAAATTGCATTTGTTAAGACGTGCAGCACTGCAGCTGTGACCTGTTAAAACATGTTTGCAGTTGCATAACGGTCTGATCTGTCGGACCACTGCACTGCGCAGAGGATGACAGCCGTGAATCGCAGCACACATGGAGCGCCTCAGTCTTATTTTGCACTGAAGCGCGGCGCACGGACTCTGTGAAAGGCTAGACGAGAGCCTTGGCAACTGGTTCGCCGAGGTGAGGGGATCGAAACGTAGCTGACGCATGAAGATCCGGTTCTTACCTATTTCAAAGCTGCCATCAATGACACCTATTAAGTAACTGGGGATGTCGAAGCGTCTTTCCAGCTGAGTTATTGTGCTTTTCATATAGCTCCCGGATAATGCCTTGGCAAAGTAGGCAAAGGACAAGGCCACGAGGAACATCTGTAATGAGAGACACAGAAAGACTTTGTCAGATGCTGCATGCACAACTCTGCCTCATTAACCTATTTTTGGACATGGAAGCAACTCTTCATTAATATGCATTTAAAATCGTAGGGGATAAGAGAACTGGGGTGGGGGTAGAGATGGTGAGATGGAGAGAAGGGTGGGGGGGGGAGCATTTCTCGAGCTGAATTGCATTATGGGTAGTGGGACAAAAAGCGGATTAGGGGAGCTTATGTCACGCTCTTGAGCGATGCTACTACATTCAACCACAGTGACTTAAGCCGCCATGAGCAAAACAACAGGAAAAATGAGTCGCAGCTCATGACTGTTGCTGGGGTTTCCGGCCCAAAATCATCAGCATTCGCAGAGGTTTCGCCCCGGCACAGCGGTGCATCTTCACTCTTGTGGGGTTTCCCGCACGCATGCACACTCCCTGCATACAAATTAATAATCAACGGAAAGGTGGAGAAGAGTGAAGATGCAGAAAGAGACAAGACGAGAAGCCTTTGATGATCAGCTATACAGTCGTCTTTCAACACACACTTGAATTTTACATGCACAAAGACGGGAAAAAAAAAGAGCTGAATTGCTTTTTTTGAAGCTCATCAGAATAAAACAATATCCATACACTGCAAATAAAAATGCATTTACTAGATAAGTAAAATGACATGAGATATTATTTCTTGTTTTCTGAGAAAAAAAACCTCCCAAATGAAGTGAGTTTTTGCTTGAAACAAGTACAATTATCTGTCCATGGGGTAAGAAAAATAAGCTTGTTTCAAGATTAAAAAGACAAGATTTCAAACAGAAACAAGCTTATTTTTAAATGTCCGTGTGTCCGTGTCATTTTACTTATCTAGTTAATGCGTCTTGATTTAAGAATTTTTTGATATTTAGTAGGGCTGTCAAAAGATTAATCACGATTAATCGCATCCAAAATAAAAGTTTGTGTTTACATAATATATGTGTGTGTACTCTGTTAATTATTATTTATATATAAATACACACCCATTCATGTATATATTTAAGAAATATTTGCATGTATATACTGTATATACATTTATATAATCTATAATATATATAAATATAAATGTTTTATATATAAAAATAATAGTTTTTTCTTAAATATATACATGCTTGTGTGTGTATTTATATATAAATAATAATTAACAGAGTACACACATATATATTATGTAAACACAAACTTTTATTTTGGATGCGATTAATCGCGATTAATCTTTTGACAGCCCTAATATTTAGACTAGAAACTTGACAAAAATACTAAATAAGAAAAGCGTTGCTCTGTGGCGTCCCTTGATAATATTAAAGTCCGTGGGATTATCACTATAAAATAATAATGAATAAGATTAAATAATAAACATTTGTATTTTATTTATTATATTTATATAAATTTTTTTAAATGAATACTTCAATTCAGCAAGCATGCATTAAAAAAATTATCAAGTGACAGTAAAGGCATTTTTTTAAAAGGGTAACTTCAGAGATTAGCATTTAGCTTTGTATCAGTAGAAACCCGGTAGTATATTCAAATGATCGTGCTTCCCCCCCTCATATCCCCCCGAGACGAGAGATTTCTGTATTTTATGTCTGGAAAAAAAGCCTACGATGACACAAATATCGTCATTTTGCATCATCGGAAGCTTTTTTAGCCAGAGGCTAGAGACTACAGCCAGTAGTAGGAGCTAGTTTTGCGTGTTTTCAACCCGCCCATAGGGGAGAGATCTCACTCACAGAATGTAAGACACAGACGGCCGCACGGACATTCATAATGGAGCGGTGCGGAGTAAAGTGAGTGTTTTAAATTCATTCTTATGAAAGTTAAGCTTCCATAGGCATGGACACGCACCGTGAATGACTGAGGCCGTGAATGAATACTGGCCGTGATCATTTTAGTTTCGGTTTAAAATTAGCGCCAATTTAGGGGCGGGTTGCTTGGATTGTGGGTTCAGGAAAACACAACAACAAAACGGTACAATGACAAACTCACTAAAATAGGCGCATTTCGCTTTGAAACCAAATCTTCCGCGATCATCTGGTCTGTCATCTCCTCGCTCTCTGATGAATGAGATCTGACTCCTGCTGTGTTTGTGCTGTGACTCTCGTTCGGCTCGTGCTGTATTGAGCAGAGACACGTTCAGTTTATAATTGTAGTGTCTGTTCTCTAACTGAACTAAATTATTTTATTATTATAAAAATCAAAACGACGGTGGGGTGGTGCCGCGGTGGGCAAGTGATGTAACCGGTAGGCGTGGCTCTGGGAGTGGCCTCGTAGGGCAGTGAAGCAAGTGCATTCTGGGAGTTGTTGTCTTTCATCCACATGAGCCAAAAATACATTTTCTGGCTTTTCTCAGTCTAGAAGGCACCAACTTCTAGAATAATTTCACATTTCTACTACACAAATTACCCAATTTAAATACACATTCATTTTTCCAGCGGTGAAATACCCCTTTAATGTTACTAACGATTTCTATTTTTAAAAAAATGCTCTTTTGATTTTGTTTTATTCGTATCCTGATCAAAAATTTATCATGTTTCCACAAAAATATGAAGCAGCACAACTGTTTTCAACATTGATAATAATCAGAAATGTTTTTTGAGCAGCTAATCATCATATTAGAATGATTTCTGAAGGATCATGTGACACCGAAGACATGAGTAATGATGCTAATTGATCATAGGAATAAATTACATTTTTAAATATATTATAATCGAAAACAGTTCTTTTGAATTTTAATAATATTTAACTTTTTTTACTGTGTTTTTGAACATAAATACAGCCTGGGTGGTCATAAGAGCTTCTTTCTAAAACATTAAAAATTGTACCCACCCCAAACTTTTCCATCGCCTGTAGATACTCAATGCAAACAAAAAAAAACAAACCCAGACCATCACAACTTCAGTGAACTGACATGTCTGATTGAACTGATATCACTAAACCATGAAAGGAGACCAAAGGAATCATTTGACGCTAATGTAACAGATCTACAGATGTCTTTTCTAACATCTAAATCAATCAATCACTTAGTTGAGGATGTTCACAGTCTGCGCCGTTCTCTTAACCAAGTTAATGCAACTTTGCTCTGGGTCACGCAATGCTGCGTCATAATGGACTCTGTTCTTCGACTGGGACTCGAGCACTCACATTTCTGAAAGATTTATGCTTACTTTGGGCTACAGGGGATAGTGTAGCGCATGCTGGGATTTGGGAGGCATCTAATGCAGAGTGAAGAAAGAACAAGAAGAAGAGTAAAGAGCATAGGACAAAGAGAGGGAGTGTGAGAAAGTGTGCCTAAAGCAGACTGGGTGCTTATTCTGGCACATGACGAGAGGCTCAGAATAGAAACACAGCTGAAAGGTGAACGGTGGCAATCACCTGTCCATTGGCGGTTTGCAAACAACATGCACAGAATATCAGCATAAACGACTGGACGCACGTGAGAACAGAGACCTCAACCAAGGATTTCAAACGTCCAATCATGAACGATGCATGCATGCATATGTGTCTGTCACTGACTTCAAACCCTCATCAATTTACAGCTGCTCTGTCAATACAGTGGCATGTCCGTCATCTCCTTGGAGCGCAACTTGGATCCCATTACACGTGGGCGCAGTAATCTGACCGCCAGCCAACAGCAACACGTGCCTGCGATGGCCTCTGGGCTAATTTTCAGCTTTTACAACAGTCCAGAGATTTCCTCACTCAAGAGCACATGGGTCCCTTCACGCGCTTATGGATTTCCCAAGCATGCGCCCGAGCGGCCGCCATGCACTGACGCAGTGTCTGTAGTTTACGCTCCATGGCTCCTTCACAGCAGTGAACTGAACGCATTTGTACATTGACAGTAACATATCACAGCAGAGAATTCGAACGTATCATTTCCTCGCTTTTTGACCTGCGAAATCTCTTTCATATGTGAATACTGGACAATCATTGTTACAAATGTTATTGTTACAAACTCTTTCCCCGCCAGCGGCAGCATTTTTGATCATTTTCACAAAAGTTGAATGGCCCACAGAATATTTTGCTGTATGAATATCTGAACATGCGATATATCAAAACAACATTTTGAGCAAAAAGCTGAGAAAATCTACGTCTTTCAAAGCTTCACAGTCCTATAGCTCATCCTGCGTTGACATTTCATTCAGTAAAAGTTAGACAGTTTTGATTTATATGCTGTTTAATGTTTACTTTACATATGCCTTACATCTGCCTACATATTATGTATTAAAGATTTTGTAAGCATATTGCATAGTTGTGCTTGGAGTCAGTTGTTTTATTTGTGATAATGCAATGAAACATGGCAAATTGTGAGGACAAATTGTGTGTTTTGTTCTTCCCTCATAATTAAAATGTGTGACCCTGGAGCACAAAACCACTCATTTTATTTGTTCATCATCTGAAAGCGGAATAAATAAGCTTTCCATTGACGTATGGTTTGTTAGGATAGGATAATATTTGGTCGAGATAACTATTTGGAATCTGAGGGTGCAAAAAAAAAAACGAAATATTGAGAAATCGCCTTTAAAGCTGTCCAAATGAAGTCCATAGTAATGCATATTACTACTAATATTAAATTTTTTATATATTTATGGTAGGACATTTACAAAATATCTTCATGGAACATATTACTCAATATCCTAATGATTTTTGGCATAAAAGAAAAATGGATAATTTTGACCCATACAATGTATTGATGGCTATTTCCACAAATATACCCGTGAGACTTATGACTGGTTTTGTGCTCCAGGGTCACATATTTAAATATTTTCCACATAAAGGCCTATTTAAAACAAATCTCTCTCCTAGACATCATATATCTCAGGGTATCATTAACATAAAAAAAATTCATTACTTGAAATGAAATATATAATTATTTCAGCCAGTTGCCAAGGCTACATTTATCATTTAAAATTAGTTTAAAGTATATAATATAAAATAACAAAAACTCAAATATCACAAATACAGCTCTCAACATGTAAAAGTAGCTACTTTCAATAAAAGGTCCAACATATTTTAGCTGTGTTGCTATGTGTCATGAGTCAGTAACTGAGTAGGCTAACTCTCGCTGCGTCCGAATGTGCCTACTTCCATTCTATACAGTGCACAAAAAAACAGTAGTATCAGTAGTAAAATAGTAGTAGTAACAGAAGTACCCGGATGACCTACTACTTCCGGTGAGATTCTGAAGTGTGCATTTGATGGACACTTTAGGTGTGTTCGACATATGCTTTCGTATGCTTTCGAATCGCTCTCCTGGTACTTTAATGCCATACACCAATCGGTCTGCGCAGCGTCACTTCAAGTTGAACACACCTTTTGCTATCCCGTGGCACGAGATCTCGTTACACTCCTAATGCTGCGTTCACACCAAACGCGAATAGAGCGTCTGGCGCGAGTGATTTCAATGTTAAGTCAATGGAAAGGCGCGTTGACGCGTGTCTGGAGGTCCCGCGGCGCGGCGAATCCGCCTCATTCGCGCGTCAATTGAGTGTCTTGCGCGATACGCGCGTTACATGTGAATGGTGCTTTTGTGCATTCACGTGTTTGAAGCGAATTTGCGTCTGACGCCCGAGTTGAAAAATTTGAACTTTGCCGTCAATTCGCGCCGCGTTAACCAATAAAGACCCTGCTCGCTGCGGTCACGTGGTAAAGTGACGTCATGAGAAACCCCGCATAATTAAAAAATAGTACTATTGTGTCACAAAATGTAGTTTTAAGACTTTTTCAGGTGAGAATGTAGTTGTTTAAAGCTCAAATCTGTGGTTTATTTATAAAGAGAGCGTCTATTTAAAAAGAATAATCTAGTTTTGGAGTTGTGAGTTCCAGACGATCACCGGGGGCTCAGCGCTCATTAACCCCGGCGAGAGCAGCCTTTCCTCGGCTAGTCCTTCTGACGTCTGCCGCTGGCTCTGATGTCCTGTGGTGGTTCGTCTTGTGTGGATCTAACGGGCGATCTTTGCTCTCATGAATCTATAATTTGTTGTCTGCCAAATCGTTTTGACTGAGGGTAAATATACATGCAGTGAAGATAATGTAGGAGTTGCCTGGATCAAATTTGTGTGGCTATTAATGCTTAATATATATATTTTTAATGAAAATGAATGTGGCAGAGTGGCGTTTTATGACATATTTCTCCTGGAGTGCCTTGAATGCGCGTCAATTTCGCTTCCAGGGCTCGATTTCTATGCACGTCCAATTCGCCGCGGAATAAAAAAATAAATTCATTCAATGCGAATGCAATTGAAAATGTTTGCGCGTGAAACTAGATGCGGTAGACGCGATTTTGAAGCTCAACGCAGCATAATACTTACAATATCCCAAATGTTTCCAACTATTTGTAAATCGTGAGAAATTTGCTATTTTAATCAAGGAACCGGGACGTGTGAGGGAGTCAATTGTGTCATATCTGTGTTACCCTCGGTTTCCGGTTTTATTTTGCAGAAACACTTTACTCTCACTGCAGTGTGAACAAGTGTCATAGCAGCCGCTGAGAGAACGCACAGAGTAACGTCATCACATCATTTTCAACACACTCGCATGTGTCTAATATGATCAACAGAGCTGCGTTACCTCATACTCATGACTGGAAAAGCGGAAGTGGCGCCGGCGACTGTGGCATAATAAAAGTCCCGCTGCTCGCGAGGCGTGTGTTGCCTTCATCTTATTAACAATCGCTAAAAATAAATAGTTATCCACATGATGCCTGCTGCCTTTGGGCTCAGTGATGTTGAATTTAAATGACATGTAAAATAAAGATTCAGGTTATGATTTAGTGCTGGTAACATGTCCCACATTGTCCCACACAAACTTAGCAATCATTCCACATTTGGTTTGTTCGATGGTGGTTGCATCGCAACGCCCCATTCGTTGTGAGGTGTTCATCGCCTGTTTAATCTTTGAAGGCTTGCATTTCTGTAACTGAAGCTGAATGTCATTTCCCATGTAACATGTTCAGTCACGGTCTCACCGGCTAAACGCCCTCTGGCTCCGTATAGTAGTATAGTAGTAACGCCCCAAACTCTCGCTATAGGTTGAGCTGGAAAGTCATTGTAAACATTGAGAGTGGTCAAATCTGTCATCACTTTGGGGGGAGGGGGAATAAACCATGAATGGCACACTAATAGATGTCAATAAACTGGGTTAAGAGAATGTATTTGTTCCTCCTGTGCGCACACGTGTCCTTAATCTTTTTTTACTGGATGTGACGACATTTTTTATTCTTGTGTTATTTGAAGAAAAACTTCAACACCATTGGAAACTCTAATCGGCTTTGCCATAAGGGTCTCTATGAGTGCAATTACAATACCTTCATTCATCAGATTACTCCTGAAGCATGCAGATCATTTCTAAGATCAGACCTCAGGCTAAAGCAAAGAATTTGGAAATCAGAATAGGCCTCCGTAAAGGTTTATTGGAGGATTATAATCAGGACACATCTAAGATGTAATTTACCGCACCTCTGCGTGGTCTCTTTTCTTCGAAACAGCCCTTTCATTGTGTTTGTTCCTGTGCAAAATAATCTGATTCTAAGCAGCTTTTGCACTGTTGTCTCATGCAGATTTCTTCCCAAGCAAAAACAAGCCCTAAATTCGGATCTCATCCACGTGTGCCAAATCTTAAAGGATTAGTTCACTTTTAAATAAACTTTTGCTGATAATTTACTCACCCCCATGTCATCCAAGATGTCCATGTCTTTCTTTCTGCAGTCGATCAGAAATTAAGGTTTTTGATGAAAACAGTCCAGGGTTTTTCTCCATATAATGGACTTCAATGGGCTCCAAACGGTCCAAGGTCCAAATGACAGTTTCAGTGCAGCTTCAAAGGGCTTTAAACGATACCAGACGATGAATAAGGGTCTTATCTAGCGAAACCATCAGTTACTGCGAGAAACCGAGCGGTATTTATGCTATTATTTTACCTCTTAACAGACGAACGTGATCATCTCTGAGCTCAGCCATAACTTCTACCAAGTGAGGTCAAATACAATCGTGGTCATAGATGTATACTTAGATGCCTCATTAGCGCCTGCACGGATCAGTAGAATGAGGCATCTACGATCGATATATCTATGACCACGCTCGTATTTGACCTAACTTGGCGGAAGTTATGGCGGAGCTCAGAGACGATCACGTTCGTCTGTTAAGAGGTAAAATAATAGCATAAATACCGCTTGGTTTCTCGCAGAAATTGATCGTTTCACTAGATAAGACCCTTATTCATCGTCTGGTGTCGTTTAAAGCCCTTTGAAGCTGCACTAAAACTGTCATTTGGACCGTGAACCATTTGGAGCCCATTGAAGTTCATTATATATGGAGGAAAGCCCTGGACTGTTTTCATCCAAAACCTTAATTTCGTTTCGACTGCAGAAAGAAAGACATGGACATCTTGGATGACATGGCAGGGGGTGAGTAAATTATCAGCAAAAGTTTATTTAAAAGTGAACTAATCCTTTAAATGTGTAAAAAAACATAATTTTGTGTCACTAATTAAGTGCTGAGCCTTTTAGAAAGCTGTCATACGGCTAGTCTGAGAACTCAACAAGAGCTCTTTCTGGACACAGAAACACTCGCTAGGCATTCACACTTCCAAACCCAGAGGGCCGGCGGTTTGACACACAAAACAAGTCAGCTGATAACATCTCCTGCTATTGCTGTTATGCTCTTTAGAAGGCATTTAACCCCTTAATGGCCCACGGGTGGCGATTGTCAGAATGTGAGTGTGTGGACTTCTGCCATGTCTCTTATTGCATCTCTTTATTGTGGTTTGATGCTAAAGATACGCCCAATTAGGTTTGTTGTACTGATAATTACGTTAACAAATACGTCATGATGGGAAGGAGTTCATCTCTCACTGCACTCAAAACAAAGCAGGTATGCCATTAACCTGTGCTCTTGCACATGGGTGTAGACAACGAGAGAATGGGAATGTCCTTCCACCTGCTATCAAACAGTAAAGTATGGTTTAGTGGTTTATTTTAAAGTGCCCCTATTATGAGCCAGTCTGTTGTGATTGGTCAACTCTGCTCTGATTGGTCAGATGGCCCAGTCTGTTGTGATTGGTCTACTCTGCTCTGATTGGTCAGATGGCCCAGTCTGTTGTGATTGGTCTACTCTGCTCTGATTGGTCAGATGGCCCAGTCTGTTGTGATTGGTCTACTCTGCTCTGATGGGTCAGATGGCCCAGTCTGTTGTGATTGGTCTACTCTGCTCTGATTGGTCAGATGGCCCAGTCTGTTGTGATTGGTCTACTCTGCTCTGATTGGTCAGATGGCCCAGTCTGTTGTGATTGGTCTACTCTGCTCTGATGGGTCAGATGGCCCAGTCTGTTGTGATTGGTCTACTCTGCTCTGATTGGTCAGATGGCCCAGTCTGTTGTGATTGGTCTACTCTGCTCTGATTGGTCAGATGGCCCAGTCTGTTGTGATTGATCTACTCTGCTCTGATTGGTCAGATGGCCCAGTCTGTTGTGATTGGTCTACTCTGCTCTGATTGGTCAGATGGCCCAGTCTGTTGTGATTGATCTACTCTGCTCTGATTGGTCAGATGGCCCAGTCTGTTGTGATTGGTCTACTCTGCTCTGATTGGTCAGATGGCCCAGTCTGTTGTGATTGGTCTACTCTGCTCTGATGGGTCAGATGGCCCAGTCTGTTGTGATTGGTCTACTCTGCTCTGATTGGTCAGATGGCCCAGTCTGTTGTGATTGGTCTACTCTGCTCTGATTGGTCAGATGGCCCAGTCTGTTGTGATTGATCTACTCTGCTCTGATTGGTCAGATGGCCCAGTCTGTTGTGATTGGTCTACTCTGCTCTGATTGGTCAGATGGCCCAGTCTGTTGTGATTGGTCTACTCTGCTCTGATGGGTCAGATGGCCCAGTCTGTTGTGATTGGTCTACTCTGCTCTGATTGGTCAGATGGCCCAGTCTGTTGTGATTGGTCTACTCTGCTCTGATTGGTCAGATGGCCCAGTCTGTTGTGATTGATCTACTCTGCTCTGATTGGTCAGATGGCCCAGTCTGTTGTGATTGGTCTACTCTGCTCTGATTGGTCAGATGGCCCAGTCTGTTGTGATTGGTCTACTCTGCTCTGATTGGTCAGATGGCCCAGTCTGTTGTGATTGGTCTACTCTGCTCTGATTGGTCAGATGGCCCAGTCTGTTGTGATTGGTCTACTCTGCTCTGATTGGTCAGATGGCCCAGTCTGTTGTGATTGATCTACTCTGCTCTGATTGGTCAGATGGCCCAGTCTGTTGTGATTGGTCTACTCTGCTCTGATTGGTCAGATGGCCCAGTCTGTTGTGATTGATCTACTCTACTCTGATTGGTCAGATGGCCCAGTCTGTTGTGATTGGTCTACTCTGCTCTGATTGGTCAGATGGCCCAGTCTGTTGTGATTGGTCTACTCTGCTCTGATTGGTCAGATGACCCAGTCTGTTGTGATTGGTCTACTCTGCTCTGATTGGTCAGATGGCCCAGTCTGTTGTGATTGGTCGACTCTGCTCTGATTAGTCAGATGGCCCAGTCTGTTGTGATTGGTCTACTCTGCTCTGATTGGTCAGATGGCCCAGTCTGTTGTGATTGGTCTACTCTGCTCTGATTGGTCAGATGGCCCAGTCTGTTGTGATTGGTCTACTCTGCTCAGATTGGTCAGATGGCCCAGTCTGTTGTGATTGGTCTACTCTGCTCTGATTGGTCAGATGGCCCAGTCTGTTGTGATTGGTCTACTCTGCTCAGATTGGTCAGATGGCCCAGTCTGTTGTGATTGGTCTACTCTGCTCTGATTGGTCAGATGGCCCAGTCTGTTGTGATTGATCTACTCTGCTCAGATTGGTCAGATGGCCCAGTCTGTTGTGATTGGTCTACTCTGCTCTGATTGGTCAGATGGCCCAGTCTGTTGTGATTGGTCTACTCTGCTCAGATTGGTCAGATGGCCCAGTCTGTTGTGATTGATCTACTCTGCTCAGATTGGTCAGATGGCCCAGTCTGTTGTGATTGGTCTACTCTGCTCAGATTGGTCAGATGGCCCAGTCTGTTGTGATTGGTCTACTCTGCTCAGATTGGTCAGATGGCCCAGTCTGTTGTGATTGATCTACTCTGCTCAGATTGGTCAGATGGCCCAGTCTTTTGTGATTGGTCTACTCTGCTCTGATTGGTCAGATGGCCCAGTCTGTTGTGATTGGTCTACTCTGCTCTGATTGGTCAGATGGCCCAGTCTGTTGTGATTGGTCTACTCTGCTCTGATTGGTCAGATGGCCCAGTCTGTTGTGATTGGTCTACTCTGCTCTGATTGGTCAGATGGCCCAGTCTGTTGTGATTGATCTACTCTGCTCAGATTGGTCAGATGGCCCAGTCTGTTGTGATTGGTCTACTCTGCTCTGATTGGTCAGATGGCCCAGTCTGTTGTGATTGGTCTACTCTGCTCTGATTGGTCAGATGGCCCAGTCTTTTGTGATTGGTCTACTCTGCTCTGATTGGTCAGATGGCCCAGTCTGTTGTGATTGGTCTACTCTGCTCTGATTGGTCAGATGGCCCAGTCTGTTGTGATTGGTCTACTCTGCTCTGATTGGTCAGATGGCCCAGTCTGTTGTGATTGGTCTACTCTGATTGGTCAGATGGCCCAGTCTGTTGTGATTGGTCTACTCTGATTAGTCAGATGGCCCAGTCTGTTGTGATTGGTCTACTCTGATTGGTCAGATGGCCCAGTCTGTTGTGATTGGTCTACTCTGCTCTGATTGTCAGATGGCCCAGTCTGTTGTGATTGGTCTACTCTGCTCTGATTGGTCAGATGGCCCAGTCTGTTGTGATTGGTCTACTCTGCTCTGATTGGTCAGATGGCCCAGTCTGTTGTGATTGGTCTACTCTGCTCAGATTGGTCAGATGGCCCAGTCTGTTGTGATTGGTCGACTCTGCTCAGATTGGTCAGATGGCCCAGTCTGTTGTGATTGGTCGACTCTACTCTGATTAGTCAGATGGCCCAGTCTGTTGTGATTGATCTACTCTGCTCAGATTGGTCAGATGGCCCAGTCTGTTGTGATTGGTCGACTCTACTCTGATTAGTCAGATGGCCCAGTCTGTTGTGATTGGTCTACTCTGCTCAGATTGGTCAGATGTCCCAGTTCACGCAAAGTGGATTTGCTTTCGCATCACAGTGCATCTTCTTGACATGTTGACAACACAAACTCAAACTCTTTCAGTCTCAGCGACAACTGCAGTGATTGAGGCTCAAAGTAGACGTCGTTCACCGGCTGTCAAAGAAGACCATATGCAAATTTGTTGCAAAGGTTCAAAGCAGGAAGTAAGACTGGAATTACGGACAATTAGTTATTTCTCTAGTGAGACAATAACTCCATTTATCAGCACTTTGCAGACCTTTTACAAACAGCTTTACACACTACAAGAAAGGTCATATCCGAAAAAGCAAAATTGGGGCACTTTAAATTAAAAGGCTCATCTAAATAAAATGTTTTTAACATAAAATAGGTGTTTGCAGCCCATTTTATGTCTGTATTGTTAATGAGGGAAGTTTCAGAAGTGGTGCTTGAATAATGTGCATAAAGTATTCACAGACTATGAATGTGTATTATTAAATTAAATAAGGCAGACTTTGAATTCATGTATAATGAATTAAATGAAATTAGCAATTCACGTTTGCCAAAACTGGAGGAAAAAAAGAAGCTCTGCTAGTGAGTATGATTAGCACTGTATGTTTTCAAATTTATCTTGAGTAAACCTTTACATTATAACCTCACCATACTTCTAATGGTGCGCATGACTGTGTGTCTTACACAGAGAGTTTCTACATCTGAATGGACCTTCTGTGGCCGCACTCATGTGGTCATGACAAAGGAACGGCTGAGCATGACTCTCTCGTTATTTACATCGTTAGCTATAATCATCTCATCAGGAGCGCTGGCTCAAACCCCTCTCTGTTCTCAGACCTCCGCTCTTCAGAAGAAGATTCCACCACAAACTGAAGCTAAATCTTGTTTGGGACCAAAGACGTCACAGTGCTTCGGGCCCTCAAAGCCTGTTACGGACCTGCAAGCTCGCAAACATACCAGCGCCTTCTCCTTCAGGCATCAACACGCCGCTTTTTATTATGACAATTCAGTCCACCAGAAAATAAAGCTCATATAGGGGTTAAAGGGAAGAGATTTACCTTGAGGCTTGAGCAACAGGGCCTTGGGCCGTTCTCCGGTGACCGCCTCTCCTTGTTCGGCAGGTCCATCCTCCACAAAAAGATCTCGTTTTCCTTGGGTGACGTCTCTCTAATGCAGTCTCTTGGCATTAATGCATGCAGCCCTGCAAGAGATACACAGTTTGCATATGTGTGTGATCCGTTTCTCCCGACATGAGGTGCTTACAAGCAAGAATATGCTGTTCTCTTCACAGGTTTAAATAGAATTTGAGAAAATTTGGCATGGTGTGTAAATCAAAAGTCCTTGCAATGCAATTCTCTTCCACTTCTTATAGACTGATTGAAGTGACAACTCTAAGAATAGCAGCGGTAAGATCGGCTCCCAGGAGAAACGTGCGTCGATCTGTGGAAAAGCATTTTCTGGTACAGGTATTAAATGCATGTTTTTGAATTGTGCAAAAGGTAAAATGAATCACGTATCGTTGCATTTAGAATAACTTATGAGCTGTACAATGAAAGTACGCAAACTTTGCTATCATGTAAAAAAAAAGCATGCCCTATGATCATCTAATCTAACACCGCGGGCATTCACTCAGCTCATGTACCTTTTATATCACTTTGGAAAATTTTAATCTCAATGAGAAAATGAATGAGTTTGTGCAATGCACGCTCTTTGGTTTCTGTAGGATTTAAACTCGCGGCTTTCTGACAGTCGACAGAACTGTCATCTCACCACTATACTTTGTTCTTCCTTCTGATTTTACAAGGTATAGCATTAAAAATTTATAAAAACATGTGCCCTAACAGCACAAACTCTTAAATACAGACAGGGAGATTGAAATATCGCTCATATAGTGTAAACGTACCTATTAAGCTCAAGTACCCATTGAGCACACTACTATCTTTGAGCTCAGATTATAAAAAGAAGAAAATAATTGATCATCCTACTTGATGGCTTAACCAATTGATGCGTTTGTTACTATATACCTCCTGTAATTTCAAGCTAATCAGACCATTAGACACTGAGATAGGGGTATTCATGTGTTCACACTGTCTGGCGGCCATTTTGAAAGCTGTCTGAAAACGTTCACCAGAAGAGGCATTTTTTTAAACGTTTAAGCCTTTATTTTGGATAAGTATAACTTCTTACTGCAAAATTAAGAGATTAATGTTTAGATTTTGCATATTATAACATGGAACCTGGATGTGGGAAATAATTACAGTTCGATGCAAAAGATTAAGCAATATAGCGCAGGTGCGACAGAACATTGTTAGCTTACTAGCTGTATAAGATTGTGTGCTACACTATTATATTACTTCACAGGTATTACTGGCTTGTACTTTTAAATCTATTATATTATAAATGTACAGTTTATAGATGTTTTCTGTGGTTTTACACTGCTGTATTTTTTAAAGACTTCATATTATTGTACGGTGAGCTTAAAGGGTGGACTACTATGAAAATCACAGCGTCAGTGTGATATCATTAGTATAATTTCGTAGATATTTTCAGTAATAGCTGTTCATATTAAAATATGTATGAACTAGGGATTTAACGGTTCACGTATTCGTACCGAATGCAATCTTTAACAGGTAACAGTCGGCTTGTTTTAAGCGCGGAACACACTTCAATCCTAGTTCCCAACTTCCCACACGAACATATGAAGTATTCAGTCAATTTTATCACGAAATTCAAAGGATAAATGCCGTTTTGACTTTTGACACTCTTTAATGTGGCGTGACAGATCAAGTCAGTTCAAGCGGCCGCGCGTGAACGCGATCATCTGTGAACGCGATCGATCATCTCTTCATAAAGAATAAACATGAATGAACATCTGAAGGTATGTTGAGGATACATTACAACTTACTGTCACGTATCATATGTGGTTTAATCGCTCAATCAGTGTTTCAACCGCGGAAAAACCTCAATATAACTGCTGTAAACAATATGTCATGTAGCGTCACATTTACCTCAGGCAGTCATTCAGTGTCCACAGCTGTGAGTTCACTAGAGAAATCAACTCTTTCACTAAATATATGCTCTATTTTAGCCTATATATTCATTATATTCTACTTAACCTGTTAATGATGTCTGGATTATTTCATGTATGTTTAAATAAACCGGTCATGAAAATGACAGACACTGTGTTTAAATGATTATATTTCAACAACGAATTGGAGAAAAAACTATTTTATAATTAGATTTAGAAGTTATTGCAAAAACTGCCGTATGTGAGGTTTACATGTTTGTGTACTGTGTGATATTTGAGTGTTGATTATTATACCTTAAAATAAATAGCAACTGAATTTGGGCTAATAGTTTGGGCTCTGTTATTAACCTTTAATATTAATGTGCAAGTAAGGGCTCCCTATAGTTTACAGCATTATCTTCAATAAACGTTTAGTTATAATTTAATTCATTTAAGGACAGACACTTTTTTTTTTAGTAAAACACTGTTTAATAAAAATAAATAAAAAGCAATTTTGAACCGAACCGTGACTTCAAAACCGAGGTACGTACCGAACCATAAGTTTTGTGTGCCGTTACACCCCTAGTATGAACTTAATACATGACCTAGATTATTTATTTAGCAAAATTGTCCTTTTAAATGTAATGTAATATTTATTAATAAAAAAATGTTTGCTGTTCCAATAAAGCTCAGTGCGCTCCCTTTAAGCTCATCCACATTAAACGTCTATGTAAATACTTCATAAACAGATTTTAAATATTAACTCATGGTTGTCACTTCAAGTTAATCTTTATAAAATTATTCTTTAAAAATGCTGTTTAAAATAAGCAAGAATTTCCCCCAAAACATGTTGTGAGTTTAATGGCAACAGGGATGTGCTAAAGGGTGTAAACACAGCCAGACTTTTTGAATTAAATGATGTACATCTCTTAATTAAAATGCTTTTGTCATTTAAAATCAAATTAAATATTATTGTGTGAGACTTCAAACATAACTTCCTGTGCTGAAATCAATTCCCTGTGCACTAAAATGTCTTAATGTATAGACTTTGGTGAGCTTAATAAGTACGTTTACCCTAACCGTCACAGAATCTGAAAAATGTATTGGTTATGAAGCAAGCAAGTGACCGTGTGGCCGAATCACACAAACATCTACAGCAATAACTAAAGTCGCAACTTTTGTGATTCCTGATTTTTTTTAAAAAGAGAAGCCCAACCAAGATCCAGTCCTTATACATGAACACCACAAGCAACATCTAGAAGACTTTCCAAAGTCTCTTGAACCTTATAGGCTGGTAATTTAGCTATTCAAGCTCTGATTGTATATTCTGATTGAACTTGATGAGTCCTTGAGCGCAGCCAGTGCAGTAAATGAAACATCAACTCAACGATACATTTCAGAGGCGGCTTTGAATTCATAAAGCATGCAGCTTTAACATACTGCAGCTTTCTTCACAAGCGGACTTATTTACTTGAGTTATTTAGCAGATGCTTCTTCTGCTTTTCCGAGTCACTACACTTATCATAAAGGGAGGGACAGTCCCTCTGGAGTAACCTGAGGTTAAGTGTCTTGCACAAGGACACAATGGTTCGAAACAGACAGATAATTACTTTGAATGAGAGAACAAAATAGCCCTCAATATCATTACGCCACGGTTCATTCATATACATGTAGCATTTAAGGCGTGCAATGTGTGACCACTTACACACAAAACTACTGTGCATTAAATATAAGGCTATAAAAAATATTTTAACCATTTAAATACTGATTAAAAAAATATTTTGTAGCACCGCATGCATGTTCAGTGACCAGCTCGGATATTTAACCAAAGCACAAGTTTCTCTAGAATTAATGCATTGCATTTATCTTGAAACCACGAGCTCACTTATACATCAGACGCATGAAGGTAAACAGTCTGGTGAATGGATGTGGATGAGTGGTCATGACAACCAGTGCGCAAGTGTGTCTAATTAACCAGCAGCTGATATGAATCCACGCCGAACCCACGAGTGACCACAGGGGGGGAAAAAACACACTCGGAGACTGTTGAATGCATAAAATCCATTGCCTATATCCTAATAAACAGCAATGTTTGCTATAAAACGCAGTAGTCTCCTGAAACCACACGCGCGTGCATAATTAAAAGACGCCAAAATAATGGTTACTATCATTCATATGTCAGTGATTATGATGCACAACAAATTCCAACTAATCCAGCAAACGGCAGTCCACATGCAGACCTACTTTTAACAAGCAGATGTTGTGTTTCTCCTCTTCTAACACGCGCGCACGCGGCTTTGCGCACCGCCGGACCCATTTTAAACCATGTCATGTCTTGTGCGCAATGCACATCCATAATTTGTAAGCAAGAGATGAATTAGGTCACAATATCTAACGCCTGCGTGCGTCCTGGCATATAGAAGAGCAGTTGCGATTTACTCACCAAACCCCACAGTTCATAGGCTATATACGATCCGCGTCCCGGTCTCGCCTTCTCTTGGCCGTTATACAATCTATGGATATGCAAGTGTCCCCGTTGGTCCGGTGCGAGTGTGTATGGAGCAGATCATATGTGTCAGGTGGTTATCACATGGAAAGAAACTTCCCACGGGCTGCCGGAGACGAGGAAAGGCACTTGGTCCTGGAGGGGTTTCCCAACACTTCCACTCACATCCGATTCTTTCGCTTTGAGCTCGATGCGTCCGAATAGTTGAATCTTTTTTTGACGTCAATCTTATAGGTTTTTCACAAGCCTTTCCTGAGAGGTGAGATAGTTTCTTCTGCTTGAAGCGGCTGGATGGATTGAGCTGGAGCACGTGATGAGCGCGCAGATGATCACATCATATGCGTAAAACGCGCACTGATGCCTTCAGCGCTGTTTTAATAAAACGGGCACACTTTATCATAACTTACTTTTTTTTATATATATAAACACGTGATTGCATTTAGATCATTGTGACTTTAAAATGTTTAATGAATGCACACATCATCTAATGATCGGTTCAGCCTTAGATCTTTTGATAATTTATATATTTTTCATATATAGCTAGACATTTGTGATCACAAAACCAGTCATAAGAGTCAATTTTTAAAATAAATTGAGATTTATACATCATCTGAAAGCTGAATAAATAAGCTTTCCATTGATTTGTTAGGATAATTGGTCGAGATACAACTATTTGGAATCTGAGGGTATTGAGATATTGAAATATTGAGAAAATCACCTTTAAAGTTGTCCAAAAAAAAAGTCCTTAGCAATGCATATTACGACTTATAATACATTTTTGATATATTTACGGTTGGAAATTTACAAAATATCCTTATGGAACATGATCTTTACTTAATATCTTAATGATTTTTGGCATAAAAAAAAATTGATAATTTTTTGACCCATACAATGTATTGTTGGCTATTTCCACAAATATACCCGTGAGACTTATGACTGGTTTTGTGGTTCAGGGTCACATTTGATCATGATTTACATTACAGACACGCTGAAAATGCTTAACCCTTTGGTCATGGGTCTCTTTTAACAGCTCAAAAACACCATTGAAGCACAGGGTTGATCCTTAAAGATTTTTTTGGTAATTGTATTACTTTGTAAATCTTCAATAATGTCTGTAAAACGGGTTTTCATTGTTAGAGGAACGTTAGAAACGTACTAAATCACAAAGCAATGGTGTCTCTGAGACGCTGAACAAACAGAGAAAGTCTTTTTTTTTCAATAAAACTTGTGTATGAATGCCTGTAATTGCATTTTTTTTCTACAACAATACATTCAAATCTCATCTGTGTGACAATGCAAAGTGTTATCACTAATTCCAAACATTTCCTATATAGCCTATGATGTGATCTTGTTAGGTCGGTCTTTAAAATGAACACAATCTAACGATTGATGGAGATAAGTTACTTGCCTTGCTTGCGTTTCCACGCGCCTTACAGGAAAACTGTGCCTGCAAATCAAAAGTGACGTCAATATGAGAGAGACAGACACACAGATTCTGTCAATGCCCAAGCAAAATGTCAAACTATCTGTGCAAAGTCAGTCATTGCTCAAAACCACTCAACCTGCATTTATCTGTTCCTGTGTCCGTCCTCCTATATCCAGATCAATTATACAGAGGCCTGGCTTCCAAAGATAAACATTTCTGAAAGGAATGGGTGGCCTTTCCTGAGGTGCATACACATACGGATCACATTTATCCACAGCTGGAAGATTTCGTTTTAGCCACATAATATTTACAGCTATACTTCTTAGTAATCGTCATATTGTTATTATTATACATATTATTTATTCAATCTTATAGCCAATATGGAGTCCTCATATAACATGTTTCCAGGAAAAGGTGGATAAAGGAGACAATGCACATTCCCTTGTTTCCATGGAGATGACCAAGCCATAATATGACAGTAGTTATAACCTTCTGACTGTGGATTATACACATCCTACTCTTGCTGATGCGTGGCTTGTCCATGTAGACTGGAAAGGCAACGAAGGACAAAGCCATTAATGGACTGGTCTTTGTGTTTCTGATTTAAAATGTGAAATGAATCACGCAAACCATTATGGTATTAAATGCACTGCACTTCAATGCAAATGCACGTCATATTCAAAATTGATAACGATTAAGAAACGCATCGTATGTTTAAACTTTGTCAGACAGAAATGGGGTTTTTCTATAAACAAGTGCTAAAAATGCATCGTTTCCTATACATCTGCAGACTTTACATGCACATCTAATCTGAGGGATTATGCCGTTAAAATATGAAAAGTAATAATATAGTGATGACCAGCACACAGGAGAAAAAACAAAAACGGTAGAACATTTTGATGAATATTTGATACTGAAATAAAAATAAAATATAACAAAAACTCGATGTGTGCTTCCCACCAGCCAGTAATTCAGTTTTATTAAAGTCCCCCTGTGGTGAAAATCAAGTTTTTAATGTCGTTTATATGTCTATGTGGTGTTTTAAATATGCTTAGACAAATGTACAGATTCATACATTAACACCATTGCTGAGTATTTTCTCCTAAAAGGGATAGTTCACCCAAAAACAAAAATTTTATATTTTTCAGCTGCTGTGTGTCACTCATATAATGCTTGTCAATGGGGTCGAATTCTATTAGAGTGAAAAAAACATGGACAGACAACTTCAAATTAAACCCTGCGGCTCGTGACGACACATTGATGTCTTAAGACACGAAACGATCGATTTCTGAGAGAAACCCAACAGTATTTATGCAATTAATTCACCTCATATCAGACGAACGCTTCAGCTCTCAAGACTGCCATCACTTCCTGTCAGTGAGGTCAAATAGCAGCCGGGTCATAGATATGTATACGTAGATTCCTCATTCGAGCGATCCACACCATGATCCACGCAGGCACTAATGAGGAATCTATGTATATATCTATGACCCGGCTGCTATTTGACCTCACTGACAGGAAGTGATGGCAGTCTGGAGAGCTGAAGCGTTCGTCTGATATGAGGTGAATTAATTGCATAAATACTGTTGGGTTTCTCTCAGAAACCGATCGCTCCGTGTCTTAAGACATCACTAGGTGCGTTTACATGGAGCACTGTAATCGGTTTAAAAGTCCAATCCGAATAAAAATACTCCATATAAACACCTCAATCGGAATAAAAATGGCCAAACCGAATGAAATTGTAATGGGTTTGAGAGGGGTGGGATAAACCTTTTCATGAACCGATCAAACGAAAAATTCCACCATGTAAACGACCTGATCCGATTACTTTGAGTGCACGTCTTTCTGTGACGTGATATACAGCGCGCGCCTCCTCAACTGAAGAGCGCGCGCCGCGCTCACACCAGGCTAATGTTGACAAGAGAGGAAAGTTCATTTTTCTGAGGTATTAAACTTTTTTTTCGTAACATGTTATGAACATGAAGTTGGAATAATGACAGACATAGCCTGGCTACACCATCTCGACAGCGTTTGTCCTAGGCTTCAACTGCGCCTGACAGAATAATTTATTTTTCTGAGGTGATTCTTACACTTTACGACAAATAATAAATAGCTTTTATAAAACTGTACAAGTCCTGGTGGCCGTTGAGAGCTGCCATTTCAACGGGGAACATTCAAGCTGCTCTCTGTTTCTCATTATAGTTAAGTTAGCTATTTAAAAAAAAAAATTCAACAACTGCTTCAAATTGGTTAAGTAACGTTACCCACAGTCTACTTTAATTACTTTTGTTAATATTTATAACTTTGTGATTATGGTATCTTTCCTTAATCATCTGAAATATATATGTTTAGTACTACTAGTAATGATGCTGAGCACGTCTTGAATGCTTCATTCATGTTTCACCGTATATCCTATATTTTTATTAATAATTTGAGTGCATTTTATTGTTAATTTTGTGTTTTTCAAAATAAATAAATTGAATTCATTTTTGATTCCGCATTCATCATTCACAGCTGTTGAAATAGCCATTGTATAGGACAAATTAGGTTAAACTACTGCATGTCCGCCCACAGAAAAAATAAATAAACATAAAAATTACCAACACAGAACGATCCACGATACGTAACGAATCTGAGGCGGCAGACAAACTGTGTGCGCATGTCACAAAATGATTCCTACTGAAAGTCAGCACATGTAAACACCAGATCGGTTTAGATAACGTCTCATGTAAACAGTCCACCGAATCTTTCAATCGGAATGATTTTAATCGGAATGACAAAAAAGTGCGCATGTAAACGTGGCTAATGTGTCGTCACGAGCCGCGAGGTTTAATTTGAAGTTGTCTGTCCATGTTTTTTTTCCGCTAATAGAATTCAACCCCATTGACAAGCATTATATGAGTGACACACAGCATCGGTTGGAGTTAAAAATCTTAATTTGTGTTCTACTGAAGAAACGAAGACACCTATATCTTGGATGCCTTAGGGGTAAAGCAGAAAAACATCAAATTTTCGTTTTTGGGTGAACTATCCCTTTAAAACTGCAGTCAGTCTCAAAAACATGGTTTGAAGTTTCTGACGTCACAAACTACCTTGTAACCAATCACGTTAATGTGTGATCGTCAACGACTGGATCTCTGAGCTGATGCGAGCGAGTGGAGGCGGGGCTAATTTACATATATTCATTTAAATATATTCATGATTCGCGTATACTAAATGAGGAAAGGGTGTAGAGTTACATTCAAGCTATTTTAAGCCATGAAGACATTTTTTTTCACAGGAAAAAACCTTTAAATATGTTATTATAGATTGTAACCAATCACATCAATGAGTGGATCTCTGCGCTGGTGCGAGTGAGTGGAGGCGGGGCTAATTTACATATATTAATTTTAGGGATGCACGATATATCGGCAACATATCGTTATCGGCCGATAAATGATTATTTTTGATGTTATCGTTATCGGTCCAATAAGAAAATTTGACCGATATAGTCAAGCCGATAGATAATGTATTATTTCCTTCAGCTGAGACGGACGCGCTGTCCACCATGATGGGTTTGAATTGCTCTAAATATGTTTGGAATCACTTCGAAAAGGAAAATACAGTTATGTGCAACATGTGCAGCGCAAGTCTTCTATAATCTACATAAAATGATAATGACAATAGAATAGGCTGTAAAAGAGCGTTGTGTTTCAGCGCGTTTGTTGAGGGAAGAGCGCGCCCACGGAGTTACACCTTCATGACGAGCACAGTCAAATTCGCTTGTGCATTCATAGCCTTTTGTGCATTGTAAGTTGTAATATTATATTTATTATTATTCTGTGTATGTAATATCATATAGGATGCGTTTGGTTGAGTTAATAAACGATGCAGTAGCCTAAAGCACTTCATTGTACCGGTCTGCTTCAGCGCGCGCCCACGGAGTTACACCTTCATGACGAGCACAGTCAAGTTTGCTTGTGCATTCACAGCCTTTTGTGCCATTGTAAGTTGTAATATTATATTTATTATTTTGTGTATATAATCCCATATAGGATGCGTTTGGTTGAGTTAATTAACGATGCAGTAAAGCACTTCATTGTACCGGCGCGCGCATTTCAAACAGAAATGCACAGCATTAATAACTACTGGGACTGTCCTATACATAACACTGCAATGAGAATATTTCTGTTATAAAACGTAGTGAATTCTCTGGGTTTAGTTGTTTTTCAGCGCGCTGTTGTGGGAAGCGTCAACAACGCATTCTGACCAGCACAGTCAAGTTCGCTTGTGCATTCGCGTCATTTTAAGCATATGTAAGTCGTAATATTACGTTTTTGTAGTATAAACATCTGATTAAAGTCATATAGGATGTGTTTCGTTAAGTCAATAACCCGCAGTGCTTCACTGTACCGGTGATCATCTTACGTTTCAGCACGCTCTCAAACAGGGGAAGAGCATCCACAGGAGTTATAACCCTTCACCTATGCGTGATTTTGTGCTAATATAAGTTGTAATATTATATTTATTTTGTATAAATATCTGATTGTTCTCATATATGATGCGTTTAGTTGTTAATTAAACTTCTAAGCGCTTCAGTTTATGGTTGTTCGTTCATTCTCTCCAGCTTCAGCGCGCTCTCAAACAGCAACATTATTCCTAATAGACTAATATTACAGATGTTTACTATTACTGTAATATTAAACATATTTTTTTTTTTCAAAAACACAGAAGCATTATTTTTTATAATTAGCACTTTTATTGTTCTCGTATCATTTCCATCAACAATATGGTTTGATTAAAACCATTTCTTTATCGTCTGTGCGAGGTTATTTCATGCACTTGCGTTCTGATTCTTTATTATGCAGCCTAAGTAATGCTGTTCAATTACTTGTTTGCATTATTTAGGTATATTATTTTTATTTTTTAGACAATATAATTTTGGTAACATTTTACAAATAAGGTCTCATTTTATTAATGCATTAACTATCATGAACAAACAGAGAGCAATAACCTTTGTTTCTTTTAGTAATAAAATGTTTGTGTTTTGTAACAGTCCATTCACAGTTCATACCTAATGTTAAAAGACACAACTTTGGGTCTGAATATGTTGAGATTAACATGAACTAAAATTAATAAATCCTGTTGAAGTATTGTTCATTCATTGTTGGTTAACTAATACTAACAAAAATTAAACCTTATTGTAAAGTGTTAAAAAAAAATTGTCCATAGGAGTGTAAAATTAATTTGAAAAGGTAAGGAATCTCACACTGGTTCAAATAGGCTATTGTGTATAGGTTTGATTTATGTTGAAGTGTTTGGGACATGGCTTTTAATGGTGAGCCTTTTGTTTTTGTAATCAGGCTCTCAGAGTTTATTAAAATTTGTATTTAGATTTATCGGCCAATATATCGGTTATCGGCTTTCAAATATTAAGAATTATCGGTTATCGGTATCGGCAAAAATGTTCATATCGGTGCATCCCTAATTAATTTAAATATATTCATGATCCTAAATGAGGAAAGGGTGTAGAGTTACATATTCAAGCTATTTTAAGCCATGAAGACATTTTTTTTTCACAGGAAACAAACATTTAAATATGTAATTTATAGATTGTAACCAATCACGTCAACAAGTGGATCTCTGCACTGGTGCGAGCGAGGGGAGAAGGGGCTAATTTGCATATATTTATTTAAATATATTAATGATTCGCATATACTAAATGAGGCAAGGGTGTAGAGTTACATTTAAAGCTATTTTAAGCCATGAAGACATTTTTTCACAGAAAAAACTAAACATTTAAATGTCATTTATAGAATGTAACCAATCACGTCAATGAGTGGATCTCTGCGCTGGTGCAAGCGAGTGGAGGCGGGGCTAATTTGCATACCCATTGAATATATTCATGATTCGTGCATACTAAATGAGGAAAGGGTGTAGAGTTACATTCAAGCTATTTTAAGCCATGCAGACATTTTTTTTCACAGGAAAAAAAACCTTTAAATATGTTATTATAGATTGTAACCAATCACATCAATGAGTGGATCTCTGCGCTGATGCGAGTGAGTGGAGGCGGGGCTAATTTACATATATTAATTTAAATATATTCATGATCCTAAATGAGGAAAGGGTGTAGAGTTACATATTCAAGCTATTTTAAGCCATGAAGACATTTTTTTTTCACAGGAAACAAACATTTAAATATGTAATTTATAGATTGTAACCAATCACGTCAACAAGTGGATCTCTGCACTGGTGCGAGCGAGTGGAGGCGGGGCTAATTTGCATATATTTATTTAAATATATTAATGATTCGCGTATACTAAATGAGGCAAGGGTGTAGAGTTACATTTAAAGCTATTTTAAGCCATGAAGACATTTTTTCACAGAAAAAACTAAACATTTAAATGTCATTTATAGAATGTAACCAATCACGTCAATGAGTGGATCTCTGCGCTGGTGCGAGCGAGTGGAGGCGGGGCTAATTTGCATACCCATTGAATATATTCATGATTCGTGCATACTAAATGAGGAAAGGGTGTAGAGTTACATTCAAGCTATTTTAAGCCATGCAGACATTTTTTCACAGGATTTTTTTCTAAATATGTAATTTATAGGTTGTAACCAATCACATCAATGAGTGGATCTCTGCGCTGGTGCGAGTGAGTGGAGGCGGTGCTAATTTGCATATATTTATTTAAATACATTCATTATTCGTGTATACTAAATGAGGAAAGGGTGTAGAGTTACATTCAAGCTATTTTAAGCCATGCAGACATTTTTTCACAGGATTTTTTTCTAAATATGTAATTTATAGATTGTAATCAATCACATCAGAGAGTGGATCTCTGCGCTGGTGTGGGAACTAATTGCTAATTTGCATATTCATTTAAATATGTTCATGATTTGCGTATACTAAATGAGGCAAGGGTGTAGATTTAAGCTATTTTAAGTCATGAAGACATTTTTTTCACCGGAAAAAAAAACCTTTAAATATGTCATTTTGGTGATCAAAGATGAGTTTTAAGGGATACAATGATTAACTACAGGGGGACTTTAACACTAACAACACAGCTGTTAATATAAATATACAGACATTATACACTGTAACGGAAAAAATACGTCGAAAAAAGCAGATAATGGCCAGTACCTTTTCCGGTAGGAAAAGTTTATGTACATTTCTTTCAATCCTAAAACACAACACACAGTGCAATGCCTAATTCAATGCTGGGTTGTTTCAACCCATGTTTGGGTCAAATTTTGGACAAACTCCATATTTGCCCCAAACATGGGTTGAAACAACCCAGCATTTTTTAGAGTGTGGGTTAAAAAACACCTGTGGGGGGAAAAAAATCAATGCAGAAAATTCTTTCATATTAACAAGGTACATTTCCTAGAGTGTCCATTTGCTCTGGACAGAAGCAACGCAATCAAATGTTCATTTCTCCTTCAGTAATTCCAGGGAATGACTCATCCTGTGTAACTGATATCTGTGCTGTGTGATATACCGTAAGTGTCAGGATATAACTGGGTTAAAATAAGACCAATCCACGTCATTTTCTTTACACGGACATGACACAAACGGGTGCCTTTTAGCTGTTGCTTTTAAACAGGCGCTCGGCTTTGAATGATTTTCGGCATTAGTGAATGGTTTGTGGTTTGTACTTGCTCCGAAAGACAGAATTCTTGACCTGGTATTTCTAATAGGATTTTACTAATCCATTCTCGCCCCGTTGCAGTGGCCTGCCGAACAAACGGCTGCTTGACAGGGTCCTTTATAACTGGGTTAGGCCATTTACAGCATCACTGCTACATGACAACAAGTACAGGAAAATCTGTGACGTTGGAATAATAATTACAGCCGAGAAAATGAATAATGTGGTATAAACGCATGTGCAATCTCAACTCCATGAAGACAAACGCTTTAGCTGCAACTGTCTTGACTTCGCGCACAACAAAAGTCCTTGAACTGATTATATGCATACTATGGAGATAAAGTGTACCACCGTTTGCATTTGAGGTCCACGTGTGACGTTATTACCAGATATAAAGAAGGTATTTTTGTGCATAAAAGATAAATCTTGGCCATGCACATGACTTTAGACCGGCCAATAATTATTTAAACGTCCTTGGCCGCACCTCCTTTTTCTGGGAATTCAAATAATAAAAGCACACGGATAATCTGTGCATGATTAATGCGTCTTTCCAGGAAGTTGCTCCTTCTCTCTTTTATGCATCGCTTGCGCGTCTAATGATCTCGATGAAGAGGGAGTTGTGTGCCAGACCCATGAATCATATATTTGTAAATCAGCACAAGCCCTTCTCACTCCCCCAGACCAGAGATGGGAAGACCTACATTTTCTGTGAAGGCGAAAGTGTCGGCTTGTGCAAGAGCTGCGGTCAAACCCAGTGCGTGATATACGATCTTAATCTGCTATTGTGAAACGGACTCATGCGTAATCGAAGTGTTGCAGAACGAGATCCTCTGCTGAACCTTCGCTAAGCCCCGCCTTAGAAATATAACTGACCAATCCGGTTGCCGTATTAAAACAAGCTTTTGCCTTTTTTCCTCATGCAAGCCCTGTGTGCTTGAATGAGTTAACAGAAATGATCCCTGCCAACGGCAAATAAAAATGATTATTAATAATCAGAAATACTAACCAGTCGACTCTCTGGTTGACATGACATCAAAAAAGGCTGTATTTATTGTTTAAATGTAGATCATTTGTCAAAATTATCTGTTCAAATTGTTATTTTCATTTGACATGAAATCATCCTGTCCTGATATACCAAAATATGAAAAAGGAAAATGTGGATGTGTATTGAATTTGAATATTTATGCATGATCTAATTTGGTCTATTTAAAAAAAAAAAAAAAGACCAGTCAAGAATTTACATATTACCCTAAAAATATCCATATTAAGTGTAATCTATAAGTAAATTATATATTTAAAAGTGCAGAAAAAGATTAAAAATAATTAATAAAAATTTATAATAATAATAATAACTATGAACTGGTGACCAAGCCCAATATAATTAATAAAATTATAGTGTAATTTTATTTAATTAATATTTAATAAAATGTATAATTGTATTTAATTAATATTTTATTTAATTAATAAAAATATTTTTTTTTATAATAATATAAATAACTATGAACTGGTGACCAAGCCCAATATAATTAATACAATTATATTGTTTAATTTTATTTAATTAATGTTTTATTTAATATTTAATAAAATGTATTTAATTGATACAAAAAATTGATAGTAATAATAAAATAAATAACTACGAAATGGTGACAAAGCCCAATTTAAGGTCCAAATACTTTAGACAAGTATAATTTTTTATCTAAATTACTAAAACAAAAGGTTTATTTGTCCACAACCAGTCATAAAAATAACATTTAGAACCCTTTTAAAGGGACAGTACACCCAAAAATGACAGACAGTTTATGGACCCTATTGACTTCCATAGTAGCAAAAAAAACTATGGAAGTCAATGGGGTCCATAAACATTCTTCAAAATATCTTCTTTTGTGTTCAGCAGGAGAAAGAAACTCATACATGTTTGGAGCAACTTGAGGGCGAGTAAATGAAGACTGAATTTATTTTGGGATGATCTATCCCTTTAATTTCTATAGTTCTTCAAAGAACCCATTTGACCATGGGCGATATGAAGAACAGACAGTATAATAAAACATCAAGATTTCATTTTTTAATCTTTACAGAACCATACAGAAAACACACTTTTGAAACATACACAGGTTAAGCTGACATTCACGGCTTGAGTGTTCTTGAGCGTCTCTGATTTTGCAGGACGAGCGCTCATAGGGAGAATAGCAACGCTGCTGAATTTGTGCCTTTAATTGGTAAATCTCCCTGACTATGGAGTAACGGAGGCCTAAGGGCTTTAAAGAATCCTTTCTGAAACCTTTTCCACTCTCATGGGCTTCAATACAACCAACTGAAGACATTTTTCCCTCCACGATCTTCAGCTCTGACAACATTTGTCTAAGTGTTTGGTTCGCTAAATACTTTCAGATCATGCTCTTCATGCTTAATTTTGGATCATCTGTTATGGAGTCATTTCTTCAAGGCCTGTCTGTCAAAAAACAGTTTGGACAGTCACGTTGACAGAAATGCTCAAGGTGAACATGAAGTGAATATTACCTGTGTTTAAAACACTTAAAGGGTTAGTTCACCCAAAAATGAAAATTATCCCATGATTTATTCACCCTCAAGCCATCCTAGGTGTATATGACATTCTTCTTTCAGACAGAAACAATCTGAGTTATATTAAAAAAAAGTCCTGTCCAATCCAAGCTTTATGACGGCAGTGAAATGATGGGTCGTTTTTTAGGTCCATAAAAGTGCATCTATCCATCATATAACTGCTCCACACGGCCTCGGGAGGGCAATAAAGGCCTTCTGAAGCGAAGTGGCACGTTTGTGTAAGAAAGATATCCATATTTTAAAACTTTTTAGACTAAAATAACTAACAGCGGATTGCCGTACGCATCGATTTACGGTGAAAGAGTAACCCCTGACGTGATTTACAGGAGCATCTCAAGCTTTTACGCCTCTCGTGGATAGAGCTGGGCAACAAACTCAAGCCCCTCTTCTCTTATCTCCAAATCCTCCGCCATTTCTCTTTAAAAATTCTCGTTTTAGACTCGAATTCATGACCGGTGTTTGTTTTGCTCTATCCTCTGCGCTTCTGCATTCGTCAATACGTATGCATCAAGGGTTCAAGGGTCAAGGGTTACTCTTTCGCCGTAACTTTTTACTCTTTAACTTGTGTACCGCCGGACGCTAGTTATTTTAGTCAATAAAGTTTTAAATATGGATATTTTTCTTACACAAAAGCGCCACTTCGCTTCAGAAGGCCTTTATTAACCCCCGGGGCTGTCTGGAGCAGTTATATGATGGGTAGATGCACTTGATGGATAGATTAACTTTTATGATGGATAGATTAACTTTTATGATGGATAGATGCACTTTTATGATGGATAGAGGCACTTTTATGATGGATAGATGCACTTTTATGATGGATAGATGCACTTTTATGATGGATAGATGCACTTTTATGATGGATAGATGCACTTTTATGATGGATAGATTAACTTTTATGATGGGTAGATGCACATTTATGATGGGTAGATGCACTTTTTTGATGGGTAGATTAACTTTTATGATGGATAGATGCACTTTTATGATGGAGAGAGGCACTTTTATGATGGATAGATGCACTTTTATGATGATAGATGCACTTTTATGATGGATAGATGCACTTTTATGATGGATAGATGCACTTTTATGATGGATAAATGCACTTTTATGATGGATAGATGCACTTTTATGATGGATAAATGCACTTTTATGATGGGTAGAGGCACTTTTATGATGGTAGAGGCACTTTTATGATGGGTAGAGGCACTTTTATGATGGATAGATGCACTTTTATGATGGGTAGATGCACTTTTATGATGGGTAGATGCACTTTTATGATGGGTAGAGGCACTTTGGGTAGATGCACTTTTATGATGGGTAGAGGCACTTTTATGATGGGTAGATGCACTTTTATGATGGATAGATGCACTTTTATGATGGGTAGATGCACTTTTATGATGGGTAGAGGCACTTTTATGATGGTAGAGGCACTTTTATGATGGGTAGAGGCACTTTTATGATGGATAGATGCACTTTTATGATGGGTAGATGCACTTTTATGATGGGTAGATGCACTTTTATGATGGGTAGAGGCACTTTGGGTAGATGCACTTTTATGATGGGTAGAGGCACTTTTATGATGGATAGATGCACTTTTATGATGGATAGATGCACTTTTATGATGGGTAGATGCACTTTTATGATGGGTAGAGGCACTTTTATGATGGGTAGAGGCACTTTGGGTAGAGGCACTTTTATGATGGGTAGAGGCACTTTTATGATGATAGATGCACTTTTATGATGGATAAATGCACTTTTATGATGGTAGAGGCACTTTTATGATGGATAGATGCACTTTTATGATGGTAGAGGCACTTTTATGATGGATAGATTAACTTTTATGATGGATAGATGCACTTTTATGATGGATAGATTAACTTTTATGATGGATAGATTAACTTTTATGATGGATAGATGCACTTTTATGATGGATTGATGCACTTTTATGTTGGATAGATGCACTTTTATGATGGGTAGATGCACTTTTATGATGGAGAGATGCACTTTTTTGATGGGTAGATTAACTTTTATGATGGATAGATGCACTTTTATGATGGAGAGAGGCACTTTTATGATGGATAGATGCACTTTTATGATGATAGATGCACTTTTATGATGGATAGATGCACTTTTATGATGGATAGATGCACTTTTATGATGGATAAATGCACTTTTATGATGGATAGATGCACTTTTATGATGGATAAATGCACTTTTATGATGGGTAGAGGCACTTTTATGATGGTAGAGGCACTTTTATGATGGGTAGAGGCACTTTTATGATGGATAGATGCACTTTTATGATGGGTAGATGCACTTTTATGATGGGTAGATGCACTTTTATGATGGGTAGAGGCACTTTTATGATGGGTAGAGGCACTTTGGGTAGATGCACTTTTATGATGGGTAGAGGCACTTTTATGATGGGTAGATGCACTTTTATGATGGGTAGAGGCACTTTTATGATGGGTAGAGGCACTTTGGGTAGATGCACTTTTATGATGGGTAGAGGCACTTTTATGATGGGTAGATGCACTTTTATGATGGGTAGAGGCACTTTTATGATGGGTAGAGGCACTTTGGGTAGATGCACTTTTATGATGGGTAGAGGCACTTTTATGATGGGTAGATGCACTTTTATGATGGATAGATGCACTTTTATGATGATAGATGCACTTTTATGATGGATAAATGCACTTTTATGATGGTAGAGGCACTTTTATGATGGATAGATGCACTTTTATGATGGTAGAGGCACTTTTATGATGGATAGATTAACTTTTATGATGGATAGATGCACTTTTATGATGGATAAATGCACTTTTATGATGGATAAATGCACTTTTATGATGGTAGAGGCACTTTTATGATGGGTAGAGGCACTTTTATGATGGATAGATTAACTTTTATGATGGATAGATGCACTTTTATGATGGATAGATGCACTTTTATAATGGATAGATGCACTTTTATGATGGATAGGTGCACTTTTATGATGGATAGATGCACTTTTATGATGGTAGAGGCACTTTTATGATGGATAGATGCACTTTTGTGATGGATAGATGCACTTTTATGATGGATAGATGCACTTTTATGATGGCTAAATGCACTTCTATGGACTTCAAAAACAACCAAACAAGTCACTGCCATTATAAAGCTTGGAAGAGCCAGGACATTTTTAATATAAATGTCATATACACCTAGGATGGCTTGAGGGTGAGTAAATCGTGGGCTAATGTTCATTTTTGGGTGAACTATAACCCTTTAAATAATCTTCATCCTCATATCAATTAAAGCCAGGTCTGTATTTCTTTCCCTCTGGTTATTTAGCACATAAACACTCTGATTCGATCATTCTGAAAGTCTTACCTCCTCTACATTGATGAATCACATTACCGCAATCTTATGTCTCAACTGTAAAGCCTTTGGCTAGGACATACTGTAGTAATATGAGGACTTTAATATAATGCACTGTAAACCCGAATAAGCTAATCAGTTACAACAAAATTTTAACTATAAAAAGTTAAGAAATTAAAAGTTTGGTAATCAGAACTGGCAGAGTTTTATTTTGTACTTGTACATTTTAATGAAATATTTGAGTAAGCCAATTCATACACACTAGGGATGTCACACGTACCGATACTTCGGTACCAAGGCGGTACTGAAATTATAAAAATGTGACGATACCATAATTTCTGTAGTACCGACTCCAGAGTATATTCAGTACCCGCAACTGCGTTCAGTCGCTTCCGTGTTTATCTAAGCGCAGGGCTCCAGACTTTAGCCGAATATATACTAGTGTCTGTGGATATTAAACTGCAAAATACTATTTAAATATTACTCCTGCATGTTCTGCGTCTCTGTGTGAATGTATATGAGGACACAAACGCATTTACCGTCACTTCATGAGAATTTACATTTCACGTGTCATATCATGAACAGACACTCAAAGGTCTTCATGGCAACTCGTCAAAATAAAAGTTGGTTTAAAAAAATTGAAATTGGCAATATATCAGGCTACTGTGGTAGCCTACAGTAGATTTAGCGCCGTCTCTATGTAATAATAATACGTCTCTACTACTAATAATAATTGATGGTTGATTTATTTTTCACTTGATATTTTTATATAAACAATGTTTACTTTGTATAAAGCCTTTGAATCTTTATGTATTATTTACTTATAATGATTATCATAAATAATAAATGTAATACTTTTTTAAAAATTTAAATAGTAAACAAAAAATATATATATATTTAGCTGTGGTACCGAAATTGGTACAGAGTACCGTAAAAGTTTGATGGTATAGGTACCGACTACTGGAATTTTGGTACCGTGACATCCTTAATACACACATTTAACTTAAAACAATTATCATGTAATCATTAGTGTGAAAAGCTTTAACTACCTAATTCAGTAAATGCTAACTTGCTAATTGGTAACACAACGCTTTGATAGCCATAGCATAGCACTTGCTGAATGTGTACGACAGTATAGAACATTTAATATATATCTGTTCTTAAACTAAGCTAAATTAGCATAGCAAGACATTAAACACTACTAAATACCCACTTCTTACACAGTAAAAAACATGATATAACACTTCATTTTAGCATTTACTCTCCCTTTCGAGTGTCATGGCAAAGCATGCTGGGAAATAGACATCCCAGCCCATTTTTCAGTTAAATTTAAGTTTGTCTAAATCAAAAGAAACAAGTTCACAAAACAATTCAGATTACTTCAAATGTGTCCGTTTTGTGAACTCAAAAGAAAAAGGAAGTTATAAACACTCATAAAAGTTCATTTGATTGAACTCATTTGTTCAATTTAAGTTGGCTCTACTCAAACCAATTCATTATATTGAGCGTTAGGGTTTACAGTGCGTGATGTTGGAATATTATGTGTTTGATGCACTATTTTGAACAGAAAAAAACTAATTCTAATACTTTGCACTGCCGTAATAAGGGTAGTGTTGGTTAAAATTAGGGCTGTGTGATATTGAAGAAATATGCGATATCCTTGTTAAATAATGCGATATTCGATACGATATTGCTTTAAGTGTGTAAAATCTATTTAAATGATATTAAAACAATTATTTAAAAACTGAGAATGATACCATTTATGTGTTTCACATTCTTTCTGGGAAAAGAAAGCATCGCTACAACTTCTGAAAGTGACCAGCAGTGTTTTAGCAAAAATTTATGTCACAAATCTGACAATATAATTTTAATGTAAACAAACAAAAAATGTAATGCCAATATTTAAATACCTTGACTGTTCGAGTGTGTAACAAGACACGAAACAGAACTGAAGGGATCACACGCTTTCAGAGAGGCGGCTTGTGTGCGTGTTTCGGTGTGTGTGTCAGACAGCGCAAGACTGCAAGGAGTTGTTTTTCGCAAGTTATTGCGTTTAATAACTCTTTTTAACGTCAAGCAAGTCACATAAGTAACAGTCATGTGCCCAGTCTATTCTCTGCTATATGCGTCGACCCAAAACATAACATTTTCACAATGTTGAAGTAGCCTATTAAAATCATTCAGATATTGCGTGCCCTTGCGATATGCATATTGCGATATCTACATTTGCGATATTTCGATATATTGTGCAGCCCTAGTCCAAATCACCCCGCGTGATAGTAACAATGACACTTGAGCAAACATAAATGATGTAGCTGAACCTACAGGGCCTTCCAGGGTTCCCAATGATGGACACTGTCGCAGCTACAGAAGGATTGACTCCTCTATTGATCGGGAGTCTGATGGGCATTAAGCAGGTGCTCCAATTAATGAAAGTACTTAAGACTTCTTACACTGGTCAGAGGATGTGACGGACGCTCTTGACCAGCACAGCCAGCTCAATTCCCACTGCAATTAACCTTCCAGACACCCAGTTTAGGATCAGCGGATGAGAACAGCTTAAAATTGGATCAGGAATGACACATGAGCAAAACCTTTGGCACGGTGACTGTTTTCGCATCCTGTTTTTCTGGACTTCAGCACACGATCACAGCACAGGCAGAATGTGTGTATAAGATAACATTAAACAACAGTTGTGGCGTAAAATGAAGAACAAATACTGCAAAGAAATTACGAATGGTCGGATTTTCTGTGCCGCTGTCGTGACAAACTTCCTTGAAATCGGGTCTCTATCAACTATCAGTTAATGATTATACTCAGTACATATGAATGATATTCATTTATAGCTATATAGTGCATAATAAAGCATTTATCACTTGATAAACTGTTAATCAATTAATAAAATATAATAGCATCTTAAGTAAATAATTGTACATTACATTTCTTTTTTTAAATGAAATATTTGGTCATTTAACACTGAATTTAACACGTAATAATATTAAAGATGATTGTGAATACGAAGTGTGCCACACAAGTCCTGAAAAGTGAAACCAAAGCGTTTTGATCGCCCCCATGTGGCTAGTCCAAGTATAGCTCTGTGTAACCCAATGGGACGTGAGACAAACTAAACAGTCAAATTACACCTCAAATACATTGGTTTGTGTCATTATAGGCCGTTTTTATCACGCTGATGTAAGTTCAAGTGTTTTTTTTTAATACGTTTGGTTTTAGTTCGTTATTTGATGCAATAAAAACTTTATGATTTTATGACAGCTTCTCTGATCGAACTAGTCACTGAGGCATCAACTGACTTTTTTCAGGATTTTGGGGAGGAGATTGGATTTCCATAACTGTTTATTTCACGATAACATAATGAGTAGTCCTGCAGTAAATTGTACTAACCAATTCTGCGGGAGTGTGGGCGGGGCCTTGACACAGCGATCACGGTCACTACTGCGCATTCAGGTCCCGAATCAACGCAAGATTTCAGTGCCATTATGGGACATTGGCGGCTTATGTAGGGTAAGTGCAAATGCATGTATAAACGAAGATATCTTAATTCTGGTATCTGTATGCTATGCTAGTACATAAGCTAACCAACACAGACATTAATGGTCATTATAACGTAATTCAAACAGCATTTATCATAACATGATTTTAAAGGAATTGTAATCAGGCGCTAAAGAGAGTACCTATTAAAAGTAACTTGAGCCAATGGGGGTTCTAACAGAGACCTGATATCGAGGAGGACCTGATTTGTCACTTCACCGCCATTAAAGCTGCAGTACGGAATATAATGTCTTTTGCGCAAAAATGTCTTTCCACTGTTGTTTTGTTTCAAAACAACAGTTTTAAAGTAAATAATGTTACAAAATGTAGGGAACACAGACAGTCGACATAAAGGTGCGTTTACGCAAAGTCGAAATATTCCGACTTGTAAAAAGCGTTCACGTAGAACTCTTAACTACAATTGGTAAACTTCGACCTCGATCACCTGACTTCTGCAGATTCGTTTTAGCACTGATAGTGTGTCATATGGTGTGTGTTCAAGTCCTCATGGGAATTTTCTGTTTACGAGGTGGGAAAACGTGTTGATGACATCGGGTACATTAAAGTCACTTTCGCTGGAGGGGCGAAGTCCATTGACTTCCATTCATACGCATGCAAGTGCGTCAGACAGGAAACGTAAGCTCATGCGAAAAGTTTCGCTGTATTCCAAAGTTCAAGTTTGGTGAACTCTGACCTGCGAATTTGCATCACGTGAGGACGTGTGACTGGTAGAACATCGATTGGTCACGGCTCAACCTATAAGCAGAATTTAAAAATATATATATTTCGAGTAGATTGATATTTTATATATTATTAATCGTTATATGTTGAATAATACATGTTTATAAAAAAGTCACGACCATTACAGTGTCCAAAGAAATTTCGCATGCTCAAAGTCTAGTGTGACCGCGGCTTAAAGGCCAAAGTATACTTCACTTTTTACACGCACGCAAGGGTCAGTGAATATTGCGCACGACACAAATTTTGTCATCAGAATAGTTACATGCATACTGAACGCACACTGCCGGATTTTTGTAACCGCGCGTACTTTGTACGCCCAGGTCGCACATGCACATTTAAGTTTTATGCAGTAATTAAATGGGCGAGAGATTACACAAAACTTAGATGAACATCTGTGTACGCATACAAGTCAAAACTTTGCAAGGCTGTGCGTTTATCTGGGCCCATACGCGAAACAAAAACAAAGTATACTTAAAGGTTTTAGATGGCGGTGTACTCTCTTAATTAACTACACAAAAATACAGCAAGGTTTTTAACTACAAAATGAAGAACAAAGAGCATCAGGTGTACTTTTGCTTATTAATCAATTAAAAGCGACATTAAACTTTATTGTTACATGTTAAATTGCAATGCTATCATATTAACTTGTATACAGAAAAGCCTAACAAATACCTTTAAGTACTATTATACCGCGATGTTTCACACTGACACGCCCCAAAATAGTATACATCGGTGAATATTCCGAGCTTCCCACTCGTATTAACGACATTGTGGTCATGTGCGTTCAACTTGTAAATACGATCTTTCCGACATGACTTGAATACGCATCATTTAGATGAACGTCTACTAGTAGTAGAAAGTAACGTGTTGTCGTCTCGTAATTGTGAACACTATGTCTTACCTGTTTAGAAAGAAAAACGCCATATCTGGATTGGTTTTAAATCCTTCCTTTGAAGTCTCGGAGTTATCCCGATCTCCGAAAAGCAGTCCGATGTTCATTTGAGTGGCATATGGTTTTGTTGTCACCTTTCCTTTTTGCTTGTAAACTGTTCTGAACGAGGCTTATTTGTACAACAAATGCCTCCTCAGGTGGTTGTTTTTTAAACAATCCATTGTGTTGTTCGTTTGTCATCATGGCTATCACAAATATTAAGAAAACTCCCGCCGCACCAAACACGCGCTGACGGACTTTTTCCTCTCGGACGTGACATCACTGCGCACACACTAACGTGACACTGACATTTCCCGCGATATCCGACCCACTGCTTTAATTTTAAATCATTATTTATAAGCTTACCGTTGTGAATCGTGGTACGGCAATGAGACATTTTTTAAACACAAATTTTTAAAGCACTTGCTCAATATTATTTTAACCAAAAATATCCCATGCAGCTTCTTTTTTTTACTTAAATGTGTAATGACATTTTCCCCCCCAAAATAACCACTAGATAAAATCAAGTTTTTGTTGTTGCTATGGACTACGTTGACTACCGCTAAGCATACACTGGTGGTGACATACCTGCGAGAAAACAGATTTCACGTTAAGATATATAATTTAAGTTAAAATTAAAAGCTTTTTTGCAGAACATCACACCCAAATAGCACACGTACATCGCGGAGACGTCTGTGAAAGAGCGTAGCGTCTGATTAAGATCGCATTCCATTTTTATAGTTCGACTGTTTTATATATGATATCAGAAGAGCAAGGCCTGTAGTTAGGGATTAGCTACTTGTTATTTAAGGAAAATATAATTATTTTCCAGAATGACAATGTTTTATTTTTCTCTCTAACAGTCTTGGGGCTTCCCACTATCATAAATACTGTAGTTAGCATGTTTTGAACATCACATTCTTTGATTTTCCATTAAATGTAATCTAACTAGGTGGTTAAATTAAAATATTTGGACTTTATATTTAAAAATTACCTCACATTAGCATCAGCTAGCTAGTTAGCCAGCCAGTTAGCATCAGCTAACAATATATATGTTCATTAATAAATGGTTCATTAATACATTTTCATATTTATTTTGGCTTGTCTTTTTAATTTCAAGCTAAAACATGCTTGTACTCTGATTTTGCTGTAAACATATAGCCTAAAGCAAATTGCTTTGTCAGAGTGGGGGCATTTTACCCCACCTGTGTATGAATTACATTTTTGGGAAAACTGTATTTTTTTTTATACTTGGTTTATAATTTAGGTCATTATCGCTAACTAGGATAACTATTCTAGACACATTCAACTTTTGTTTTACGTTTTCCTCGACTCTAAATTAGAAAATAATTCAGATTCCGATTTTTCTGGTAAAGTGCATAGTGGTTAAGAGAACAGAATTTACATTTACATTTATTATGGCAGATGCTTTTATCCAAAACAACTTACATTGCATTCAAGATATACATTTTATCAGTTCATGCACCCCCTGGGAATCAAACCCGTGATCTTGGCCTTGCTAGAGCCACGCTCGACAGCTTGAGCTACAGTAAATTTCCGCTAAAGTGGTGAAAGGAACCACAATAATGACCCACATTACAGTAGCCTTCCTGTAGATCACATTGCAAACAGAGAATAAAGCAGCGAAGAGATATGGGGTGAGCTTTCCTTCCGTGCAATGCAGCGAGATGTGTAAGTGTGCGTTACACACACCTCAAGCTGTAGGAAATTCACACGGATGCCAGGGACACGACTAATCGCGAGGTACGTCTAAAAAGCTGACGTTTAGAGGGCTGATTCAGAACATTGTGGCTGTCAGCATAAAAAAAAGAAAACTACGGTTTTAGACAAATCCGCTACTAATGAGTTGAAAGCAACACGTCCCTCAAGCCCTGTTCGTAATCCACTTATATAAGTGTCCTTTCTCTTCGTTCTTTGAGAACACAATCAAACAATGTGCCATGATACTTCACGCTGAACGCCGGCTTATTTGTTGAACTCTGTTCACCGCTTCGACATCAAGTTGGCACGCGCCCTAAACATAGTGATTTAAATGAGCTTGGTGAAGTTGAGTGCATATTGTATCCTGCTTCTTCCGTCTCTGTTTTGAAGTCCATGCATCTATCCATCATAAAAGTGCTCCATGTGGCTTCGCTTCAGAAGGCCTTTATTAACCCCCCGGAGCCGTGTGGAGCAGTTTTATGATGGATAGATGCACTTTTATTGACTTATTCACTGCCATTATAAAGCTTGGAAGAGCCAGGACTTAACATAACTCCGATTATATTCGTCTGAAAAAAGAAAGTCGTAAAACACCCAGGATGGCTCGAGGGCGAGTAAATCATTGGCTACTTTTCATTTTTGGGTGAACTATCCCTTTAAGACCTGGCATAATGGGTGTGGGGATCTTACCTTGACTTCGATTGAGACAGGAGCCATTTTCTAGACAACAACTGTATACAAGTTTTTACCCTCGGAAACCTTAGGGGTGAAAATCAATGAAGCAAGAAATAAATAATTAAGAACACGGAGACATTCGATACCACAGTATTTCACTCGTATTATTAAACTGTATTCACATTACAACATCCACAATGTTCAGCTTGTGACAGGTTCTAATAATCTCAATATATATTTTTCTGTATGTTACATTATACCAAGAGGCACTTCCAGTAAGTCTGGCAATAGAGGAGCTACAGTATAGTGTCTAAATTACAAAACAGTAAAAATAAATAATGTTTATCTAAAAGACTTCTGTTGTCGTTTTCATCTTTTTCGTCCCTTTTTTTGGCTTTGTTTTTGTTTCGTTTCATTTTTAACCTGTACACAATATCGTTTTGTACAAAATGGAACAACAATCAGCGATAAAATGAATATTTCACTTTACGAATACTGGTGATTTACACAGTTCCCCTTTCTATAGGTATTGCTACATGTGTTAAGTGCAAGATACAAGTGAGAAGAAAAATAATTATTTTGTCAGTGAAGTGCCGACTAAATATATATATATAAAAAAGTACAAGTCTCATTTCTCTTTCTCAGAGAGGTGTAAAGCTTGTTTGGTTCTCAAGGTGAACGAAACGGGTGCCACACGGTTATCAGACAGCTGAAGATGAAGGAACGAGCGACGAAGAGGAAAAATATCAAAACCATCATGACGTGCAACCTCTCCCGGGAAAAAAAAGAAACTAAACAAATCTGGAGGGATGCGACCCAAGTCATCGTGCATTTCTGCAATACCTGTGCGGGTATTTGAGCTGAACTGTACAGACTGCAATATATTTCACTCCTAGGGGCATCTGTTATGTGTGAAAAAGAAGAATTTAGTCAAATGACATTATGAACATAATGTGGTTTGTCCAGGAGCCACCAAACGCAGATCAGAGCTGAAAACCGACCAATGAGAGGCACGTGTAGGACAGGGGCGCATGCTGCCATGCCAACACACACACGCACACACACACACACACACGCGCAAGCACATCAAAATGTGTAGGATCGCTGGCTAATTCCACAGTTTTTGTTAAGTCTCTCTGAATACTGTCTGGGCGGAAGCAAATCTGAAATAATGGGCCTGTCTTTGATGATTCTGGGTTTGAAACACTAGCAATGACCTTTGATCGTCAAAAGACTCGCAAGCAAGCCAATTCCCAACATGTGCCCACCGCTCTTATGCAAATCACTTGGTAATGACATACATTTTTCAAACAGAGTGGGCCTCCCATCATCCAACAGTAAGATGAAGAGCCCAGCCATATTGCATAATAGATTCTTCCATAATGTCAAACTGGGAAATAATGTGTTTAGGGGGATTTGATATTATCAGTTCAATTTATTTCGGGAAATATCCCAGCTAACAGGGAACGTTCTGGCAAGGTTCTCTCAAAGTTCTTCCAGTAATAGAGCATTAACGGTGCACTATGTAACATTTTTGCAGTAAAATATCCAAAATGTTTTCAACTATTTGCAAATCGTGAGAAATTGCTATTTTAACCAAGGAACCGGGACGTGTGAGGGAGTCAATGACGTCATATCTGCGTTCCCCTCAGTTTCCGGTTTTATTTTGCAGAAACGCTTTACTATCACTGCAGTGTGAACAAGTGTCATAGCAGCCGCCGAGTAACGTCATTTTCAACACACTCAGATGTATCTAATATAATAAACAGAGCTGCGTTACCTCATACTCATGACCAGAAAAGCGGAAGTGTCATAATAAAAGTCCCGCTGCTCGCAAGGCGTGTGTTGCGTTCATCTTATCAACAATCGCTCCAGCGGTTCCTCAGCTCCACAACACTCGCTCCTGCTTCTGCTTCACACTACAGTAACATTAATAATCACATCCATGAACATGATTTCTGCCGATTTCTGCCGATTTTCTTTCCCACTGGCTGTGAGTTGAAGACCACATGTCCCAAGATTCTGCGCTCAAACGTGGCGTCATCAAACTATGCCTTTGTTTTGAATAGGCGACCTCTAGAGGACAGAAAAGTTACATAGTGCACCTTTAATAGAGCATTCGTTCTAAGTTATTTGGTCTATGATCATGTTCTCAAAACGTTAGCACAAAAACAATATTTATATACACTGTAGTGTAAATCCGAATATATTGGCAAAACTAAAAAAAAAATCGAGATAATCCGTTACATCAAATTTTTTTAAGTTAAAAAATTCAGTTTAAGCAGAACTGGCAGAATTTTTTAATTGCTCTTAACGTAAAATATTTGAGTAAGCTAATTCATACATTTAACTTAAAACTTAAAACATTTTTAGTAGTGGAAATTTGACATTAATCTAACAGAAAAATCATTACATAACTTCATTTTAGCATTTACTCTCCCTTTCGAGTGTCATTGCAAAGCATGCTGGGAAATAGAAATCCCAGCCTAGTTTCAGTTAAATTTAAGTTTGTCTAAATTAAAAGTTCACAAAACTCAAAACAATTCAGATTATTTAAAATTTGTCCGTTTTGTGAACGCAAAAGAAAAAGAAAGTTACAAACACTCATAAAAGTTCATTTGATTGAACTCATTTGTTTAATTTAAGTTGGCTCTACTCAAACCAATTAATCCAAACCAATTTTGAGCGTTAGGCTTTACAGTGTATCGTTCATGGAACTCTTTTCCCGGAACGTTTTTAAATGTTACTTGTAACGTTTGCAAAATGATCAAATGCAATGTTCATATAACCAAGAAAAAACATTTAATAAACCGGACGTTTCGAACGATTAGAGACCATTTGATATTTATGTTATCTGGGATAGAGCGAGAACAACTTTGATGCATGACGTCCACAACAGTGCACAGATCCTTAAAAGCCAGACCTTTCACACTTATCCATACATTATTGTGTTTTATATTCTATTTTTTATTATGAGAACAAATTCAAAATGGCAAACTAAAGTGATGCAGCAAGTACAACTACTATCTGTTATTGCAGTGGACAGTAACGCTCTCAAAATGCGTTATTTTTGGAAAAAGACTGGGATTTAATTTTTTTTCTTTTTTTTAAAAAAGGGTAATAAAAACATTAAGACTATTATTTGTGATTTAATAAATCATGCACCAAAGGGTTAATATCTCTGGCCTGGGGGTTACAAATCTACGGCCTAATGCAGAATTATAATAAAAATGGCGCCATGTACAAATAAAAAGTACTCATACTGCCGCCACACACACACACACACACACACTCACAAGCACACATGGCCTATACATGCTCCTCCAATTACTAAGAAGACCAGTTACAGCAGGGCTGTCCAACCCTGCCCCTGCAGGGCCACTGTCCTTCCACTTCAACCCTAATTAAACACATCAAGGGCTGTGTCCGATAATCACCCCTTATTCCCTTAAATAGGGCACTATATGAGGCGACAGTTATTTTTAGTGGTGTCCGAAACCATAGTGGACGCTATCGAGTGCACTCATTCAATCCCATAATGCACCGCAATAAGCTAGAGAATACCCACAATGCACTGTAAGGGACGTGCCGAACAAAGTCCCGTATTTGACCAGAAGATGGCGTCTGTGGGTGAATCATCCATCCATCCATTTCCCAAACCACAAAAAATTAAATTATTAATAACTAAATGTTCACCTTTTGATTGGTATTGTTGCCTCTAGTAATTATGTGTCTGATTTTTAATTTACAACATATTTTGGGTTCATTTTAAGCCAGCCATATAGTCATTTTTAGACGATAGTTCAACTGCCCAGCACGTTGGTCAAACATTTAACCCAACCACTGGGTTTGTCCATTTTCAACCCAACTTGGATTGTTTTTAACCCAGTGAGTGTACAGTGTAATATCATACAGGTCTAAATTACTTTTTAATTGATTATTAAATTGTTTAAGTTAAGGTTTCCATGACAAGAGTTCATTACTACTGGAGATGCCAGTTTGCAAAGTTTCAAAGCGAAAATCTATTCAAAAGCGGCGGGACTAGTGTCCAAACTCACTCACTCCCTCAAGTGGACTATATTAGTGGACTAATGTAGGGAACAGTGAATGAGGGTATAGGGGGCGATTTCCGACACATACTAGAAACCAGGCAGGTGTGTTGAGGCAATTTGGAGCTAAACTCTACAGGACAGTGGCCCGCCAAAGAGCAGCTTCAACAACAAAAATGGTGTTTTCATACTTAAGGGAGAATGGATTTGAAGTCATATTTGGCACACACACACACACGCTTGAGCTGTGTGATAGTTACACAGCAACAAAAAGAAAGTGCAATTGGAAACGCTACCAATGTACTGTACACATAGGGTCGGTATTGCTTAAATAATTGGCTGAACTACATTGCACCACGTTGCCTGATAATATTAAGGCTTACTCTGCATTGCGATCGAAGGGGACGTTTTTAAAGATGGGTCCAAATCACATGACCGCCGCGCTTTTAATTGGCTCTCCTTCAAAGTGACTGAAGGCATTGGACTCGGCCTGATTAAACATCGGACTGGAGGTGATTAAGCCCGCAGAAGTGTTTCATCTCGCCGTCACGAGCAATCTGCCTCGTTCGGGACATCAAAGGCGAGCGCGGACAGCCGTGTCAACCGGTGCCCGTATCTCACATGCGGCACATGGTCTCCGGGTCCGCTCATGTGAGAGGTACGGCATCCCCTGGGCTGAGGAGCTCGCAGTCACTCACATGCCTGCCTGCATTACGGCGGCGGCTGCGTGAGACGACTGTGAAGCATAACCACGGCCTTGTTTTGAGGGAGAACATGCGACTGCGGGGGAATGCGGGAGCCCGAGGCTCTCCTGTGCGCTCCAGTCCGCGCTTTTGATCAGTGAAACTTGCCAGAGCAGTTTAGTCGGCTCTCAAAACTTTACTAAGAAGCTTAAGTGCAAGAACAGACGGGGGGAGAAAAACGGGGCTGTCCGCAAAGTTTCGGAGAGCAAATGATAACGAGAGGAATGATGTGATGTGCTACATGTGTGTGTATATATATATATATATATCAAATCACCTGGTAAAACAACAATTGGGCTATTGTTTAAAAGGCCATTAAGAAATTACACTTTAAAAAACAACTAAAGATTCCCTTTGTCCTCACAAATCAAGATTCAAAAGATTAAAAAGTTGCAAGAAAGTCCGTAAAAACCAATGAATCCTTGTACCGTTATCCAAAAACAGTCTGATCCTGAGAAACGCAAGATCTCAGTTCATGGACGAATGGAATGCCGAGGGAAGAGAATGACGGGCATTCGGAAATGGGACATCTGCAATAGAAAGGACCTCTGGAAAGGAAAAGAAAGAGCAGTGACACCGCACGGGAACATATAGTGTAGCCTTTTCACAAATGCATGCTGTTTCTGGGACGTTTGCGTTCGTCCACTTGCGGATGATGGGATTGGTGAGCTGGCGAGAGTCATGGTGGATTGATTTCGCTTTCCCGACTTTGACACTAAGCTCCTCGGAAACGCTTGTCGAGGAGAAGGGACGAGCCTGCAAAACTTGTGTAGCTGCAGGTCACTGGGACCCCTGTCGTAGTTTGGGGGGTTAAGGTGCAGCTGGAGGTGTTTCGCCAGAAGGACTTGCAAAACTGACCAACATAACGTCTAGAAAATATAGGAAACCCCCCCTAGGAGAACCCTATGTCCTGGTCAATTCTAGCCTCAAACCTCACTTTACGGGAGAGTCTACCGCTAATAGTTCACCACAAACCCCTTCCCACCCTGTTTCCTTTAGGCACATGTTCCCCAAGCATCTACAGTGTTGTGTCTAAGTGATGTGCTGGCAACCATTTCTTAGGAGTCTCGCTTGCCTATAAAAAGCTTTCAGACAATGTTCCCGTCTAAAACCGGCAAGTCATTCATTCTGGATCCTTGTCTTCAGTTTCCTCTCGTTTTCCCATTAGCTCCGCATCGTCTTCTACAGTTGTTGTGTCTCGTTTCGCAGTCCCGTCTGCTTCCGCTACAGTCGCTCCATCTGTTTCCTCAGGTACAGGACTCTCCTCCTCCTCTGTCGACTCCTCCTCCTGGTCGTCTGTTGGCTCCTCCTTGCTCCCTGGCTCCTCCTCCTCTTCATCAATGGCTAGGATTGACTCAGGGGTGTTACTGAGGCATGTGGACTCCTCCTCCTCTTCGGTCTGGCTTTGGGACTCTTCTGCGATGACTTTCTTCCACATCTCATGGTTCTCCAGCAGGTGCTGGGTGATCGGGCAGAACACTTTCCGTCGTTTCTTGGGTGCTGGTTTCTCTACGAAAAAAGGAAATAAAGAGAGTGTTAAAGGGTTTGTCATACTAGCAGCTTTAAGTGATGATTTAGAGAAATGTTGCAAAAATAATCAATACAAAATTTGAATGGATTATTAATGATTGATTTGATTAAGTAATAGTAATATGATTAAATAAAAAAGCCAAAAAATATATAGTATTGAAAATACAGTTTCTAATTGATAACAGATTGAAGCTATGAATTGCATTTTTGAAGAGAAATGTTGCATGTAAAAGTAAAAAAAATCTAATTAATCATTAAATAATTTACTTGATTAAATAATAATAATATGATTAAATAAAAAAATATGCAAAAATATATCTTATCGCTTTATATATATATATATATATATATATATATATATATATATATATATATATATATATATATATATATATATATATATATATATATATATATATATATATATATATATATATATATATATATATATATATATATATATATATATATATATATATATATATATATATATATATATATATATATATATATATATTTGGGCTGTCAAAAGATTAATCGCGATTAATCTCATCCAAAATAAGAGTTTGTGTTTACATAATATATGTGTGTGTACTGTGTAATTATTATTTATATATAAAAACACACACAAGCATGTATATATTTAAGAAAAATGTATTATTTTTATATATATAAAATATTTATATTTATATATAATATAAATTATATAAATGTATATACAGTATATACATGCAAATATTTCTTAAATATATACATGAATGTGTTTGTATTTATATATACATAATAATTATACAGAGTACACACAAATATATTATGTAAACACAAACCTTTATTTTGGATGTGATTAATCACGATTAATCTTTTGACAGCCCTAATATATATATATATATATGTTGTATTGTAAATACAGTTTCTAATTTGACTAACAGCTTATTAAGTTATGAATTACATTTTTGTAGAGAAATGTTGCATGTAAAAGTAAAAAATAATACATAAAACATTCTAAAAACAAATTAATTAAACAAAAAAAATGCAAAAATACAATTTATCATTTTATTTAAAAATATATAGTATTGTGAATTACAGCTTCTTATTTGACTAACAACTTTAAGTTATGAATTCGATTTTTGTAGAGAAATGTTGCATATAAATGTAAATAATTATAAAAAATAGACATGCAACGTGTCTGCTTAACCCTATGAAAAACGGCTTTTTGAAAAAGCACATTATGTTATGAAAAAGTAGATATTTAAACACAATAATGTTGTGTGTGAAAGAGGATATTGTGAAATATATTAAACAATAAATGTTCTGTTTTAATGGAATTTTACAAAATGAATAGATACATTTATTTATTTATTGATTTAATTATTTAATTAATAATAATTTAATTATTTCAGAATAAACTGGTACATTTAAATTGCTTTTTATTGAATTCGTTATTTATGTAATTATTTCATCTTGAGTAATTTGGTATCCACATAAATCATATTTAATATTTATAAAATAAATAAAAGACAAATTAATTAATTAAATAAATGCAAATACATATTTGATCTTATATATTTATTATATGATATGATATGATATATGATTGATATATGATATATGATATATGATATGATATGATATATGATATATGATATTATATATGTTCAGAAACATTTTTAAATTCAATTTAGTCTAATATGTCTATGTGAAATGGTTCTACCGATTGGGCAATCAGAGCAATAAAGACTGTGATCATAATTTATGATAAATACGGCCAGTATATGAGCCCTTAATACAGTTATGTTCACAGTCACACACCTGGAAGTAAATGCGGTTGGCAATCCCAAAAACTGACAATGTAGCCTTATTTCGATCGGATATTGTACTTGATCTGCAAATTATGAGAGGGAGAAAAATGTGAACTCACGGGAAAGCTCTGAGCTGGTGGAGGAGTCTTCCTCCGGTGAGTCTTCCTCCTCCTCCTCTTCATCCGTCTCTTCCTCGGCATCCTCGCCCTCTTTGGGCTGAGGGTTGACCCAGTGCCCAGGCATGAGGGCAGCAGAGTCATAAGAGTTGCAGAGAGGCCCGACGATGTGTGTGATGAAGGACTCCTGTAGTTTGGCCAACTGGGGTGCCGTGCGGTCCATGAAGGGGCTTATGGGAAGGCCCAAGTTGGACTCTTCATCACCCTGAAACACCAGAATGAAGTAAGTTAGTGCTCTCATAATTAACGAATGCGATACATTTTTTCAGTTTAGTGTGTTAAAATGATTTAACAATTAATGCAGCATCCGTTTTTTTCCCTTCATCATTTGGCTAGTGTTACATTATATGATCATGCTCTTATTCATGCAAATGCTTTTAAACCATTCAAGCGCAAAAAGACACAAAAGAGAAGGCAGTGCATTTCTGGGAATCTCCTTTCTATGTGATGCACACACACTCGAAAGCCGCTTTAGACCACGCTTGAACGGACAGAACAAAACAAAATAAGCCAAAATTAACGTTTTGTCGAGTGTCCTCGCACACACAGTCTTAAATGAGTTAAATTAAGTCTTAAATTAATATAAAGAGTTGTGAGAAAATGCGATGTGTGTCAGATCCGCGTCATGTGCTTCAGCTCTTAAAGTGACAGCAGCCTATTAAACCTTCTGCTGTCTGTCATTAAAGTCAATCAAAGAACAAAAGACAAAGAGAAAATCACTCTCACACTGCTCTTGACTGAATAACTTCAATAAGGATTCATCGATTTAAATTATAATTTATGCAGTATAGACGTGATTAACTTTGATAACTTTATTCAATTTCTGTTTGTATCCTACCTGTTAGACCGACCTGAACCTAATTTTAAAGCACTGTTTGAAAGTTTACATGGGTAAAAAAAAAAATTCTTGTGCATTTTAACAGGGCAAGTAAGGTAAAAGTGACATTTATTATATGGGCTTATGCAAAAATTGTTTTAAGTTCACTTGATAGTATTTTTTTTAAAGCCTAATGAATGTTAAAATTCAGCTTTCAGTTATACTGTAATGCTGAACACCTATAATTAATGGCTGAAATTTCATAGAGACCGATTCAATATCAATAATATTGATATCGGTGATGCTTTTCATAAAAATATGCCATTAAACAAATATTTAAAATATGGCTACTGTCTTTGTGTACTTATGTTAATCCGGCCCTGGCTGCATACACCCATTTTTATGATCCAATCAATTCCCAATAAATAATTTGTAATAGAAAAATCAAGTTCTGTCCACATTAGAGAAGTATTCTGCCGTGCAAAGGCAAAAGACCTTAACTTCAATTTTGGTCAAAAATGAGTTATTGCCATTTTTGGAACAATCAGTTTTTATCATGTGGAAAAATATCAATTTTGAGTCAATTTTGTTCTTTTCTGCTAAAAATAGGATGCTGTTTTTCCCATAACTTCCAAAAGCAGAGGGAAAGCAAATTTTACCAACGTTAAGATTTTTGCCGCGCTGAAGTTACGGTGTTATGCCTATATGTAATTGAAGCACTTTTGCCACACCCATAAACTTAAATAAAGTGAAAATAAATATAATAGGTTTTTCTGGAGCTCCTTGGTGGTCAGAAACCTCAATGAGGTTGAAGAATAGGGATAAATTAAGCCCCTCTGTGGACTGATTTCCGGACTCTTGTGATTCTCTATCTCTCTCACACACACGCACGCACACACACACGCACACACACACACGCGCGCACACACACACACACACACACACACACACACACACACACACACACACACACACACACACACACACACACACACACACACACACACACACACACACACACACACACACACACACACACACACACACACACACACACACAGATGTTGGGTTTTCATGTTTTATGGGGACTTTCCATAGGCGTAATGGTTTTTATACCGTACAAACCGTATTTTCTATCCCCTTACACTGCCCCTTCCCCTAAACCTACCCATCACAGGAGACATTCTGCATTTTTACATTGTCAAAAAACATCACTTAGTCTGATTTATAAGATGTTTTCCTCATGGGGACCAAAAAATGTCCCCATAAGGACGAGGATTTCGGATATTGCCATCTTTGTGGAGACATTTTGTCCCCATAATGTAGGGATTACCAGTCCACACACAAACACACACGCACGCACGCACACACACACACACACACACACACACACACACACACACACACACACACACACACACACACACACACACACACACACACACACACACACACACACACACACACACACACACACACACACACACACACACACAGCCAAAATACATCAGCATTTTTCATTTTATTCTCCTCTTAACATTCTTTCGTTTCATTTTCTTGTTAATTTAATACATTTCTTAAAATCAGTTTGTATTTAGACTCCCTTCTTTGTAAACTGTCATAAACTGACAATATATCAAGACAATCAATCCTAATCACGTCAAATTTGTGAGCAAGAACTGTATATTATGTACATGCATGTGGTACTAAATACATTTTCCATTCTGTCCAGTTTTTTCATTAATTCTGGAAAACATACACACAATGTCATCAGATATAAGCATATTCCTATATGTTTTTTGTCAGAAAAGGGTGAATGGTATTTGAGAAACGACGTCTACATATTACTGGCATAGCCAAATCAAACCTTTCAACTGTAAGAAATATATGTGGAAGGTTACTTTATTAACCTCTTAAAGTGTTATTTTACTTCAATTAAGTACAATGATAAAGTTTTAAAATGATCCAGTACAGTTGTAGCCTCATTATTTTTTATTTTGTAATATTCTATTGGTGTAATATTAAGCCTTACTAGACAGAACTCACTAAATGTTATTTTAAGACTATCATTGTTATCATAGAAATGTTTGTATAGAGTGATAAAGTCAAAATGATCAATAAATTAGAAGTTAAGGTTTTTTGCTTTTGTATGACCCATTATTGTTTAGCAGATAATGCAAAGGCAGAACACAGTAACTTCCGAATAAGGGTCAAAGGTCAAGTTTGAGCTAAAAAAAATTTTAAATGTAGATAAATATATTAATTATGACAACTACTCTGCAAATGTTCAGCGTCCTACCTGTCATACAATTGGCTGGACAACAAAAAAACTTTAAAGTCATTTTTCCCAGCTTCACACTCTGGTGAGTTAAACCTCTTAACCGGATTGAGGACGCACTCGTCCTCAAGCTTTATTTGTTTAAATTAGCTCAAATGACTGTCAGATGTAAGTAATTACAAGTGACAAACTTTACATCATTTAAAAGATCTAAGAGTCAAGCTTCCATTTTTACCTCTGTTTTATTCTCAAAGTCTTATAGTGACAGTAATTTGTTAATATGTGTCAGGAGTTATGAATATGAAAACCGCGTCGGTACTGTTTGATTGTAATAAGAGCCTCAGCTGATCTCATTCATAAAAAAACTCCTCTATTCTCCTCACGAAGACTCGCGACAAATCAACATCCCTCAGGGCTTTTAGTTCAAAATTGTGCAGATGAGGAGACATATTGATAGATTCTCATATGTCTGTGTCAAATTTCTAAACAGAGGAGTATTTTTTATTCAATACTTCCTCAAAATGCGCAGATGTAGCCTAATCATGAGCGATTGAGTCTCTTATGTGTTGTTTTCAATTCATCCTGGCAGTCGGAGGGCGCTCTGTGCACATGTAGTCCATATTTGGTACAGACAGACGAAGAAGATACCATGTGCCATAATAGAAGTCCATAATAAAAGCTTCCTGAGATCGAGAAACATGCAAATAGAGACATTTGAAGACTAATAAACACACATTCGCTACGATGTATGGTTTGTCTGTGTTCATGAGGCCAAATGAGACCACAGAAGGTTATTTAAAACATCCCACTTGTGATATAAAGTAATTTTGGAGAAAAAACATGGTTTTAATCTTTATTGTATTTTGATTGTGTGTTAAGCTAACATGCTAGCTAGCCAATGCACCTGCCACCTGGGCAAATACGTTATTTTTATTAATAATTTTGAATAGACTGAAATTAAAAACCAGCTGAAATGTTTATATTGTCAACAACGGCATTTGAGGCACTTTAGAAGGTGAAGTGAGAAGTTTGATCATAAATGAGGTTTGATTAGAACAGTTTGAATAGAGAGTCGTCAGTGATTACAATGAAGACAAAATAATTAAGATTATAAGAGCCATAACCAGGCCAGAGAGGTGTGAAAGTGTTCTGGGGAGACTGGAACTGAATGGGCAGTTTGCACCTCAAAACAATAGAGACAATAAACTGAATGGTAGCTCAGAAGAGATGGCAATAAACATCAGTTCACATTTTAGAGAAATCTCAAAATAAAATCATATGACATGATCTTGAAAAACATTTAATACAATTCAGTGTTTTAGACTTATCATCTTCAGATTTGAAATATAACATGTGGCTTCAGCTGTAGTGCACTTCTAGATTGCTAAAATGCCAACTTCAGTTTTATTTTCATAAAGATATTTCATTCAAATATATTTCTAATAACTTTACAAAACTTTGAAGCTTATTATAGCTATTTTTGATTATGAAAATAATTCTAATTTTGAATTTACAGTAAACTGCCAAGTGTCTGCTTTCAAATGATGCCATACTTATGACTTTAGTGCAAAGGAATCATTAACTGTAACAGTTTTAGTCTGATTATGCCATTTTTTAGGATTTTTTCAAAAGCGGGGGTGCAGGTTAACAGGTTAAGGACTTTTGCCTTTGTAGGGCAGTATTGCTTACAGATGAAACTAGTTTTCCTTCTTGGTTGCTACAATTGAAATCTTCTGAAGTAATATTGTTGTTCATCTGCAGCTCCTACAATATACGGTGGATGAAGAGCATCATGGGAGCTGATGTCACCAGAAAGCATTACAAGCATGTGAAAGGAAGTGATGTGCAAATACACATTTCATTCAGAAATGCTCCTCATTGATCCGATCTGATTGATGGCCAGTTTGAAGTTGAGCAGCTGTTCTATACTCATCCCTACCATCTATACCAAATAACGATATTACCCACAGTATGCTTAGTATATTCAAGCACAGCCGAGGAGTGACACACTTGATTGGATTTTTCCAGTTGAGGAAAGAAACATACTTCACAGACCTTCAACCGCTATAAAACTAGGTCAACCTTCCCATGGACGAGGGAAATACACCCAGGCACGCGAGGTCCGGGCTTTTTTAAAAAAAAATTATTTATTTCAGGTTACAGTACTGAAATAAGCAGGTTTAGATAAGCACCATATAGTCCGGCGTGAAAACATATGCTTCGCATAAACAACGAGAGCGGAACAAAAACAGGCAAGGTCTCGCGTTGCCATGGCAACCATGACGACATCGGCTGAGTAATGTATGTGCGCTGTGTTCTGTCAGGTGCTACTCAGAATGAATCATTCAAGAAACGAAACAGGGAGGGGGGAAAAAAAAAAACAGGCTCCTTTGAAGCAAATAATTTCTGGTCCTTTTTGAAATGCTCTGAATATGGCCAAGGGTGGTCATATGACGCTTTGTAGCTCTGTGACGGGGTCCCGACACAACTGGGTCATCCTCACTCTGTGTTCCTCACAATAATAGACACAGTGTTTTATTACTCATCATCGCTGGCATCCAAACATGCCCTTGACTCTCTGAGAGACGCCATCAGAAGACGTACATCCTGAACATGCACACATGAAGTACTGTAATGATCAACCGATGTACAGTAAAGCACACCACTCCGGAAGTAAAAACTCCATTAATTTTGTCCATAGGGATTGATTTTGAACAGTTAAACCTTTAAAGACAGCCCGACTGTGAGCTACGCAGAGGTGGACAAAGTACACAACTCCATTACTTGAGTGAAAGTAAAAGTACTACTAGTCAAATATTACTCCGTTACAAGTCAAAGTTGTTAAAAACTATTTTTACTTAAGTAAAAGTACAGAAGTACTTGCTTTTAAAAGTACTTAAGTATCAAAAGTAAATTTCCTTTTTTATGTCAATGCATTATTTTATTATCGTTGCATTGTTGTATAAATGCACGCTATGCCATGGTGGTTTAAGCCAGTCAGTGATGCTCCATACGACCACCTTCAACTAATTTAAATACTTAAAGGTGAACTATGTAGGATTTTTGCAGTAAAACATCCAGAAATCACTAGGCCAGTGTTATATATTTTGTTCAGTTGAGTACTTAGAATATCCCAAATGTTTCCAACTATTTGTTAATCGTGAGAAAATTGCTATTTTAACCAAGGAGCCGGGACGTGTGAGCTATGCGTTTGAGGGAGTCGCCTGTCGATTGCGTCATATCTGCGTCACCGTCGGTCTCCGGTTTTATTCAGTGAAACGCTTTACTCTCACTGCAAAGTGAAGAAGTGTCATAGCAGCCGCCGAGCGAACGTCATAACTTCCTTTTCAACACACTCAGATATATCTAATAAGATAAACAGAGCTGCGTTACCTCACACTCAGCACTGGAGAAGAGGAAGTGCCGCCGGCAACTGTGTCATAATAAAAGTCCCGCCGGCAACTATAACATAATAACAGTCCCGCTCTTCAATCGCTCCTGTGGCTTTGCTCAGCTCCACAACACTCGCTCCTGCTCTGCTTCACTACAGTAATGTTAATAATCGCATCCATGAACATGATTTCTGCCCGAGTCCTATCCTGACTGTTTCCCACCGGCTGTGAGCTGAAGACCACATGTCCCGAGATTCTGCGCTCAAACGTGGCGTCATCAAACTACGCCTTTGTTTTGAACAGGCGACCTCTAGTGGACGGAAAAGTTACATAGTGTAGCTTTAAAAGTTACAAAGCTTTTTACAAAGCTGCTGTCACTTTAAGGCAGAATGCACAAATCCAACACACTGATACACATCCGATATTCCCCCAACTGTTTAAGTTCACTTAAGACATAATCAACTTTGTTTGCGTGAATACCTCCCAAAATGAAAATTGACATTGTGTGTATTGGTCTGTTTAAGTGCGAAAAACACACAAAAGAAGCTCTATTCAGTACTCGTGCATCTCAGAGGCACATAAAAACAGACTGAACTGAGCTCTTTCATCATGCTTTTTCAGATTCATCCAAATGTCTATGCTTCTCTTTCTCCCAGACATTTACATTTAGCAAAAAAGAAAAAGAAAAAACTTTTAAAGAAGAAAAAAATCATCCACTGACTTGCAAAGCTGCTACCGAAGCGACTTTTGACTTCGAGGGCCTTGATAGAAATGTAGTGGAGTAAAAAGTACGATATTTGTCTTTCAAATGTAGTGAAGTAAAAGTAAAAGTTTCCCTAAAAAATAATACTTCAGTAAAGTACAGATACTCAAAAGGTGTACTTAAGTACAGCACTCAAGTAAATGTACTTCGTTACTGTCCACCTCTGGAGCTACGAGGTTGTTAATCGATTAGATTATGCATCATTACGTCTTTTTTTTTTCAACAATCGTGTTTAACAGTGGAATTCCTAGTGAAAACTACATTACCCATAATGCTGTGCAGAAATTCCACCAATCAGACATTCACCAATCATGATTTGTTGTTTTAATAAACTCTGTAATAAGTAGAACCTGGAAGTAGTTTTGCATTAAGTCCATTGGTCAAGAGGGAAAGGTTGGTCAAATATAATTATACTTAAATGCTATTTAAACTTCTTCTTCCGAGACTAAAATGTCTGACTCTAATGATGATGGAAATATGGATTATTTTACGTTTTATGTTCAGGAATGGCAGAGTGCAAGTGGGATAATCAGTATATATTATCAGTAAATCCTTTTTCTTTCCTGATTAGTTCAATAAAGGCATTGTTTTTGTTTCAGACTAGGTAAATAACAATGGAGCCTTGCATTCTTATAAAGTTCTTACTCTAAATTTTTTTGGCTTCAAATTTCAGCGTTTTTCCACAGCAAATTACCTTAATTTCAAACCTAACTGCAAAATATTTGCTTATGATTTATAATTATGCAATAAAAAAATAACTATTTCCGGTACAGGTCGGGTACTGTCAAATAACAACATATGAGAACTGCCGTAAATTGTTTCGACATGTCAGACAGGAAGTAGCCGCATTTTAGAGTAGTGACAAGAACCACCAAACTCATTTTGACTCGCAGCAATGCTAGCAATACGTTAAACATGCTAGCAATGTGCTAATTCATGCCATCAACAAGCTAAAACATGCAAATGCATGGTAGTAATGTGCCAAATTGTTTTTAAAACATGCTAATTCATGTTCACAATGTGTTAAATCATGCTAGCAACGTGTTAATACATGCTAGCAATGTGCTAATTCACGCTAGAAATGTGCTAAATCATGTTAACAATGTGTTAATTTATGTTTGAAAAATTATGTTGTGATAAATCATACAAACAACATGCTAATACATGTAATGTGCTTATTCTTGTTGGAAACATGATATCAAATATAATTATACTTAAATGCCATTTAAACATCATCTTCTGAGATTAAAATGTCTGACTCTAACTCCTCCTAGGGCTTTCAATCTAGACAGAACCCCCAAACTCACATCAGACCTTCAGACTGTTTTGACTCGCAGCTATATCTGTTCTAACTCATGCCATCAACATGCTAATTCATGCTAGTAATGTGTTAATTTCTTGCTAAAACATGATATTTCATGGTAACAATGCGTTTAATCATGATAGCAATGTGCTAAATCATGTTAGCATCATGCTAAATCATGTTGATATCATGTTAGAAAATGTTAACAATGTGATAAATCATGCTAACAACATGCTAAAACATGCTCTATCTATCTATCTATCTATCTATCTATCTATCTATCTATCTATCTATCTATCTATCTATCTATCTATCTATCTATCTATCTATCTATCTATCTATCTATCTATCTACTATCTATCTATCTATCTATCTATCTATCTATCTATCTATCTATCTATCTATCTATCTATCTATCTATCTATCTATCTATCTATCTATCTATCTATATCTGTCTGTATGTCTGTCTATCTCTATCTGTCTGTCTGTCTATCTCTATCTCTATATGTCTGTCTCTGTTTGTCTATCTATGTCTGTCTATCTATCTATCTATCTATCTATATCTGTGTCTGTCCATCTCTATCTGTCTGTCTGTCTGTCTATCTCTATGTGTCTGTCTGTCTATCTCTATGTGTCTGTCTGTCTGTCTGTCTGTCTGTCTGTCTGTCTGTCTGTCTGTCTGTCTGTCTGTCTGTCTGTCTATCTATCTATCTATCTATCTATCTATCTATCTATCTATCTATCTATCTATCTATCTATCTGTCCGTCTGTCTATCTATATCTGTCTGTCTGTCTATCTATATCTGTCTGTCTGTCTCTATCTCTCTATCTGTCTGTCTATCTCTATCTATATCTGTTTGTCTATCTCTATCTATATCTGTCTGTCTATCTCTATCTGTCTGTCTATCTATCTTCAAACTACTTCAAACTGAAAACCTTCAAACTTTAAGCTTAAAAAAAGAAGCTTTTTTTGTCGTGACTTTTTATCTAGTTTAACAACAATGTCACTCTACTTCACTCAAAAGTATAATATTCTGTGTATTTCTGGTCAATATTTACTGTTGTCTTTTTTTAGTCCTCGTGACTGTCTACTACATGTGTCCCTGAAGTAACTGTTTTGTTTATTTATCCATTGCCCTGCGATGAGCTAAAACTGACATGAAGGTCTTTGGTCTGCTTCAGTTTATGGTCACAGCAGGGTGTGTTTTACAGGACAATGTTCTCCGCACATTCCCAGTAGATCGGCCTGGTGTACAAGTTTGCTTCCTCTCTGCCCTACATTCTCATTACAGCTGTGAGTGTGTTGCCTTCAGCACTGCTTGGGGAGGATGTAGAGGGTTGCCAGGCAACAGCGTATCCTTGCCATCCTCTCCAGCCACTCGATGTGAATGACACTGAGACGCCGCGTACTTACACATGCGCATTATGGGAGCCTGTTACTATGAACGCGAGGTGCAGTTGCCAGGCACTTAGTCCCCGTGAAAGCTTCCTGTTCGTCTCAGGCATCAATCCTGTGATTGAATAGCTCACTATATGACTTACACACATCAAAAACAGAGACACTGACCTGTTCGTAGAACTCGTTGACGATGCCTTCCGTCCACTGCAAATGAAGCTCCTTGCATTTCAATGGACCGTTTATATCTGCTAACTTAATACACATCTGGCACACCAGCAAACGGTCATTCTCGTTAGACCATTCAATCCCCGAGCAACCGTCATCCCCCACCTGAGCAAACATAAACACATCAATAAGCAAAATGCACAGCAATAGTTAGTCTATACACTCACCTAAAGGATTATTAGGAACACCTGTTCAATTTCTCATTAACGCAATTATCTAATCAACCAATCACATGGCAGTTGCTTCAATGCATTTAGGGGTGTGGTCCTGGTCAAGACAATCTCCTGAACTCCAAACTGAATGTCAGAATGGGAAAGAAAGGTGATTTAAGCAATTTTGAGCGTGGCATGGTTGTTGGTGCCAGACGGGCCGGTCTGAGTATTTCACAATCTGCTCAGTTACTGGGATTTTAACGCACAACCATTTCTAGGGTTTACAAAGAATGGTGTGAAAAGGGAAAAACATCCAGTATGCGGCAGTCCTGTGGGCGAAAATGCCTTGTTGATGCTAGAGGTCAGAGGAGAATGGGCCGACTGATTCAAGCTGATAGAAGAGCAACTTTGACTGAAATAACCACTCGTTACAACCGAGGTATGCAGCAAAGCATTTGTGAAGCCACAACACGCACAACCTTGAGGCGGATGGGCTACAACAGCAGAAGACCCCACCGGGTACCACTCATCTCCACTACAAATAGAGGCTACAATTTGCACGAGCTCACCAAAATTGGACAGTTGAAGACTGGAAAAATGTTGCCTGGTCTGATGAGTCTCGATTTCTGTTGAGACATTCAGATGGTAGAGACAGAATTTGGCGTAAACAGAATGAGAACATGGATCCATCATGCCTTGTTACCACTGTGCAGGCTGGTGGTGGTGGTGTAATGGTGTAATGGTGTGGGGGATGTTTTCTTGGCACACTTTAGGCCCCTTAGTGCCAATTGGGCAACGTTTAAATGCCACGGCCTACCTGAGCATTGTTTCTGAACATGTCCATCCCTTTATGACCACCATGTCCCCATCCTCTGATGGCTACTTCCAGCAGGATAATGCACCATGTCACAAAGCTCCAATCATTTCAAATTGGTTTCTTGAACATGACAATGAGTTCACTGAACTAAAATGGCCGCCACAGTCACCAGATCTCAACCCAATAGAGCATCTTTGGGATGTGGTGGAACGGGAGCTTCGTGCCCTGGATGTGCATCCAACAAATCTCCATCAACTGCAAGATGCTCTCCTATCAATATGGGCCAACATTTCTAAAGAATGCTTTCAGCACCTTGTTGAATCAATGCCACGTAGAATTAAGGCAGTTCTGAAGGCGAAAGGGGGTCAAACACAGTATTAGTATGTGTTCCTAATAATCCGTCAGGTGAGTGTATATGCATATCTGTACAGTAAGTGCTCACCTTGGCGTTGAATTCAGCCAGAAAGTCAAAGTGTTTCTTGAGGTCAGTGGCCAGGATGGCCTCGATGACCAGGAAGCGGAAGCGTTTGAAATCCATGTGGTCCAGACTGGCCAGAAAGTTGTACTCGGGCCGCGACATGAAGAGATTCCAGGCAGAAGCTGCGTGATGATTCTCCAGCACCGAGCGGTCATTATAGAGCACGGCCTTGAAACACACACAGAACACTTCCAATGTTTCAAGGACCCAGAACATTGTGATCAATCCCTGAAGCTGCAGCTACAACCACTTTAATGCTCATAAATATCATAATGCTTCTACAGCTTAACATGGAATATTTCATCTTAATACGAAGGACTGAAACGGTTTAATAGTTGCAGATTTGTGATACATTTCATCAGACATGAGACAAAGAAGTTAAGTCACTTAAACTAGAAGTTCATTTGATTTGAAAAATAATTCATGTGTGCAGCACAACTGTGTGGGAAGAGGTCGGGTCAAATTATTAACCTTAAATATGAGCAATAGTAACAGAAAACGGCATGCAGTATTAGAAGACCACATGATAAAGGGAAGCCAATTTTAACACACACACACACACACTCACTCACTCACTCACTCACTCACTCACTCACTCACTCACTCACTCACTCACTCACTCACTCACTCACTCACTCACTCACACACACACACACACACACACACACACACACACACACACACACACACACACACACACACACACACACACACACACACACACACACACACACACACACACACACACACACTCACTCACTCACTCACTCACTCACTCACTCACTCACTCACTCACTCACTCACTCACTCACTCACTCACTCACTCACTCACTCACTCACTCACTCACTCACTCACTCACTCACTCACTCACTCACTCACTCACTCACTCACTCACTCACTCACTCACTCACTCACTCACTCACTCACTCACTCACTCACTCACTCACTCACTCACTCACTCACTCACTCACTCACTCACTCACTCACTCACTCACTCACTCACTCACTCACTCACTCACTCACTCACTCACTCACTCACTCACTCACTCACTCACTCACTCACTCACTCACTCACTCACTCACTCACTCACTCACTCACTCACTCACTCACTCACTCACTCACACACACACACACACACACACACACACACACACACACACACACACACACACACACACACACACACACACACACACACACACACACACACTCACATACACTCACTCACTCACGCACGCACGCACACACACACACACACACACACACACACACAGTAGTGGCCAAGTTCGTATATTTGTTTTTAATAACCCTTTTTGATTAAACCATCAAAACATGAGTAAATTATTTTATATTTTATTATTTTACCTGGCTAAATTATTTGCCACAAAAAAGGCAAATTACAGCAACAGGTGTTATTGTACTATACAAAAAAAAAATGCATAGAAAAACAAAACGCTCAAATGAACAAGCATAACTTAACTGCAACATAATCAGTTATTAATATTTTGTTGGTTCTCTCTTGTTTTTGCATGTGTTCATAATTTATTTGTATGACAGTCTGACAAAAACAATATGTCTATGCAATTTGCCATGTTTCACTGCATTATTATCACAAATAAAACATACATTTCATTACACCTGTGGCAATTTTGTAGAAACTGCTACATACACTACACCAGTCTTGTTCGGTTCTTGATCTGATTAAATCACATTTTTGAAACCCTTATTATTAATTATCGTACAAGGTACTTCATTAATTTATTCAACCTCTGTATTAGTACAAGCACCTGCTATGATTGCTAAGAAAGCACAAATTACAATAGGAGGAAATGACTTCTCCATAGAAACAGCCTGATGACGGTGTGTTACCTGTGGAGCGCTGGTGGCCACCAGGAACGCATTGGTCCTGCCAGGATGGTCGTAATCATGCATGGCAGCAGCGACGTAGAGCGCCATCAGCTCCAGAGCCGGGATGAGGCCGGACAGACAGCCGTAACTCTCCTCCTCCACGGGATACGTCCTGGACATCAGGTACTTTGTGCGGCCATGAGCGAGTCCACTGTCAGAGTCTAAAGACAGAGAGAGTCGTAAACAATCTCTGCATGTCTTCAAACCAGAGTCGGCCCAAGGCATAAGCCAGGGGTGTCCAAAGTCCGGCCCGCGGGCCAAATGCGGCCCGGGGATGAATTTCAAACGGCCCGCAGCTTGTCTATTAAAATATATTATATGTGGCCCGCCACGGATCATTTACAAATCGTGCAGTTTCACTATGTCACCGCAAGGTGGCAGTACTAGATTTTAGGCCAGGGAAACAGCGCCAAAAGCGGAACGAAACAGCGCTGCTTGTGCTCTGCGCAACTCACAAGCTCTGACTCTGATAAGTTTACTTGCTGAGAGTCTCGATCAGTGTTGCCAACTTAGCAAATTTGTTGCTAGATTTATCCACTTTTCAGACTACCTTAGCAACTTTTTTTTCCAAAAGCACCTAGCAACAAATTTAGCAATTTTTTTTATGTATTTGGCAACTTTTAGCAACTTCTGGAAAGTGACTCTAATCCAAACAACACATGTACAAGCTAGCTCAATAGGCCGAGCGGTTCATTCATAATTCCTTAAGATCGCTGTGGAAATGTGGAAATCGCTGTAAAAACAGGAAGATCATTTAGGTAGCATATTTACGGAGCCCTGCATATGACATGCAGGAAAAAAAACTAGTAGACTAAATCGTGCACACGATTTATAAATCAAGGGAACAAATGAGTAAATCGTGTGGACGGTTTAGCAAATCGAGGGAATAAATTTGTAAATTTTGCGCACAATTTACTTTTTTTTTCTGCACGTCATGTGTGGGGCTCGATCCGTACATATTAACTAACACATTGCTTTAATTTATTTTACAAACAAATCTAAATTAGCATTTCAAATAATATCTACGCGTTACATAATGGCGTAGTTTTGCCTTGCGATTACGTAATGACGTCACAATGTCATTTAGCAACTTTTAGCAACAACTCGATCTGCCTTTAGAAACTTCCCCTGAAAATTTGTTGGCAACAGTGGTCTCGATCACGCGACCACTAAACAGCCCGTGAGAAGTGTTCGAGTTCGGCACAGAGGTCTCCGGTACATGCTGCGAATCTCTCGGTGATTTAATTTCATTTAAATCCAGTTAAACAGCACTGACTTAATAAACAACACTAACGTGCAAATCAGCTGAGCGGATTCAGTTCAAATACTTTTCAAACAATACACCAACATTTATCATGGATTTACTGTGGTAACAATACCTGTAACCGTGGTAATTTGTCAGAAATGTATTAATTTCTAATTGTGTTTAATTTGTATTAAATGAGTAATAAAAGCCAAATTGCAGACTATTTTTGTCATAAACTTGCTGTTTTGTGCATTTGTATTTATGTTTATAGATTAAATACCTTAAAGCCATTCTAGATACAGAAATCTATTTTTTTTACTTTTTGCCTTGTGTTCACTGCAAAAAATGCTGTCATTTAGTATTTTTGTCTGGTTTCTAGTATAAATATATCTAAAAAATTCTTAAATCAAGATGAATTTACTAGATAAGTTAAATTACATTAGATATTTTTTTCTGGAAAATAAAATGAAATTGAAGTGAGTTTTTGGTTAAAACAAGCAAATATATCTGCCAATGGGGTAAGAAAAATAATGTTTCTGTTTGGGACAGAAACAAGATTATTTTTCTAATCCATTGGCAAATAATTTAGTTTGTTTCAAGCAAAAACTCAATTCATTTAGATTTTTTCCCCCAGGAATCAAGAACAAATATGTAATTTTACAGATATTGTTAAATATCTATACATTTCCTGTGTCCTATCTCAAGCTATTCTACTGTCAGCTCAAGCTTTTGTCAAATCTGTCATGTTTCCAAGAAACAAAACATCGAATTTATATATATATATATGTAATAGAAAAGGGACCGGCCCCCGGGTATGTCCACAACATCGAATCTGGCCCCCTTTAAAAAAAGTTTGGACACCCCTGGCATAAGTGAACTAAGCGGCTGCTTAGGGCCCCCTTGGCCACCAGAGGGCCCCCAAGAGCACATTAAATTACTCTCCGGCAAAGTTATTTTATGATGATAGAAATCGTGAAATGGCCGCACGAGCTCGCGGCGCCATCGTCCGGACACTATTCGCTTGTTAGCCAGGGGTCAAAGTCCAAAGTGCAGAAAAATCGGCACTAAAACGTACTCGTCAGTTGCCCGGTAACCTTTTTATGAATGGATGGATTTGAGAATGATAGCGTTGGAATATCTTGTCTGACGTGCTGCATGTTTTGGAAAGAGTAGCTTCCAGTTTCTCCCTTGAAATTATAAGTTGTGTAGCCTACATTTTGGAAGTTTTTATTTAGAAAATAAAAAGGTTCTTTCTACACAGTCGAATGGAATACAAAAAATAAAATGTTATTTCCGCCAAAATAAAAGCTCTGTTTAATAAATAAACATTTCTTGTTTTTAAAATAAGTCTCTTCGGCTCACCAAGGGTGCATTTATTTGATTAAAAATACAGCAAAAACAGAAATATTATTATAATGTAAAACAGCTGTTCTCTATGTGAATATATAGTAAAGTGTAATTTATTCCTGTGATCAAAGCTGAATTTATCATCATTACTCAGTCTTCAGTGTCACATGACCCTTCACTAATCATTCTCATATGATGATTTAATGCTCAACAAACATCTATGATTATCAGTGTTGAAAAAATTTTTTTGAAAGCTTTTTATTTCAGAGAAATGCTGTTCTTTTGAAGCTTCTATTAATCAAAGAATCCTGGGGAAAAGTGAGCATATTATGCATAAGAGACTACTTAAAAAAAGTACATATCCCAGTGTGAACTGTAGTACTGTAAGACTTACTGTAAGGCTTTGAATATTAACGCCTGACCACTCCCGAGGGTTTGCTACTGTTACAATTAAAAAGCGTATAAGGGTAAAACATGACAGCCAGACATGATGTAAGCAACACAGCTACAACTACTAACCTTGATACTGGGTGTGCGAATGATCAAGAATTAACAATAGTCAATCATATTGGTGGCACAGAGGGGCCCCCAAATACATTTCTGCTTAGGGCCCCATAAAGGCTTGGGCCAACTTTTCCAATCTGTAATAAGTGTAACATTCTTACCCGAGTCACTAAGTGATCCCAGTGTAGGTAACCCAGGCACAGGCTGAGTAGTGAGGTACCAAACCGCATGGAGGACGTCTGTTGCATGGATCCTGTTGTGATCTGGGGAGGAAAAGATGAGGTTTGATACTGTAAACGACCACCAGGGGGAGATACAACACATGCTAAAGTACTGATGATTTAGGGCAGTTTATTCCACTAGAGGTGAAGCTGACTACGCACAACATCTGTTGTACATCATAAGTTATTTCATTGTTAACACATTTCTGTAAACATGTCTCTTGCAGCACAAGGACTCACATGGGATGTCCCTGTATCCGTTCTCCAGAGCGTGGAAATAGTTCATGAACTCCCTCACCGGAATCTTGAACGTCTCAAAGAGTCCCGTATCGACAAACAACCGGTAGGACACCTGAACCACAACGGCAAAATCAATTTAGATCTTTTAAGTCTTAAATTAAACAACACAATCAAAACAACAATAGCCTACTATACATTCTCAGAAGTAAATATGTTCAAATACTTTGCATTATTCATATATATATATATATATATATATATATATTAGGGCTGTCAAAAGATTAATCGCGATTAATCGCATCCAAAATAAAAGTTTGTGTTTACATAATATATGTGTGTGTACTCTGTTCATTATTATTTATATATAAATACACACACATTCATGTATATATTTAAGAAATATTTGCATGTATATACATTTATATAATCTATAATATATATAAATATAAATTTTTAATATATAAAAAATAATATTTTTTTCTTGAATATATATACATGCTTGTGTGTGTATTTATATATAAATAATAATTAACAGAGTACACACACATATATTATGTAAACACAAACTTTTATTTTGGATGCAATTAATCGCGATTAATCTTTTGACAGCCCTAATATATATATATATATATATATATATATATATATATATATATATATATATATATATATATATATATATATATATATATGCTGTCACGATTAATTGCATGCAACAAATGTTTGTTTATGTCTATAATATATGTGTGTGTGTGTGTGTGTGTGTGTGTGTGTGTATTTATACACAAATACACACATATATATATTTATACACACACATACGCACATATACACATATGATATAAACACAAACTTTTTTGTTAGATGTGATTGGTCGTGATTAATCAATTTGACAGCCTCATATACACACACACACACACACAAACATGAACAAATACGACGTACATAAAGTTGCTACATTTAAACAAACACTTAGTTTATTTAATCATATTTATTACCAATTTACTATTTAAAAAAAGAAGTCTCTTCTGCTCACCAAGGCTGCATTCATTTGATCAAAAATACAGCAGAAACCGTAATATTGTGAAATATTTTTACAATTTAAAATCACTGTTTTTCTATTTGAATATATAGTAAAGTGTAATTTATTCATGTGATCAAAGCTGTATTTTCAGCATCATTACTCCAGTCTTTAGAGTCACATGATCCTTCAGAAATCATTCTCATGTAATGATTTGGTGCTCAAGAAACATTTATGATTATTATCAATGTTGAAAATCGTCTTGTAAAAATGTTTTCAGGATTATTTAATGAATAGAAAGTTCAAAATAACAGCATTTATCTGAAATATAAGGCTTTTGCAACTTAATAAATGTCACTTGATCAATGTAATGGATCCTTGCTGAATAAATGTATTCATTTCTTTAAGTTCTTTCCCCAAAACTAAATAAAATAATTCTTACCGACCCAAAACTTTTGAACGGTAGTACAATGTTACAAAAGCGTTATATTTCAGATAAATGCTGTTCTTGTGAACTTTCTATTCATCAAAGAATCCTAAAAAAAAAAATTTACACAACTGCTTTCAACATTGATAATAATCATAAATGTTTCTTTAGCATCAAATCCTCATATTAGAATGATTTCTGAAGGATCATGTGACTCTAAAGACTGGAGTAATGCTAAAATACAGCTTTGATCACAGAAATAAATTACATTTTACTATATATTTAAATAGAAAACAGTTATTCTACATTTGAATATTATTTCACAATATTACAGCTATTGTTTTGTATTTTTAATAACATAAATGCAGCTTTGGTGAGCAGAAGAGACTTCTTTCAAAAACAATCAAAATAGTACAGTTTCCAAACTTTTGACTGGTAGTGTGTATATTTATATAAAATGTGTTTCTATGGAATCAAATCTATGGCTTGTTTCCGCCATTAAATAAAAAAATAAAAAAGGTAATTGTGACTTTTTATCTCGCAATTCATACTTATAACTTCAGTTTATAGCCTCAATTCTGAGGACAAAATCAGACATAAAACAAAATCAGAGATAAAAAGTTAAATTAATATTTTTTTTTGAATCCATGGCGGAAACAAGCTTCCATAACGATTTTATTTATTTTGTTTATTTAATAAATATGTTTTTTTTTTTTAAAGCCCAAATATCATAGCCTGGTCCTACCAGACTACAGAGAGTCTGGCCACTTGAAGTTTAAGGTGCTTTCACACCTGCCTCATTTAGTTCGGTAGAATCGTACTAGAGTTGGTTTTCCCCTTTGGTGCGGTTCGTTTGGTCAGGTGTGAAAGCAGCAATCACACTCGGGTGCGCACCAAAAGCGGACCAAACAAGCCAGAAGAAGAAGAGGTGGACTCGGGATGCTTTCAAACGGACTCTGGAGCCGTTCATTTGTGGTGAGAACGTGATCCGACCTCGAACAGACCCAACTGCAATCATTTTTGGACTAAACCAGCTGCCGTAGTCATCTGCGCAGTGCATTATGGGATGAGGAAGTGTTTGTTGACAGTTTGCACTTTAGCATGGCAGATCGCGGACAAACTTGGAGTAGTGAGGAGGGGCGGAGCCTCATAGAAAATTGGTCTGATGACCATATTAGGTCCCAACTTTCGAAAACTCACACGAGTTTGAAGTGATGAGCGATGTGCGCTCGCCGTTTGCAGTGCATTAGAACGCTGTTTTGCATCTGCGCTTCATTATAGAAATGTATTGTTTGCATATTGTGGTGTATACAAACAATGTAATAGATTATGGCCCGGGACAAAACCAGCCCGCGCAGTCGCAGTTTAGGAAATACGCCATGGCCAATGAGTGATGTGGATGTTGTCATGTGACTGCATTTTGGTTTGTTTCAACTGGTTCGGACCAAAGTAATCAGTGTGGAGTGAAAAGGAACCAAAAAAGCTGAAAAATGCTACAATGTATAATTGTTTGCCCCTTGGTTCGGACCAAATGAACCGATCTAGAGATGTGAAAGCACCCTTAAACTCTTGAAGTTTAAAACTATGGGATCTGCCAAAACCAATCGCTAACATTTATAGCGATACATATAACTAGCGCTTGAATCAACGTCATCGTTCTCAGCCACTCCCCCTGTTCGCTGATTGGACCGGTTCAAATTTGACCGGAGAAAACCAGAGAATATACCGCAATCCCAGACAGAGAACTGAAGGAAAATGAAAACTGAGCGGAAGTACGTAGGAGGGCGGAGCCAGGCTACAAATATCAGCCAATTATCCTAGCACAAGAGTCAAATTTTATATGTATTGTTGCTGGAATCGAGAAATTGGAGGCTTTCACACTGGGACACAATCTGAAACAATCGTACATGTGTTTTGTTGAACTAATGACGTCGTCTTTGGCTAAAATGCATGCACAGGTTAACAAGTGTGAACTCGGGTCCGAGTTGCTTTGACATTCATGCGAATCGCGCCGAAGTTCCAGTGCAACCGAACTCACACCACCTCCTCTCGTGTTCGGTCCGCACGATAGCTTTCACATGACCAATCATTCATGCCATTCATGTTTTCACCCTCAGTGCGCCTGCGCTCTCGATCTCCACTAGATGTCAGTGTCTCACCTGGCTGAGAATGCAGCCACATCTGCCGTCGGTTTTCTCCACCAGACTGAAGATGGGGAAGTTCCAGTTGTTGATCTGACTCATGAGAGGCTCGAGTCCCTCCATTACCAGGGGCTCCGGGGCCAAGATGGGCTTATCCTGCAGAGGAAATGATTCCAGGTCACAAACTGTGCCATCTTGACTGAAAAAGTGGCGCATATGAAACTACTAAAGAGTGTAGTTAAAACGGCATCACACAAAGAGAGTCTGTCATCAAACCACAGCGAAAACAAATCACCAGCACATCAAAGCAAAAACGCTCAGAGATGATATTTTGATGACAGGTTTAGTTTTACAGGATCAAACGGCTCCGAGTATTGCACATAACACTCATTTATTTATGCCATTGGCGTATTTTTTCGTGCATTATACATTTTCTGCACATTGATTTGATTGCTCAGTATTTTCGTCTTGTTTTCCAGTACAAATACATTTTTAAAATGAAAGGGTTAGTTCACCCAAAAATGAAAATTCTGTCATTAATTACTTCCCCTCATGTCGTTGGACACCCGTCAGTCCTCCGTTCATCTTCAGAACACAAATGAAGATATTTTAGTTGAAATCTGATGCCTCTGTAAGGCCTCCATTGGCACAATGCACTTTACACTCTCAAGACCCTTAAAAGGCACTAAAGACGTTGTTACAAAGTCCATCTCACTACAGTGGTTCTACAATAACTTTATGAATCAGCGAGAATAGTTTTTGTGTGCAAAAAAACCCTAAATAACGACTTACATAGTGATGACGATTTCAAAACACGCCATCATGAAGCTTCGAAGCGTTATGAATCAGTGAATCGATTCAGCAGTTTGGATCGCCAAATTTCAGCAGTTTGACACGCGATCCGAATCATGATTCGACTCACTGATTCATAACGCTTGAAGCTTCATGAGGCCGTGTTTTGAAATCGTCATCACTATGTAAGTCGTTATTTAGGGGTTTTTTGCACACAAAAACTATTCTCGTCGCTTCATAAAGTTATTGTAGAACCACTGTAGTGAGATGGACTTTGTAATGACGTCTTTAGTGCCTTTTAAGGGTCTTGAGAGTGTCAAGTGCATTGTGTCAATGTAGGCCTTTCAGAGCCATCAGATTTCAACTAAAATATCTTCATTTGTGTTCTGAAGATGAACGGAGGACTGACGGGTGTCCAACGACATGAGGGTAAGTAATTAATGACAGAATTTAAATTTTTGGGTGAACTAACCCTTTAAGATACATCCTGTTCAAATTAAGTGAGTGTATGCTTAAAAATATCAAAAAGAGGTGCCATTTTGCTTCTCAAGATATTTGTACTGGAAACTAGACAAGAATACAGAGCAAGAAAATCATTTCTTTGCAGTGTGCAGAAAACATACACTGCATATTTGATGCATGCTGATGCAACACTTTATGGTGTGTATTTCTGCCGCTTGCAGGTCCTCCAACACTGAACAGCAGAAGAAAAGCCCCATCTACCTGCCTGAACTAAACTGCAGTGATAAAAAATCAATTTGTCCTGCAGAAGCCCTGTTTACCTCGGGTGGTATGAGAGCGGCCAGCGTGAGCGCCTGAGGCGGGTACGTCCCGCAGGGCTTCCTGTGACCCTCTCCGTCTTCCTCGCTCTGTGCAAAGCCGCTGCTGTCACTGTGGTTGGTCTCATAGGTGCTGTCATAGTCTGATGACATTATCACCGGTTCGTCTGAAAGGTTATTAGAAAAGCGTGATTATGCCTCTTGTAATATTTCACGTTTGAGCAGACTGACTTGGTGCATCGTAAAGACACCAATCACATATTAACTCAGAGATTCAATCCAGGATCGAGCTGTAATATCACAGATCGCAACAGCAAAATGGATAATAAGTGAAATGCATCTAAATGCTAATTTAGCGGCATCACCTGACTGCTGGGTTCTGTCTCCTGCGTCTGTGGATCCGTCCCCGTGCCTCATTTTACTGTACGGCCTTCCACAGCTGCAACACACACAACAAACATCACATCACTGTCACGACTCCTTCTTTCACATTTATATACAGTATATACACTCACCTAAAGGATTATTAGGAACACCTGTTCAATTCGTCATTAATGCAATTATCTAATCAACCAATCACATGGCAGTTGCTTCAATGCATTTAGGGGTGTGGTCCTGGTCAAGACAATCTCCTGAACTCCAAACTGAATGTCGGAATGGGAAAGAAAGGTGATTTAAGCAATTTTGAGCGTGGCATGGTTGTTGGTGCCAGACGGGCCGGTCTGAGTATTTCACAATCTGCTCAGTTACTGGGATTTTCACGCACAACCATTTCTAGGGTTTACAAAGAATAGTGTGAAAAGGGAAAAACATCCAGTATGCGGCAGTCCTGTGGCGAAAATGCCTTGTTGGTGCTAGAGGTCAGAGGAGAATGAGCCGACTGATTCAAGCTGATAGAAGAGCAACTTTGACTGAAATAACCACTCGTTACAACCGAGGTTTGCAGCAAAGCATTTGTGAAGCCACAACACACACAACCTTGAGGCGGATGGGCTACAACAGCAGAAGACCCCACCGGGTACCACTCATCTCCACTACAAATAGGAAAAAGAGGCTACAATTTGCACAAGCTCACCAAAATTGGACAGTTGAAGACTGGAAAAATGTTGCCTGGTCTGATGAGTCTCGATTTCTGTTGAGACATTCAGATGGTAGAGTCAGTATTTGGCGTAAACAGAATGAGAACATGGATCCATCATGCCTTTTTACCACTGTGCAGGCTGGTGGGGGTGGTGTAATGGTGTGGGGGATGTTTTCTTGGCACACTTTAGGCCCCTTAGTGCCAATTGGGCATCGTTTAAATGCCACGGCCTACCTGAGCATTGTTTCTGACCACGTCCATCCCTTTATGACCACCATGTCCCCATCCTCTGATGGCTACTTCCAGCAGGATAATGCACCGTCACAAAGCTCCAATCATTTCAAATTGGTTTCTTGAACATGACAATGAGTTCACTGAACTAAAATGGCCCCCACAGTCATCAGATCTCAACCCAATAGAGCATCTTTGGGATGTGGTGAAACGGGAGCTTCGTGCCCTGGATGTGCATCCCACAAATCTCCATCAACTGCAAGATGCTCTCCTATCAATATGGGCCAACATTTCTAAAGAATGCTTTCAGCACCTTGTTGAATCAATGCCACGTAGAATTAAGGCAGTTCTGAAGGCGAAAGGGGGTCAAACACAGTATTAGTATGTGTTCCTAATAATCCGTCAGGTGAGTGTACACACACACACACATACAGCGATTCATATAGAATCAATTTCGTTAATTGTTAATTAATTTAATTTTAAATACATTTTATGAATTAAACAGCTCATGAACATCCTTTATCACTAGAGAAACATCTAAATAACCTGTTAAACATTCAAATATTATGCAGGACAAATACCATAATCAGACATAACATTATGACCGATGTGAAGTGAATAACACGGCACCTGTTAGTGGGTGGGATATATTAGGCAGCAAGTGAACATTTTGTCCTCAAAGTTGATGTGTAATAAGCAGGAAAAATGGGCAAGTGTAAGGATTTGAGCGAGTTTGACGAGGGCCAAATTGTGACGGCTAGAGGACTGGGTCAGAGCATCTCCAAAACTGCAGCTCTTGTGGGATGTTCCCGGTCTGCAGTGGTCAGGATCTATCAAAAGTGGAAGGAACAGTGGAGAACCGGCGACAGGGTCATGGGCGGCCGAGGCTCATTGATGCACGTGGGGAGCGAAGGCTGGCCCGATCAAACAGACGAGCTACTGGAGCTCACATTGCTCAAGAAGTTAATGCTGGTTCTGATGGTGTCAGAATACACAGGGCATCTCAGTTTGTTGCGTATGGGGCGGCACAGCCGCTGACCAGTGCCCATGCTGACCCCTGTCCTGCCGAAAGAGCCAACAGTGGCACGTGAGCATCAGAACTGGACCACAGAGCAATGGAAGAAGGTGGCCTGGTCTGATGAATCACGTTTTCTTTTACATCACGTGGATGGCCGGGTGTGTGTGTGTGGCTTACCTGGGGAACACATGGCACCAGGTGCACTATAGGCAGTGATGCTTTGGGCAATGTTCTGCTGGGAAACCTTGGGTCCTGCCATCCATGTGGATGTTACTTTGACACGTACCACCTACCTAAGCATTGTTGCAGACCATGTACAGCCTTTGGAAACGGTATTCCCTGGTGGCTGTGGCTCTTTCAGCAGATAATGTGCCGCCACAAAGCACAAATGCTTCAGGAATGGTTTGAGGAGCACAACGAGTTTGAGGTGTTGACTTGGCCTCCTAATTCCCCAGATCTCAATCCAATCAAGCAATTGTGGGATTTGCCGAACAAACAAGTCTGATCCATGGAGGCCCCACCTCGCAACTTACAGGACTTAAAGGAGCTGCTGCTAACATCTTGGTGCCAGATACCACAGCACACCTTCAGGGGTCTAGTGGAGTCCATGCCTCGACGGGTCAGGGCTGTTCTGGCAGCAAAAAGGGGACCAACACAGTATTAGGTCATAATGTTATGCCTGACCGGTGTGTGTGTGTGTATATATATATATATATATATATATATATATATATTAAAATGTACTTTCTCAGTACAGGTTCCTGGTCTTATTGTGGAAGATTTGTCTGTTAATGTTATTCCAAATAAATAAATAAATCAAAAATCTTTCATCAAATTTCATCATTTTCACAACCGAGTCAATTCCCAAAGAATAAAATCAAGTCACATTCCACTCTTTTCCTCCCTCACAGAATATCCCGTTTCACTCTGAAATAAGTCAGATTACGATATGAAAAATGCCATTTCGTGTTGACTTCTATCATCTATCACTGGAATCTGGTCTTTAGGCTTTATGTTTGTATGCTTTGTGAGTTAGGAAAGCTAGGAAATGGTGGATGGCGTATGCATTTCATGATTGCATATTTTAATATTTAGAAGTAAAAATAGAAAGCCGTCCTGATTGCGTGCGCAGGCGCTCTAGTCATTGTCACTGTTGTTTAGTTTAGCTCTGAGAATTAGCGGGTCGGACAGAACCTAATCAAGCTGTTGCTTTGTGCCCAGCATTCATTACGGGCCAAGGGGACGGTGACCTTGTCTCATCGCCCGGACATTAGTGATCGCTGCAGCAGATCTGACCATGTATGTCCATCTGTTAATATTTAGACAGAGTGTTGGTTATTTTTCACAGTTAATGATCAGTGGTTGTTCAGTAACCACATAATGGGCTGAAGCTGCAGTCCACTGTTGTAGAACATCCCGGGCCACAGGATACGCTCAGATCTTTGGGTTTTTAGCGTAGTGATGAATTGTGCTCGAAATTAATATTAACTCGATGTTCGCTCTCAAAATTACTCATTAGTAGCCCTGCATGGAATCTGCAGAAACAAAATTCCTCAAAAAGACAAAAAGATCTGATAATTAGAATGCAATATAATAACAGCTGTTATTAAATGAGTTGTTTATTTAAATATTTTGGAAAATAGGATAAAAATTTTAAAAGTATACAACATTTTGTGTAATAAATTACAGTTAGGGTTATTCCCCCCAAAAATGATATGAAATGAATATTTAAATGATAAGAATTAGATGACTAATATGCAAAAATAAAATTATACTTGGAAAAATCCTATGGATTTGTTGATTAAATATGTGCTAAATTTAGAAAATATAATAAAAAAAATTTTTTTTAAATTGCAGCAAATAGATATGAAAATGAATATTTCATGAGAATTAAATTTGTAATATGCAAATATAACATTATAGATTTGAGTTTTGTGGGCACTATACCTGCATGTTTGTTTAAAATATTGTGGAAAATAAAAATTTTAAAATTATACACAATTTTGCGTACAGCTGGAGTTATTCACAAAAATGATATGAAATGAATATTTAAATGATAAGAATGAGTGCAAATATAAAATTATTTATCACTTTTGGATAATTTAGCAGCGCTTTCACATTCAAATACAAATGTAGTGCTCCCATGTCTGCTTTCAAGTTTCAACACTGAATGAATTTCCACAATAAGTGCATAAATCAAGAGTGAATTAAAAGTCCCTTTCAGGCGAGTCACTCGGCGGCCATCTTTGAAACGCTATTTCAGTCGTGAAAGTACAGCTCCAGAAATCTGACAACATCCGTCTCATAAATTTTGTTTCTAAAAGCTCAAATCATGACAAAAACTGCATTTTTCAGGCTGGACTATTTAAATATTTTGGAAAATATGATAATTATTTAAAAGTATACAACATTTTGTGTAATAAATTACAGTTAGGGTTATTCCCCCAAAAAATATATGAAATGAATATTTAAATGATAAGAATGAGATGATTAATATGCAATAATAAAATTAAACTTGGAAAAATCCTATGGATTTGTTGATTAAATATGTGCTAAATTTAGAAAATATAATACACAATTATTATTTCTTTAAATTGCAGCAAATAGATATGAAAATGATTAAATTTGTAATATTCAAATATAAAATTATAGATTTGAGTTTTGTGGGCACTATACCTGCATGTTTGTTTAAAATATTTTGGAAAATATTATACAAATTTTCAAATTATACACAATTTTGCGTAATAAATTACAGCTGGAGTTATTCACAAAAATTATATGAAAGGAATATTTAAATGATAAGAATGAGTGCAAATATAAAATTATTTATCACTTTTGGATAATTTAGCAGCGCTTTCACATTCAAATACAAATGTAGTGCTCCCATGTCTGCTTTCAAGTTTCAACACTGAATGAATTTCCACAATAAGTGCATAAATCAAGAGTGAATTAAAAGTCCCTTTCAGACGAGTCACTCGGCGGCCATCTTTGAAACGCTATTTCAGTCGTGAAAGTACAGCTCCAGAAATCTGACAATTAAATTTTGTTTCTAAAAGCTCAAATCATGACAAAAGCTGGACTGTTTCTATAGCAAGTGGAGCTTGGGATTTTACCAATTGGCGATTGGCTCTTTCAATTAGAAGGCGGGACTTATTCCGCCATATTGCGTGTTTCTCCCATTCATAGTCATATGAGTGCACCATCTTTGTATACCTCAAGTCTTTAGTTTTACCTGCTACAAAGTGGAGGAGGCGCCCAGTGTGTGGTAGTGGGGCTGGGGGCGCTCTGACTGTGGGTTAAGGCTTTGTGGGGGCTGTGTGGCGGCGGGACATCGCCCTGCGGAAGCTCTGTGTCAGGCAGCTCCACTGAAGGGCTTTTGTTGGTGGGGCTGTTGACCGGAGTGCCCTGGACTGGAGGGGAGTGGCAGGGTGAAGCCAGAGGTGAGATGTTGGAAGAAGGGTAACCTGTCAGAGAGCAGAGGCATCACACTGGCACTGCCAAAGCCCATTTATCTCCTTTCACTTGACAAACACACACACAGAGCGCTTTACCTCTTCGGCTCTTGCTATAGATGTGGTTGGTGGCGGAGGCAGCGTATGAAGCGGACATGGATCTGCTCTTGGAAATGGTGAGCATAACGGAGTTGTTCCATGAGTCACTGTTCACCAAACTGCAAAAGAGGAGAAGATCTCATGTTTTTACCTGCACTGTAAAGCCTAACGCTCAAAATAATCCACTGCTTTGAGTATAGCCAACTTAAACTAAACAAATGAGTTCAATCAAATTAACTTTTATGAGTATTTGGAGCTTTCGTATTCTTTTGAGTTCACAAAACGGACACATTTGAAGTAATCTAAACTGTTTTGATGTTTTATGAACTTGTTTCTTTTAATTTAGACAAATTCAATTTAACGGAAAAAGGGCTAGTGAAAAGCATGCTTTGCCATTACACTCAAAAAGAGAGAGGAAATGCTAACATTTTGTGCAAGGTTAGTGTTAAGCGGGAGATTTAGTAGTGTTTAACGTTTTGTTATGCTAATTTAGAAGAGCTTCTGCGTGTAATTTGGGGTTTTGTAGGGTTAAAAAACATATATATTAAATATTTTATATTGCACTCATTCAGCAATTGCTATGGTGCTATCAAAGCATTGTGTTACCAATTAGCTAAAGCTAGCCAAGTTTCCACACTAAAAATATTTAAATTGAGATGACATGATCGTTTTAAGTTAAATGCATGAATAAGCTTACTCAAATATTTCATGTTCAGAGTAATTAAAATGTACAAGTAATGAATAAAACGGCAAGTTCTGCGTACTTAAGTTTAAGTTTAACTGAATTTCTTAACTTAAAAATGTTATGTTACTGATCAACTCAAATTTCTGGAGTTTTGCCAACTTAGTTGTTTTAAAATGTAGGTGTTTACATAAATGCTTTTTAATCCGATTACTAGCTGATTATTTGGCTGTTAATTTCGTTGACGAATAACTTGTCATAATTTTCGTCAACAACCTTTTTTCACTGACGAAAACGAGATGATAACTAAATAAAAACTAGTGTTGGATGACAAAAACTATGACGAAAACTTACTGTCATTTTCGTCAACAGATAAAAACGAGACGAAAATGTTAGGGAGGGTCGATTAGGGAAGAGATCCAGTCAGAACTGATGTCCTGTGTAACAGATGCTGATCTAACCGCTGGAAAACACACGGCCTACAGGCTCACACACCCCCAATCCAGCGCTCCAGAGCCGCTCACAATCAATGAATAACACACATTTATGCCAGGCCATTGTTTATGAACTAATGCTGATGAATAATGACAATGTTCACTTAACAATGTTTATATAGTAATATGTTTTAGACGGTTGTAACAATGCATATTTTATCTCCTGAACTTGAATGAGCTCCTGCAACTGCAATAGTAAAGCTCAGACATTTCAAAATAAGAGTCAAGGTGTATTTCGAGCTTGTTTATAATTAAAAGTCACGCATTATATATTCGTTTTTGTTTACACAAAAAAACTGCATTTAATTCATTCCCATTTAATTCATAGTCAGGAGGAAAGACCAGTGTTTGACACATATTCAATAAAGTATCCGGGTTATAATAGTTAACTAAAACCATTTAAAAAATCTTCATTACTTGAAATTAAATAAATGTTAACTGAAATTTAAAAAATAACTTATTTGAAGCTTTAGCTTAACCTTAGCTTACGGCCTACTTTCTAAAACAGAAAAACTATATAGATAAAAAAGTGAATTGAGCTCTTTCGTGTATTTTTAATGTCAAAAACAAAATGATGTCAAGGTCAGTTCAAGTGACAGTCCGTTATGTAAGGCTTAAATGCGTAATGTATTACAATTTAACTAAACTAGTAGATTTAGTCAACTAAAATCTTATGATATTTAGTCGACTAAAGCTAGACTTAAACTAAAAACAATCAAGGTGACGAAAATATGACTAAAACTAAATGGCATTTTAGTCAAAAGACTATGAAACTAAATCAAAATGTGGTGTCAAAATGAACACTGGGCTGCATGTAAAGGTAGCTGTTGTGTCCTCAATGAAGATACTTGAGCTTAACTCGACATGACATAACCATTTACCTCTCAAGAGGCGAACTTGTAAATGAGAAAGTTCACAATGCACTTTCCGGGGGTTAAAAAAGTCCAAGACGCGTATTTTTGCAGAGCGGGTCAGACTTGAATTTTCCTGCCAACTTTAAAGGACCCCAGCGAACAGGCCTCCTGCTGTGGGAACACTCTTCAGATATCCATTAAGGAGACCTGGCACTTTAAGACCAGCCTCAACATGGTAATGCAGGCAGCCGTGTGACCCTCCATTTTTCACAGGGGCTTTTATTTCGACAGGACCTGAATCTAAACACAACTCTGGCTCTCGTGTCTCCAGGAAGCCTCTTTAAACTCTCTGTCTACACAGTGCAGATGGCTATCTGGATATCCGTATTAATGGGCTGAACTTTAGCTGGGCTGTATAACTCACGCTGAAATAAGAGATATAAAGGTGGAGAAATGCCCAAAGATGGACATTATAAAATGTGAATCAAACATTCAGACGGAGCGAGGCAGCGTGTAGGAGCTCTGGAAAGTTCAAGCGCTTGACGGCGATCCACAACAGCTGTGCGAAACACTAACGGACGAGACAATGATGACAAACAAAACAAAATGAGGGCAAACGGATAAAAGTGTTTTCAGATAAATCCCCTGAAACTCTCCGTGGACTCGTATTTTCAGAAAGTACGTACTGTTGCTTCAAAACACTTCATGAGTCACATACAGCGGACCTGAGAAGTACTTGGACAAATGTGCAAATGTCATTGCATTAGATTACAAAAGCACAAGCGTACTTCTCGAACAAAAAGGTCAGTGTTTGTTAGGTTTGAAACAATAAAACAATAGATAACGGCTTAAAAATGAAGTATTTGGACACTTTTGTGTTTGTGAATCATCATTGGAACATGTACGTAGTTAATGTGATGAACTACACACTTGAACTTAAAGTGAACTTTTTACAAGATGTGAAATAAGTCTCTGATGTCCTCAGAGTGTGTATGTGAAGTTTTAGCTCAAAATACCCCACAGTACATGTTTTATAGCGTGTTAAAATTGTCACTTTTTGAGGGCGCCTCTTTTGTGTGTGTCCCTTTAAATGCAAATGAGCTGCCTTTCTAGAAGAGGGCGGAGCTTTAAGAGCTTGTGTTAGCAGCTCCGATTACCTCACACAGACACACACTGAAAACATCAGAAACTGTTCAGCCTTTTATGATCAAACCGCAGTCAGACAATGATGGAGAGACTCAAGAAGAAGTGACAACATGTAGAATGAGACGGGACGTTTCTGAAGGGTTAGTTGATGAATTTATGAGTTAACTATCTTCAAGTCATTGATTAGCATATTCTGTCATGATAATCTATAAACCGCTGGTGTGGGAACTGTTGTAAGATGCACAGAGCCAGAGAATATCTGCATGAAGAGAGAACAGGTATAGTTTAGTTTAATTATGGTTATAACTTACGGTTATCTTGCTTTTATGACATGCTATTGAATTTGTGTTCGTTCTGTATTGAAATAAATGTGAAGAGACGGATGTGAGCGACTCACAAATGTGCTCGACTACAACAACTCTTCCTCTTCTCAACATGGCCTTTGTTGTGTGTTCCCGGGGGCGGGGCTTATGTAAATTTTAGGGTTTGTGATGTCAACCGTGAATAAGCTGGTTGTAGTCCCTACCAGCCGTTTGTTGTAGTCCTTAAAAAGCAATTTCTTTAAAAGAAAAAATCTCCCTTTGCTTTGAACTTTGAGCGTCGTAACTTTGCAGATGTTGTTTATGCTCAAACAGCAACATTACACACTCACTAAAGTTAAAAAAGTCAGATCATCAACCACCCCTTTAAGGACAATTGACTTCATACATTCACTAAAAATCACCAACAGCTGATTAATTCGTTCCCCGCCATTTTCCGGCTTTCTGTGTTTTCACTGTTATACGCTAGGGGGCGCTACTACACATCTTCTGAAAGAGAACAGAATCTCCTGATCAAAACACAGGAGAAGAAGCAGAAACAAGCGATAACATAAGCAAGTGTAACCCCTCCTGTTTGAACCGCCCGCTCCAAGTGGGACTCGCACAGGAAATACTAGCTGGCATCCGTTACATAAGCAGATGCAGATAACAGTGAAAACATGGATTGCCTGACAATTCCACCAATGGTGGGGAAGCGTTGTGTCAATAATTATGGAAAATTCCGTCAATGGGAAAGAGTTTAAAGGCATTGAGCAAAAACAGTGATAGTAAAAAGATTCAACTTTTGAAATTACATTTTTAAGTGTGATTAAAGTGTTAAAGGCTGCCCACCAAAAGGACACATAAAAGCTGATCACCGCGATCAAGACACTTTAATTCAACATGAAATGGCATTTGCAACCCATTTTACTTTCACAACACGACATATTTCTGGTATAATCAATGCCAAAAGAATGTAAAGCGGGACTTGATTTTATCCATAAGGGATGGATTGCATTATGAAACATGGGTGTTACACACATTGTACCTTTACTTTTATTGCATTAACGATAACTGGCATTACATTACTGCGTTTACTATTGGCAAAACTTTAGAAAGGCTTAATTTCCTTTCCTTAACAGTAGCCTAAAATCAGGGGCGGACTTAACCAATAAGCAAGGTAAGCGGCTGCTTAGGGCCCCAGGGAATATCTGATACTGGCAAAACTTATTTGGTCTATACATTTATAGTGATCTATTAATATTTATAGTGATTTGTTTGATATATATCTGATATATAAAACATATCACTATAAATGATAAATGAAAATGTAAAATGATATGATCACGTAAAATATTATGTTCAGTAAATGGCATCAAAATAATTTAACCTATTTGAACAAGATTCAACTGGGCAAGATTTTAAAAAAATGAGTTGAAAGGACCAATTTGATTATACTTAAAGAGATAATTCACCCAAAATTTTGATTAAAATATTCTAGCTGACCCACCAGAGTGAGTTTTTTTTAAAGGCGACTGTTATTACTGTCATGCTTGTCACGTGACTCTCCGCAGCCAAAATAGTGTTGCATGACAGATGTATCGCTTTTATTTCGTTTGACCTTTTTTATTCAAAATATTCACAAACTTGCTTACCATGTCATCAGCTATCTGATATTCCGATTCTCAAATGCGTGTAAGTGAGTGTGTTTTGTCATTTAAAAACCTTTATAAATGATCTTGATCTATAACGTGTGATGGTCGCCGGCATGTTTGTTCGCGCCGCAGTTCAGAGAGTTCAGATTTACAGCGCGTGAACTCATTAGTTTCTCCCGAAATACATGAAAGTAAGGCCCCATTTACACTGCATGGTTCAAGTGACCCAATTCCGATTTTCCCTCTCATGCGGCACAGATCGGATATGACATGTGAACGTATAAGCAGGATAAAAACGCTTGAATTACGATATCCTCCGATCGGATTCAGGCCTCACTCATATGTGGTAATAAATCCGATATGATTCGGATACGTTCATTTGCGTCTGTAAGCGGTCAAATCGGATATTCCCCAGTAAATGCGAGTCATACGTCATTGAAAAAGGGACGAGGCGAATGACATCAACTCAGGTGGACACCAACTGTGATCAAGGGCTCTCCTCTTTTTTCTCCGCAATGTTTTGCTGACCTTTAAAGATTGAATAATCAATTAATCTGCATCTATTGCATCCATTGCATATCGCGGCGTTTTACTTCCTTTTCCGGGTCTTGGACTGTTTCACCAGTGTATAGTGTAAATGCAAATATCGGATACGGGTCGCTTTTAAAAGATGATGTAAGCGGGTCATCAAAAAAATCGGATATAGTCACCAAATCGGAATTGTGCATCAAGACCTGCAGTGTAAATGCAGCCTACGTGTATCTTATATGAATAAATACAATTATATTTGAATGGATTGTTTTTGCTGCTTCTATAGACACCAGTGTGTATCTTACAAACTCTAAATGTATTGTTTTACTAGTACTCTGTACTCTGTACTCTTTACTAGTCTACTAGTAATGTGTATTTATGTCACGTCACTGAACATTCAAAATCCCATATGTGGGACCGTACCACTCAAAAGGTTACAAGTCATCATTTACTTGCCCTCAAGTTGTTCCAAAAAGAAGATATTTTGAACAAAGTCGGTAACCAGACAGTTAAAGGATTAGTTCACTTTTAAATAAACTTTTGCTGGTAATTTACTCACCCCCATGTCATCCAAGATGTCCATGTCTTTCTTTCTGCAGTCGAAAAGAAATTAAGGTTTTGGATGAAAACAGTCCAGGGTTTTTCTCCATATAATGAACTTCAATGGGCCCCAAACGGTCGAAGGTCCAAATGACAGTTTCAGTGCAGCTTCAAAGGGCTTTAAACGATACCAGACGATAAATAAGGGTCTTATCTAGCGAAATGATCAGTTTCTGCAAGAAACCGAGCAGTATTTATGCTAATTTTGTTCCTCTTTTCAGACGAACGTGATCATCTCTGAGCTTAGTGAGGTCAAAATACGAGCGTGGTCATAGATATATATCGATCATAGATGCCTAATTCTATTGATCCGTACAAGCGCTAATGAGGCATCTACGTATACATCTATGACCACGCTCGTATTTTGACCTTGCTAAGCGGAAGTTATGGCTGAGCTCAGAGAGGATCACGTTCGTCTGAAAAGAGGTAAAATAATAGCATAAATACTGCTGGGTTTCTCGCAGAAACTGATCGTTTCGCTAGATAAGACCCTTATTTATCGTTTAAAGCCCTTTAAAGCTGCACTGAAACTGTCATTTGGACCTTCGACCGTTTGGAGCCCATTGAAGTCCATTATATGGAGAAAAACCCTGGAATGTTTTCATCCAAAACCTTAATTTCTTTTCGACTGCAGAAAGAAACACATGGACATCTTGGATGACATGGGGGTGAGTAAATTATCAGCAAAAGTTTATTTAAGAGTGAACTAATCCTTTAATGGATCCCATTGACTTCCATAGTTTTTTTTCCCCATACTATGGAAGTCAATGGTGCCCATCAACTTGAGGGGGAGTAAATGACGACAGTATTTTCATTTTTGGGTGAACTATCCCTTTAATTTAAGGCAGCAACTTAGTTTTTAAGTTGAGTAGGAGGGATTTTTTAGCCTAAATTTTGTTCATTTGTGATTATCCTGATGAACAAAACATTGTAAGAGTCATAGTCACAGAGCTTTTCTGCAATAATTCAAAAGGCCGATAGAAAAATCCTATTGGGTTTTTGTCAAGGGAACCAGGGCGATGCCAACTCACGGGTTGACCTACAAAAATACTGCACGTCATCACTGTGATGCCAGCCAAAAGGAAAGTCGTGACTGAATGAGGACTGAATAATAAGAAGTGTACTGTAAGTCAGTTTGATGACTAAATGACACAGATGGTGTTCATTACCTGCTGGAAGGGCCATCGTGAGGTGTTTTGATGCTGGCACTGCGGTCCCGTCTGACCGGCCCGGGTTCGAGCGTGGGCAGGCCCGTGGCTGAGGTGGTGGTGGTCCACGTGGAAGAAATCCGTCTCAAAAGCCCCGGATGCAAACTTCGCCTCAAACGCTGTTATTAAAAGAGAACATTCATCAAGTTTAGAGTAAAACAGTGCTGACAGCGGAGCAAAACACAGAGAGAGAGACAAATTCTCCGCGGAGGTCAGTTTTGAAGCATGTCAAAAGTCACATGGCCAATTACAATCAATTAACACTGACCCAGACAAAATAAAGACACGTGTGTATGACAACACAAAGGCCAAATTAACACTTTTTGGCAGTGCAGTTGTTAAACAAAGCACTTGTTTAGATTAAAGCTGGACTGCATTTTACGTAAATGATGTAAATCTTAGTGTGCGTGTATTTAGAGAGCAAAACATCTGAGGGCGGCAGATGACAGCGGTCCATCAGGGAATACTGAGCCCGTCCCCCAACTGGGAAAATGGGAACAGAACAGATGGAAGACCCTGGAGAAATGCATCACCGCTCTGCTTCTTTACAGATTTACAGAGCCAATCAAAACGCTTGGTGGATTTGTAACGTGCATGCGGTATAAAATAGACTAGAGACATATGCACTTAAAGGGACAGTGACATTTTTTTTTTTTTTTAGAATAATTTAAAATAACTTGTTTGTTTCACAGAAGATGTATTTCAAGGAAACAAACACGAGAATGTATATAATCACTGTGTGCACTTGCACGCCACGCCATTGGTCAATGCTTTTAACTGCATTTGCATATCTTAAAGGGATAGTTCACCCAAAACTGAAAATTAGCCCATGATTTACTCACCCTCAAGTCATCCGAGGTGTACATGACATTCTTCTTTCAGACTCTGAGTTATATTAAAAATGTTCTGGCTAATCCAAGCTTTATAATAGCAGTAATAGTTGCTCTGTTTTTGAAGTTCATTAAGAAATGCATCCGCCCGTCAAATAACTGCTCCACACGGGGGTTAATAAAGGCCTTCTGAAGCGAATCGATGCGCTTGTGTAAGAAAAATATCCATATTTTAAAATTTATTTCATTTTTTTCTATGGCTCTGCATCAGCCGTCCCCGCGCCATCACTTCCGGCCAGTGGTGGAAATGGCCGAAATTCACTAGGCGGACTCTAGTTTGGAAAGGTTTTTTTGTTTTTTTTGTTTTTTAGTTGCACAGTTTAAGAGGTCACAAAAACCTTCTAAATAAATTGTCCTCAAGTTAAATAAATCTGTTGAATGTTTTGGATGGTTACTGTACATCTCAGTTTAGTGCTGTGAAAATGAACAATTAAGCATGTAAAGGTGAATCTAGTTTATATTATATTATATATATATATTATATATATATATATATATCGATTTAAAAAAGTAACTAATTAATTGCACATAAAATATCTGCGTCTTTAATATTTTTATATTGTAATAATTTCACAGTTACTCTCCAAATTAATGTAAAAACAACTTAAAGACAGTATATTTGAAATTTTTGTTGTAATGGCATATTTTTATGAAGGCTAGTATCAGTGATACTAAAACTGATACAGATGTCTCATCACTGATGTTTTTTTTCTTTCTTTTTAAACATTAACGGTAGACATTCAACATTACAGTATAAATAAAAGCTATATCAATTCCAATTAAAACAATCATCACACAAACCCATTATAATAAATGTCTGGGGGTCATTTGGAACATTTCAAACTTGTGTGGGAAAAGGTTATACAAAGGAGGCTTTGTTACAGTATATTATTTTGAAAAAATTAGATTTTTTTCTACATTATTTTCTGAATTCTACACTTTGTCTTGGGTTAGTTTAATAATATAGCCTATGCATCATTGATAACCCCTTGTTATAAATAAAAAATGGGAAATTATTAGTAATTCTCTCAAATTGGCCTGATTAGCAAAGCCCGCTAAACACACTAAACACACAAGACAAGCAGGACCGTAACACCACACATATTGAGGGGGATCAGTACCACCCCAATATGTAATTTAAGTTTCTTCAAACAAACGTGATATCACAAGCTTTATTAATGTTTTTACTGTAAAGTTGTGCAGTTTAAGGGGGATTTATGGTATTTTTTTGTATTATTTATTGGCCTCAATTTGTAATAATGTAAATAAATACATATATATATAAAATGCCAACATTTTATGTAAAATCCACTTTTTAAAAAGAGGATTTAAGCGTGCCAGTGGTTCTGGGTTCTAATCCACCATTGTATAGTGTATTTATTTATTTATTTATTTTCTCATTAAAACCAAATATGTTAATCAGTGATTGTATACATCAAGAACAGGGACAAATTTGGGCGCATTTCGTTTTGTGATTTCAACGGAACGAATAAAGTCTCTGCAACAGCAATCGATTGAAGCGCTTGTCTGTGCACGAACCACCGATACACAGTTTACATACAACCAGTGTTGGGGGTAACGCATTACAAGTAACTTGAGTTACATAATAATATTACTTTTTCCAAGTAACTAGTAAAGTAACGCATTACTTTATAAATTTACAACAAAATATCTGAGTTACTTCTTCAAAAAAGTAATGCAAGTTACTTTTTCACATTAATTTGACTGACAGCTCTCCTGCCCCCATGTTGAGAAAAATAAGCGCAGAGGCGTGTGTGTGTAAACATGATGGTTATTGTAGTTCTAGACTAAATGTGAGCATTTTATTTATCTCACTTGCACAATAAAGATTCTGTACTCCTCAAAATGATTAAAAATCAATCAAATGCAAAATCAGAATACAATGCAACCTCCAATAATTAAACTATTTTTATGCATAATCTACCTTTATATTTAATTAACCAATGTCTTGCTGCTGACCTTTGATGATGAAAATTACTAGATTTTTAGTTTTTATTGGTAAAACTTTTTTCTCCTGCATCCTATTCTACCATTATCCAGAATGGCAGCAGAGCTGCGCCCCCTACTGTTCATGCGTGAATTTGCATTTTTACCTCAGCCTGGGACTTATTATTTCAATTTTGGTATGAAGAGGTCTTTACAAAAATATAACTTTTTTGTTATAAACAAAAACAAGCAAAAAGTAACACAAAAGTAACGTAACGCATTACTTTTCTTAAAAAGTAACTAAGTAACTCAATTAGTTACTTTTTAAGGGAGTAACGCAATATTGTAATGCATTACTTTTCAAAGTAACTTTCCCCAACACTGGCAGAGGTGGAAAGTAACGAATTACATTTACTCGCGTTACAGTAATTGAGTAGTTTTTCTGTGTACTTCTACTTTTTTAAGTAGTTTTAAAAATCTGTAATTTTACTTTTACTTAAGTATGTTTTGTTTGAAGTATTGTACTTCACTACATTTTAAACCACATCCGTTACTGAGTAAAAATAAATAATACAAATGGGGGGAAAACCGCGATTCGGAAACGACAGCATTGAATTGGCGGGAGAACAAACACGCAAAAATCACAAAAAGATGGAGACGGACGGAAAAGTCAGACGTCAGACCCAGCTGAAAGCGAAACGCCGTTGTGAACCCCTGGATAGTATGGAAATACTTTGGATATAGACAAAAAATAGCCGGATGTTGTCCTGAAGGATATCAAATTGTTGATGCAAAAGAGGAAACACATAGAACATGTTCGTGAAGGCCATCCCTCTGTGCGGATAAAGGTACGTTTATAACGTAAGGCCGAATGATTTCTGTGATGCAGAGGGAATCCAGACATGACATTTTAATTTACAGTAGCCTATAATGCAGATGTCACGTAAAACACGCAAACTGATGGATGAATGAATACATCGAAAATAGAGCTGTACAATAAATCAAATCGCGACATGGTCTGTGAATATTAAAGCTCAAAACACTGCTATTTAAATATATGATCTGCTTGCTCTGTCTCTGTGTGAATGAGCCTACATACTCAAGTACGCGATGCTTGTGGTGTTTAACGTCCCACAAACCATATTTGGACATGGACACATGAACATTTCCAGAGCTGATCGGAGACCCCCTAATGAGCATTTTCATCATTTTATTTGATTAAAAACCATTGTCAAATACACTCTGAAACAGGTCAAAAGAAACTGTGACAGAAATAGAAAATAGGCCTACAATAGAATACTTGTCAAAATAATAATATTAATAACAATAATAATAATATATAATTTAAATATTATGTAAGAATATATTTTTAAATCCATGGTTTAATTTAGTAAAACTGTTTTGCAGCGCTTTGCCAAAAAAATTAAAGGATAAAAGTTTGTTACATTTTATTTGATTACCACCGTTTTGGTAGGCTAATGTATTTGAATTAAATCCTAAAAAGAAAATTTCATAGGACTCTATTATTCTTAAAGTTGTTAATATAATTCATAATAATTTATTTAATTTATTTCGTTAGACATGTTTTATTGAAATTTTAATTTAAAAAAATGTTTAAATTTTTTTTCATTAATTTAACGACATTTTAACTGGTGATAACCATAATTTAAAAATACAGTTCATTTATTAAATAATTAATACCGTGATGCTGTGAAACTGATGTTTTCATATCGTGAAAACCTCATTCTATTACAACCCTACACGAGAGAGTCCCCCACCCCGCTGTTAAAAAAAGTAACTCAGTAACTTTTACTCAGAGAACATTTTAAATGAACTACTTTTTACTTTTACTTGAGTATATTTTTAGACCGGTACTTTTACTTGTCCTTAAAGGGTTAGTTCACCCAAAAATGAAAATTCTGTCATTAATTACTCACCCTCATGTCGTTGGACACCCGTCAGACCTCCGTTCATCTTCAGACACAAATGAAGATATTTTAGTGTAAATCTGATGGCTCTGAAAGGCCTCCATTGGCACAATGCACTTTACACTCTCAAGACCCTTAAAAGGCACTAAAGACGTCGTTACAAAGTCCATCTCACTACAGTGGTTCTACAATAACTTTATGAAGCGACGAGAATAGTTTTTGTGTGCAAAAAAACCCCTAAATAATGACTTATATCATGATGACCAATTTCAAAACACGGCATCATGAAGCTTCGAAGCGTTATGAATCAGTGAATCGATTCAGCAGTTTGAATCGCCAAATTTCAGCAGTTTGACACGCGATCCGAATCATGATTCGACTCACTGATTCATAACGCTTCGAAGCTTCATGATGCCTTGTTTTGAAATCGTCATCACTATATAAGCCGTTATTTAGGGTTTTTTTGGAGGCCTTTCAGAGCCATCAGATTTCAACTAAAATATCTTCATTTGTGTTCTGAAGATGAACGGAGGTCTGACGGGTGTCCAACGACATGAGGGTAAGTAATAGTACTAGTGAAGTAATAGTACTTTTACTTGAGTAGAATATTTGGTTACTCTTTCCACCTCTGAACACTGGATACAACAACTCAAGCTGCAAGAACAGTCGCTATCGATTTGCTGCTGCTGCTACTCCGACAATGTACACAACAAGCTGCTTCTTCTTCTGCTTTTGCCTTGATACTGTGGGTTACACCATCAACAAACCCGTGGACACTGACTACTTGCGGTCTGCATGTGGAATTGCACATTGACGCGGACAACAATGCAAAAGTATAAATGAAAACTGACACGTAACTTGCGGCGTAGAGGAAGTATAAATCAGCCTTTAGTGTAAATAGACACTCCGTAAAATGATAGGGGGACTTTTAGTATGTTTTTGACCGTGTAAAATTGTACAATGGTGTAAAAAAAGTTTCAAAACTGCATTACCCCGAGAGTCAGGGCAGGGAGAAAACTCTCTTGACAGCAGCATGAATATTTCAGATGCTGTGAGTAGAGAACCAGAGGGCATATCTGTACGCCCCCAACCCCAACCGCTGCTCATGAGTACATGCCCTGGGCATTCTGGGATACCACCACCTTCCCATTACAGACAGACGAGGCCAACGCTGGGGTCTGAAGTCACAGATGATGTGTATTTTTAGCTCATTCAACAATCTATAGCCACAAACATGAAAACATCTCTGTAATACGAGCGTCTGATATTAATTCAGCTGGAATGGCTGTCAGCCGAAGTTGGGAGGAACATGTTTGAGTGGAGAAGGTGCTCGGGATGCGCGTCTCCTCTCCTGCCGTGGCGTCTCTGTCTCACACAGACAGACTGTCAGTGTTGCAGAGGTTCAACGCTTGGACGTCTGTGAGCCGAGTCTCGTCCGATCTTCTCCAGCCGGAGTGACAGCAAGGAGATACAGACCACACTAACCTATACGAGGAATCTCACAAAACCTGCCGAGGACACGTCTGGACATTTGCTTAAAAATATCGAGTGGCTACAGTAGTGGCCAAAAGTGATGTCCGGAGGGGACATTTGTTCTCTCTTGTGTTTATCATTTATTTGTATGAAAGCCTGGCAATTATGTCCAAACAATTTGGCATGTTTCATTGCATTATTATCAAAAATAAAACAACTGACTCCGAGCACTACTGTATTTTTGGATTATTAAGGTGCATTATTCTATTATATTCTCAAAAGTTAAGCATATTTACATAATTTAAATTATACATCATGATTTTTTTGTGCTGCCTTTATGCTGATTGAAATAATCATTCATTTATTATTATTACTACCACTGCATAAAATTATTTTCATACTTATTGTTTTTGTCTTGTTTTCCTTTATAAACATCCAAACATTCTTAAATTAAGACGTTTAGTTCAGATGCAAAACCCTTTAAGTTTGTCTGACATTTTTATTTTAAATGAGCTTTTTTTATATAATACTCTTATCAGAGACTTTTTTTAATATAAGGCAATAACTGACTAATAACCTTTTCATTGCCAATAAAGTGAATTACTATGGAAGCTGCCACTAACGAATATTTTTATATCGATTAATCTAATCGACTAATTTATGGATTAATCGATCGACTAATTTATCACAATCATTTTCAAAACATTTAACTTAACTTGTAACTTTGGCCTTCAGTAGTGTACTATAAAAAAGTATAAATGTAAACAAGCCCTTGACAAAATGTAAAACTAAAAGAGTAAAAATTTTAAAAGGTACAAATTTGTAAACCAACATAACAAAAAAAAGAGAATATCAGCACATACTTTTAATATAGAATAGTGTTGTCACGATACCAAAATTATGACTTCGATACGATACCAGACTAAAATACCTCAATACCGATACTGAATCGATACCATGGCAAAAAACTGTAAAAGTAATTGAATAATATGACAGAACTTACTATTGATTGTTTTATCATTATTTTAGGGTTAAAAAAACCCCTAAAAATTCACTTGGCCGGCATGTTCCTGCCCTGCTTCACACAGATTATTAGGTCCGGCCCTTTAAGAGCTGCACGGACCAAATTCATTGTAACACACACCTGATTTCTCATTCAACTCTGTATACATTCACTAAAGACATATCCGACTGCGTTTACCCGAATACTCGCCAGGACGTGCATTTTTACAGATTTTTTACCATTCAAAAAAAGGCGTGTGCGCAGCTGCGCGCGCTTCAGGTCAAAGTCCGGGCGCGCCGCACTTCTGTTGCTTTCTTTTTCCTGAGCTCGTATATATTTGACTGTTCTGCTTCCATTGTTTAGTGAACGGTGGTAGCAGAGCTCACACACACACACGTCCTCACTCCTGCTGTCACACATTGACGCAGATTAAGAAATACTGCTCTTATTAGAGTGCTGTCTTTTTTAAAGTACCGGTACTAATACAATTTCATATCGTACCCAACTTACCCAGTCGACTAAAAATATTGACGTCGACTAATTATCAGCGTCGATGCAGTTGATTGTATCGACCAATCGCGACAGGTCTAGAAGCTTGTTTCCGCCACAGAATAAAAAAAGGTAATTGTGACTTTTTATCTCTCAATTCTGACTTTTTTTCTCAGAATTGCGTGATATAAAGTCACAATTGTGAGTTATTAAGTCAGAATTGCATGATACAAAACTCAATTGGGAGAAGGAAGTCAGAATTGCAAGTTATAAAGTCAGAATTCTGACTTTTTTCTCACAATTGTAAGTTTATATCACGCAATTCTGACTTTATTACTCACAATTGTGACTTTATATCATGCAATTCTGACTTAATAACTCTCAATGTCGAGTTTATATCTCGCAATTCTAAGAAAAAAAGTCAGAACTGCGAGATGTAAAGTCACAATTATCTTTTAAAATGCTTTATTTTGTGGCGGAAACAAGCTTCCATAAACTATAGAACCTAAACATACAGTAGGAGCCTGATAAAAATGCTCATTTAGAAGAATTTCACAGGTTTTTAATTTATATATTGTTATATTTGCGTACACAGTTCAAAATGATCAAACATGCTTCGTCTTTAGTGAAAAACAAGGTGCATTGATTAGATTTATACTTCATTTTATCTCTTAGATTACACATTTTCAATCTACTTAGTAAAAAAACCATTTCAGCCATTTCAGGGAAATTACAGTAACATATCAAATATCATTATAGAGGCTGAAAAACAAAGTTTTTATTAGAAAACTGAGCTTAATCCCTAATAAAACGAACAAAACCTGCAGGGAATAGTCCGGCCCTGAGAGTGCAGTGAACCGGTCAGTTCAACAACTTTCTTTTCCAACAGATTAGCATTTAAACGTCTGGGACAAAGGTATGCACGAAATCCTAAAGTAGGTAAATTCTGGAGGAATCAGCCTTTAAATCTTAAGTACTTTCTAAGATGGGGAGCTCATGCATGTATAATGCGTTAAAGGCCACGGTCGCGTGTTTACCGGCTTCGGAGAAATGGACGTTCAATCAGCAGTGCAGCAGTATCCAGAAATGTAACACCTTAGGAAAAGTGTTTTTCTTTTTTCCAGTTCAAATATACATGAAAAGTGATTTGGGATTTATGTGGAAAAAGCCTCGTTTCCTGTCAAGGCCAGAGCTAATGCCCCGCTGCCAAACTGGACACCCAGACAGGCCACAAGTATTTCCTCCGAGGAGCTGCCGCGCGCGCCTTGACCTTCCATGAATCGTGTCACCATCAGTGGAAGCGAAATCGTTCCTCGCGTTTCATGCCGATATTCCTGCTGTTGACACAGCTGCAGCACTGACAGATAAAACACGGCTTAAAGAACCAGACTCGCTCGTGTTTTCCTTCATACTGCCAAAATATCACATTATATATGCTGTGGAAAAATAATAGAGGCCGAAGCTGGCGCTCTGAATTCACTATCAGAGCGTAGTGCGGTGTGACCTACATATGGACCAGGTGTAATGAATGGGCGTTAATAAACATCTCCTAATGTTGTTTGCTGAGCACTGCAGCATGGGAAAAGAGCTCGGCGGATAGTGACTTTTGCCTCACCTACTCTTTAAGTGCCGGCATGCATTTTTAACTGCAGTGCTGGTGAAACATTAAAAGGCTTCTGTGAGAATGTGCGTCATTGTCCGCTACATTAGAGACCTGCCATGCTGGCGTGAATGAGCATGTGTGTGTGTGTGTGTGTGCCATGGCAGTAAACCATTAAACACAATGGAGTCTTTTTCTTTTGTCTGAAAGTCTTCAGTGGTTCCACCGAGATAACACGAGCTATTCATGAATTACGCTGTAGCAATGGTAGGAAATCATGTAAAAACACAGCTGTAGAAAAACCATTCTCTTTCACAAACGGGAGCCTAATTGACCCTTCGCTAAGCCTCGCTCCCCTGCTGGACAAGCTTTACAGAACGTCCCATAGGTGCCATGATTTTCAGTCAAACGGGTTCATAAAGTGACTGGAATTAATTGTGGCGTGTCAAAGCATTTTATATGCGAAATTTGTAGATTACATAGTAACTTTAGACTTTAGTTGCTATCATCGTCTTATCAATACAGAAATTAAAGGGTAGTGATTTAGCATTAAGCTTCGTATTTAAACTGGGTCATTTATGCAGTAGAAATGTGAAATTATTTTTGAATTTGGTGCCGTCTAGACTGAGAAAAGACCTTTTTGTCTCATGTGGATGAAAGACAACAACTCCCAGAATGCACTTGCTTCGCTGCCCTACGAGGCCGTACACCGTCGTTTTGATCTTCATAGTATTACAATCATTCCATTCAGTTAGAGAATAAACACTACAATTAAAAACTGAACGAGTGTTTTCAATAAAGTGTGAGTGAGCCGAATGAAAGTCACGTCACAGACGCAGCAGTGTCAGATTTCCTTCCCCATGAAGAGCTGAGCAGAACTGAGGTAACATTAAGCGTCAGTCTGGCACGTGTTCAGATCGCATATAGAAGCTAAACTATCACAGGAATTCATTGAAAAGTTGAAACACTCACTTTGCTCTGCATCGCTCCGTTATGAATGTCCGTGCGGCCGTCTGTGTCTTACATTCTGTGTGTGAGATCTCTCCCCTATGGGCGGGTTGATAATATGCGGAACAGCTCCATCTACTGGCTGTAGTCTTTAGCCTCTGGCCAAAAAATCCTCAGATGAGGCAAAATGACGATATTTGCGTCATCTGAGGATTTTTTCCCAGAAATAAAATGCATAATTCTCTCGTCTCAGGGGGATATGAGGGGGGAAAGTACCATAATTTGAATATACTATGGGGTTTCTACTGATACAAAGCCTAATGCTAAATCACTGAAGTGACCCTTTAATTGACATTGAGCAAATATACACTCAAAATTGTGTTTTTACGCATTTAAAAATAATAGTCAAATTATATCAAATTGAACTTAATAATCCTTACACATTTTAATTGAATAATTGTGTAAGGATTATTAAATGGAATTGAATGGAATTTTACTATTAAAGGCACAATATGTAAGTAAAATACCCCAAAACCACTAGAACAATGTTATATATTTTGTTGACTTGTGTACATTGTCCCAAATATTTCCGAAAATGTTTAAATCCAGAGAAATAAGCAATTTTAACCAGGACACGGACTGTGTGTCGCCTATCAATGACATCACACCTGCGTTACCCTCCGGTTTTATTTAGTAGAAACCATGGAAACTCCAAAGATGCTTTAATATATTTAAATATATGGACCCACTTTATATTAGGTGGCCTTAACTACTAAGTACTAACATTTTAATTAATAATTTGATACATTGCACTTATTGTGTACATTCATGTTTTAACATTGTACTTACATTTTAAAAAATACCTGCATGTAATTACATCTGTAATTAATTTCTGTAGTTACATTTATAATTACACAGTTGACACTTCCTTTTAACCTAACCCAACCCTAAAACTTACTCATACCACCACACCTGTCCCTAACCCTACCCGTATCCCACCTTAATACCAGCAAAAGTGTTTTGCAATACAATATGAACACAGTACGAAATAATACATATGTACTTATTTTTTGATGTAAGTACATAGTACTTAAGGCCACCTAATATAAAGTGGGGCCACATTGATTAATGCATTATCATAGCCTGGATGTCAGCCGAACTTAGCCCCGTCCACAACATTTGAGGTCGGGCAGTTCGGTCTGGACTTGATCCGTTGTGGAGCAACTATGCCCGAAACAGAAGCTGTTCGGACCAATCAGATTGTCAGGGCGGGCTTTATACGATGATGGACAGATGATCAACAGTAACGTAATCATCCACGTCATCAAAAGCGCTTGGGTTGAATTTGTTCTAATCCTAAACGGAGAACTTGTTCGTATATGCGTTCACCTTTACTATTTCTCTCAGAAATGATGGTGTTGGTAAGTACTCTGTGTATCCTTAAATTCTTTTTTACAACACCGGCAAAGATCGTTTACACTCATCTTTTTCTTTTTCTTTTACTTCTTCTAGTGCGCGTGCAGACAGGGTTGCCAAGTTTTCACAACAAAACCCACCCAATTGCTACTCAAAACAAGCCCAATAGCTTTCCAATAGAAAAAATGGCGTTTGGGGGGTAAACTGTTTTTTTTTTGGAAGGGTATTCGCATTCCTGGGTCTAAATATCACATAATTGGGGTCGCTTCAACCCGCGGACATGGAAAAATAGCCCGCGGGAAAACCGCGGACTTGGCAACACTGTGTGATAAGTTAAGTGTGAGAAAAGGCTATAAATGATCCACCACCTGCAGCATCCTCGCATGCGAGCCGGACTCCTTTATGTATACAGACGAGACGTAATGACACAAAGACGCTCCAATTTCCCACGGAAAGCTACCAGTACCACTCAAATTATAACACATCATGGGCGTCTGAACCATTGTATGTGGGTGGGACAAGACCCACCCACTTTTTACGATCAATGATATTGGACCCACTCACTTTTATCGTCTCTAACATTCAGCACATGTCTGTTACCTACCCCTAACCGATAAACACTTATTATTAACCACATATTAGACGCTTTTTTTCCACTTTTCTAATATTTTCTTAATTTTTATTGAAAAGAAATGCCTTTCCGATTTGATATGTGATGGGAAAATGGAGAAGATTGAGTTCGGCGGAAGCCGGACTCGAACCGCGGGTCAATTTGTGTCAAAACTATATGCCGTGCATCTTACCCCTACACAACTGCCGCTCTCAATGCTAAGGCGATTTCCGTAATGTTGTCTTTCCGACCTATACGTTTAGCAAGTAAAGCGGTATATTTGTACTTGATGTAATTGGCATCTACTCCAGTAAAAAAATTCGGAGGACCCACCCACATTTTTTTTGCTTCCGACGCCCATGTAGCACATTATTACAAACTAACCTTTGTGAATCGGGCTAAGGTAAGGAGATTATTAGTTATTGATTTTGGATCATTTTTAACCAAAAAAGTTACGGACTGCAGCTTTCACAGATACAGCTTTCTTCTTAAAATCTTAAATATGTAGTAGTACATGATGAGAATAACAGGAACTAACAGATTAATAAGTGGTACCAAAAAAGGAATGGAAATTGAAATAAGTGGGCGGGGCCGCAACAGCTGCAAAGGTCAGATTGGTTGGTTGTATTTTAAGGCGGGGCTTAGAGAAGGGTCAACCCCTGGTACCTGAGAGGGTGTGGCCTTACCTTTGGGATGGCCAGCTTCTCTCCTTTCTCCGGCACCTCCTCCGAGTCGGAGCAGGTGTGTCCGTCGCTGAAGGCCAGCAGGGGGCTCAGGCGCGGCCGGTGGTGCAGCGGCTGGAAGGTGAGCTGGGTGCTGAGCAGGTTGCTGACGGCCCGCAGGGTGCTGCAGGTGTTGGGAGGGAGGGAGGTGTCAGCCAGCAAATCTGAGATCAGTCCATGGGCCTCGCCCATCACCGCTATGTCCACCGTCACGCTGGTGCCCGAAGACTGGACGAGAGGAGAGAGAGAGAGAGAGATGGTAAGTTGGCGTAAGGGAGAGATAGAGTTAAATGCACAGGTAGCGGGAGAGAAAGAGACAAAGGGGGGAGAGAGAAAAAGCAACGTTAGCTCATCTGCACCTCGGCGGTGACGCGATGCAGGGCTGACGTAATGGCACACTGACGCACGCAGAGAGTGACGCCGCACTGCTACACACGGGGGAACGAGAGACAGAGAGAAAGAGAGAGATTTTGAGGGCAAGAGAGAAGGAGGTCATGAGAAGTACAGGAGAAACCAGGCGAAAGACAGAAAGAGGACATAAGAAGAGCATGAAGAGCATTTCAATCACACACACACACACTGATTATTATTTAAATATTATTTAATATTTCAATATGTTCACTGTACGCACAATTGCAAACACCACTAACAAGATGTACGACTATTATTGACTTCTCATTTATTAACAATGCACTGACAGACTAACAATGAGCGATATGATCATGCAGCATTTATTAACCTTTGGTAATGTTGGTTAATAAAAATGTTCATATTAGTTTATAGTGCGTTCTTAAATTCTCAAAAATGTACACTCTAAAAAATGCTGGGTTGTTTCAACCCATGTTTGGGTCAAATAGGGACAAACCCATCCGCTGGTTTTAAAAATGTTTTTTAAAATGATTTAAAAAACGGTTGGGTTTGGCCATATTTGACCCAAACATGCAGCATTTTTTACAGTGCAGTAGTAATGTTGAGATTAACATGAACTAAGATTAATAAATCTTATTTAATATTCATATTTAAATTATTTAAATATTTTCACTGTATGTACAATTGCATGCATCTTAGCAAATTATGGAAGCCCGTTTCCGCCACAAAAAAAAAAAAAAGAGTAATTGCGACTTTTATCTCAGAATTGCGAGTTATAAAGTCAGAATTCTGAGATATAAACTTGCAATTGCGTGATATAAAGTCAGAATTCTGAGATAAAAAGTCACAATTGCGAGTTATAAAGTCCGAATTCTGAGATAAAAAGTCGCAATTGCAAGTTGTAAAGTCAGAATTCTGAGATAAAAATCGTAATTGCGAGTTATAAAGTCAGAATTCTGATAAAAAGTCACAATTGCGAGTTAAAGTCAGAATTCTGATAAAAAGTCACAATTGCGAGTTATAAAGTCAGAATTCTGATAAAAAGTCACAATTGCGAGTTATAAAGTCAGAATTCTGATAAAAAGTCACAATTGCGAGTTACAAAGTCAGAATTCTGAGATAAAAAGGTCGCAATTGCGAGTTATAAAGTCAGAATTCTGAGATATAAACTTGCAATTGTGAGTTGTAAAGTCAGAATTCTGATAAAAAGTCACAATTGCGAGTTACAAAGTCAGAATTCTGATAAAAAGTCGCAATTGCAAGTTATAAAGTCAGAATTCTGATAAAAAGTCACAATTGCGAGTTATAAAGTCCAAATTCTGATAAAAAGTCACAATTGCGAGTTATAAAGTTAGAATTCTGAGATAAAAAGTCGCAATTGCAAGTTATAAAGTCAGAATTCTGAGATAAAAAGTCGCAATTGCGAGTTATAAAGTCAGAATTCTGAGATATAAACTTGCAATTGTGAGTTGTAAAGTCAGAATTCTGATAAAAAGTCACAATTGCGAGTTACAAAGTCAGAATTCTGATAAAAAGTCGCAATTGCAAGTTATAAAGTCAGAATTCTGATAAAAAGTCACAATTGCGAGTTATAAAGTCCAAATTCTGATAAAAAGTCACAATTGCGAGTTATAAAGTCAGAATTCTGAGATAAAAAGTCGCAATTGCAAGTTATAAAGTCAGAATTCTGAGATAAAAAGTCGCAATTGTGAGTTATAAAGTCAGAATTCTGATAAAAAGTCACAATTGCGAGTTATAAAGTCAGAATTCTGAGATATAAACTTGCAATTGCGAGTTATAAAGTCAGAATTCTGATAAAAAGTCGCAATTGCAAGTTATAAAGTCAGAATTCTGATAAAAAGTCACAATTGCGAGTTATAAAGTCAGAATTCTGAGATAAAAAGTCGCAATTGCGAGTTATGAAGTCATTGATCTGCCGTGACCCGACACATGAGTTGTGAACACATTAATGAGTATTTTAGCTGTAGTTTTAGCTGCTAATGATGGAATGATTGTCTTATTATCTGAACGGCATTAATATCTCTGAGCAAACGCGCTCTTGAGGGGATTTTAAGCGCAAGCTTTGGCGCAGAAACAACAGAACGGATGTGAGGTGGCAACGTTCATTGAACATTTTCTGATGTGTTATTATGGAAATATGTTCCCCAGAACTCCACCACCCTCAGAATGTGCTGTAATTCACGATGTCATTAGAGAACGAGTGTGTTCAATAATGACACGTCCAGTATGATCTGTCGCTACATACAGTCAACTGAGGGTGGCGCTGTTCTGGGATCATATTTCATTAATAACGGATCAGATAATGCTGTAATGCAAGATTTAGTTTGAGAATGAATTTTATTGACCTCCATGTGCTCGGTTTTGATCAATGACTTTATAACTCGCAATTGCGACTTTTTATCTCAGAATTCTGACTTTATAACTCGCAATTGCGACTTTTTATCTCAGAATTCTGACTTTATAACTCGCAATTGCGACTTTTTATCTCAGAATTCTGACTTTATAACTCGCAATTGCGACTTTTTATCTCAGAATTCTGACTTTATAACTCGCAATTGCGAGTTTATATCTCAGAATTCTGACTTTATAACTCGCAATTGCGACTTTTTATCTCAGAATTCTGACTTTATAACTCGCAATTGCGACTTTTTATCTCAGAATTCTGACTTTATAACTCGCAATTGCGACTTTTTATCTCAGAATTCGGACTTTATAACTCGCAATTGCGACTTTTTATCTCAGAATTCGGACTTTATAACTCGCAATTGCGACTTTTTATCTCAGAATTCTGACTTTATAACTCGCAATTGCGAGTTTATATCTCAGAATTCTGACTTTATAACTCGCAATTGCGACTTTTTATCTCAGAATTCTGACTTTATAACTCGCAATTGCGACTTTTTATCTCAGAATTCTGACTTTATAACTCGCAATTGCGACTTTTTATCTCAGAATTCGGACTTTATAACTCGCAATTGCGACTTTTTATCTCAGAATTCTGACTTTATAACTCGCAATTGCGACTTTTTATCTCAGAATTCGGACTTTATAACTCGCAATTGCGACTTTTTATCTCAGAATTCGGACTTTATAACTCGCAATTGCGACTTTTTATCTCAGAATTCTGACTTTATAACTTGCAATTGCGAGTTTATATCTCAGAATTCTGACTTTATAACTCGCAATTGCGACTTTTTATCTCAGAATTCGGACTTTATAACTCGCAATTGCGACTTTTTATCTCAGAATTCTGACTTTATAACTCGCAATTGCGACTTTTTATCTCAGAATTCTGACTTTATAACTTGCAATTGCGAGTTTATATCTCAGAATTCTGACTTTATAACTCGCAATTGCGACTTTTTATCTCAGAATTCGGACTTTATAACTCGCAATTGTGAGAAAAAAAGTCAGAATTCTGAGATAAGTCGCAATTACTCTTTTTATTTTTTTATTTAGTGGTGGAAACGGGCTTCCATAGCAAACACCACTAACAAGATGTACAACTATTTTTTACAAATAAATAATTTGTGGAAATATTATTTTAATAATGATTTAAAATATTTAAAGGGGACCTATTATGCCTGTTTTTCAGCTCTACTAGAACAGGTTTTGCTCTTGAGTGTTGATTATTTTCCTCATATTCTCCATTTTTGCGGCCCCGGCTTCTGAAACGCACAATGTGCTCTGATTGGTCAGCTGGAGCAGTGTGTTGTGATTGGTCAAGCGCTTCCACATGTTTGGGAAATGTCCCGCCCCTTACCATAACCATCAGTTTCAACACACTACTAACGAACTCAACCAGGCCCCGCCCCTTTATTCTGCATATTAATTATTTAAATGAGGAATATTGTGAGGAAGGAAACTCAAGACTGCAATGGAGGCGTTTCAGGAAGAGATATAGATATAGAGAAGAACTATGCATAGCTTTTTCCTGCTCAACATTACACACTAAAGAGAGTTGAAGATGTAAAAAAACCCCTTGAAGCTTTAGTCAGTCTTCATCAGCATCATCTGTGAAATCTCACAAACCTCATATTATTAGACGCGCATGAAACAAGCGTATAGGAAACAGCTGGGTTAACCAAGAAGTGACGCATGTGTTTGTTTCCATTTTATTCTGTCATGAGAAGTACAGGAGAAACTAGACGAAAGACAGAACGAGGACAAGAGAAGAGCATGAAGTTTAATCACACACACACACACACACACACACACACACACACACACACACACACACACACACACACACACACACACACACACACACACACACACACACACACAAAGACAGAGAGAGAGAGAGAGAGAGAGACAGACATGAAAAGCAGATGAAGGAATGACACATACAGAGAATAACTAATGGAGGAAGGAGAACTGACTTGCATTAGGCCGGAGGGCTGCTCATATTGGGCCGTGGACATTCATTGTTCGAGAAAGAGAGAGAGAGAGAGAGAGAGAGAGAGAGAGAGAGAGAGAGAGAGAGAGAGAGAGAGAGAGAGAGAGAGAGAGAGAGAGAGAGAGAGAGAGAGAGAGAGAGAGAGAGAGAGAGAGAGAGAGAGAGAGAGAGAGAGAGATATCTTCAAAACCCAGAGCATCTCCACGACAGGCAGCATCTGCTGTAGCGTATGTTGAGATGCTAACAGAAAGTGCCCGATTTGAGAGTCCCAGTAAGCCCTCGCTGCCCTTTAGAGCTCCAGTGTGTCACTTCTCCACCCCTAAAGTCCTCAAACGCAATTGCAAAATTTATAATGATATTTATTTTAAGAGTTTGGGTTTCATTTGCTTTGGCCGGAGTAGCTGGACACGAAACACAACACATTTGGGAGCCTCGCTCAATCCGTCTGCATTTCGTCCAATCGTGAGCAAAGTTGCCATGTAAACACACACACTTCCATTTACTGAGACTGAGCTGCAAAAATGGCTCATTCAGAAATAACCATGTGATATCACCACCACGAATACATTATCATACAACCATCCACATTTACATATTCATGTCTACTGAGTATTCAGCAAAGTCTCCTTCCCTGATGAATGACAGACACAGATCTATCTATCCATCCATCCATCTCTATCTATCTATCTATCTATCTATCTATCTATCTATCTATCTATCTATCTATCTATCTATCTATCTATCTATCTATCTATCTATCTATCTATCTATCTATCTATCTATCTATCTATCTATCTATCTATCTATCTATCTATCTATCTATCTATCTATCTATCTATCTATCTATCTATCTATCTATCTATCTATCTATCTGAATAAATATCCATCCATCCATCAACCCATTCTCATCTACGTCAGAATAAATATCCATCCATCCATCAGACTAACTATCCATCCATCCATCCATCCATCCGACTAAATATCCATACATCCATCCATATAGCAGAATGAATATCCATCCATCCATCAGAATAAATATCCATCAATCCATCCATCAGAATAAATATCCATCCATCCATCCATCCATCCATCCATCAGAATAAATATCCATCCATCCATCCATCCATCAGAATAAATATCCATCCATCCATCCATCCATCCATCCATCCATCCATCAGAATAAATATCCATCCATCCATCCATCAGAATAAATATCCATCCATCCATCCATCCATCCATCCATCCATCCATCCATCAGAACAAATATCCATCCATTCATTTATCCACATCAGAATAAATATCCATCCATCCATCATCCATCCATCCATCAGAATAAATATCCATCCATCCATCCATCCATCCATCAGAACAAATATCCATCCATCCATCCATCCATCCGAACAAATATCCATCCATCCATCCATCCATCCATCCATCCATCCATCCATTTATCCACGTCAGAATAAATATCCATCCATCCATCCATATGTCAGAATAAATATCCATCCATCCATCCATCCATCCATCCATCCATTTATCCACATCAGAATAAATATCCATCCATCCATCCATCCATATGTCAGAATAAATATCCATCCATCCATCCATCCATATGTCAGAATAAATATAAATCCATCCATCCATCCATCCATTTATCCACGTCAGAATAAATATCCATCCATCCATCCATCCGCAACATTGGTATTTTTTTCCTATATAAATCTAACACAATTCAAATAATATTTTATATATAACAAGAGAAAATACTGATTAAGTATAATAATAACAAATAATAAAAAAATTCAGTGTATGAACATTTGCAAGCATCTTAGCAAGCTAGTATTGACTTATCTTTTTTTTCATAATAAATTTGTGAAACTTTTATGTTAAGAATAAACGAAAACCGTCTGAATGGAGATAATCTGCTCTGTCAACATCAGCATCATCTGTGAAATCTCATAAACTTTGTGTATGAAACGCACTTACAGGAAACCGAGATGAATGACACTGACGCGTGTGTGTTTGTTTACGTTTTTTCCCTCCATCAAAAACTCATTCAGCAGCCCATGTGCCAATGAGGGACTGACGGACCAGCCGTTGCCATGGCAACCAGTTTGCGTCAGCGGGTCGGTTTGTACTTTGTATAAAACACACAAACACACACACACACACACACACGTTTTAAGTGCTCGGACTCATCTTACTGTATCGGATTTTCTCGGGAACACGCTCCTCACAGTGAGGTCACAGGAAACTACCCTTGGTGAATAATGCAAAATCCCTCAGTCGGATTACATAAAAGAAACATCAGAGCTGCCTTAAAACAGATCACGAGGGATAGATAATACTAATAATTCAAACCTGGGCACACAGCAAAAAAGGAGCATTTCTGTTGCAACATCAAAGAAACTTTTCCAATCTTTCATCCAGGTTTGAATCTTAAACTCATGTGGCCATATTGAGCTTGTAGCTCTGGCAAAATGACACAGATACTGTTCTGACTGCAGTCTGATCGTGGCCAAATTTGATACAGCGTGTTCAGATTGGCATACAACATGCACAACTCATGCACAGCAACCATAACTAAAGACCAGGAAATCGAGTTATGTTTATCATTCTATACAAACACATAACAGCATTAAAAAAGCATTGCACTGGCAGACAGACACAACAGCTGCATTCATAATGCGATTAAGGCAGTATTGTGATTAAGTACAAGCTCCTGTAAACAGAATTTCGTGATTATGGTATTATGATTATGCTCATAATTAGAGCAACCGTAATGACAGTACTGCAGCTTTCTGCATACACCAATGCCAAAAAAATGCATGTGTTTGTGCAATAGACAGATGATGCATTATGCAAATGCATGGGTCTGAAAACACACAGATTGAACAGGATATTAAAGGTCCTGTTCTTCGTGATCCCATTTTTCAAACTTTAGTTAGTGTGTAATGTTGCTGTTAGAGCATAAATAATACCTGTAAAATTATAAAGCTCAAAGTTCAATGCCAAGCGAGATATTTTATTTGACAGAAGTTCCCTTTCAAAGCCTACAGCGAACGGCCGGTTGGGACTACATCCATGTACATCCTGCTTTAATTACGTCAGTAGAACAGTTTGTCGACTAACCTCCGCCCACAAGAATACGCGAAAAAGGGGGCGTGGTCTTGTTGCTCCCTCGTGGAGAAGAGCAAGTGTTGCGTTCGGTTCAGTTCGGTTGCGTTTGTCGCCATGTCGTTCAGACGCTGTTATTTTCATCCCGGAGTCAAATCACCTTTGTTTGGCCTTCAGGGGCTGTAGTTTGAGCGCGTTCATCTCCCCGCTATGGTAAGAGGCGGGACCTTTCCGGGCAACGTGAGCTAAGCTGCTGTCCAATCACAACACGGGAACCGCTGGCACAATCAGAACTCGTTACGTATTTCTGAAGGAGGGACTTCATAGAACGAGGAAATTCTCAGGCCGTTTTGAGGACAGTGAAAACAGCAGTATACAGATAAGTAAATTGTGTGAAAAAAACTGTGTTTTTTTACACATGAAACATGAACACATGTTATATTGCACACTGTAAACACAATCAAAGCTTCAAAAAAACACGAAAAACGGGACCTTTAACATTTCTGGAGAGCTTAGGAAATTTAGCATTTGCTTTATTCTCAATAAAAAGAGCAGCGACAAACAAGCCGATTGCATTTGAATTAGTGTGCTTTTAAAAATGAAATGTTCCTTTCAAAAAGTAGCATCACACAGACTGTAATGTAGAATAATATCCGTAAATGTGCTTACATTTTCATGATAATATGACAAATCATATAATAATATGTAGTCATACAATATTTATATCTAATATATATACACACACCAATCAGGCATAACATTATAACCACTGACAGGTGAAGTGAATAACACTGATGATCTCTTCATCAGCTGTTAGTGGGTGGGATATATTAGGGAGCAAGTGAACATTTTGTCCTCAGAGTTGATGTGTTAGAAGCAGGAAAAATGGGCAAGCGTAAGGATTTGAGCGAGTTTGACAAGGGCCAAATTGTGACGGCTAGACGACTGGGTCAGAGCATCTCCAAAACTGCAGCTCTTGTGGGATGTTCCCGGTCTGCAGTGGTCCGGTCAAACAGACGAGCTACTGGAACAGTGTGATGCTTTGGGCAATGTTCTGCTGGGAAACCTTGCAATCCATGTGGATGTTACTTTGACACGTCCCACCTATCTAAGCATTGTTGCTGACCATGTACAGCCTTTCATGGAAACGGTATTCCCTGGTGGCTGTGGCTCTTTCAGCAGATAATGCGCCGCCACAAAGCAAAAATGCTTCAGGAATGGTTTGAGGAGCGAGTTTGAGGTGTTGACTTGGCCTCCAAATTCCCCAGATCTCAATCCAATGAGCATCTGTGGGATGTGCCGAACAAACAAGTCTGAACCATGGAGGCCTCGCCTCGCAACTTACAGGACTTAAAGGATCTGCTGCTAACATCTTGGTGCCAGATACCACAGCACACCTTCAGGGGTCTAGTGGAGTCCATGCCTCGACGGGTAAGGGCTGTTTTGGCAGCAAAAGAGGGATCAACACTATTAGGAAGGTGGTCATAATGTTATGCCTGATCGTGAATATATATAAAATATATATAAAAATTGGATATAATACATATTAACTATGTGTTTGTGCAATAGGCAGATGATGCATTATGCAAATGCACGGGTTTTGAAAACACTGACTGAACAGAATATTAACATTTCTGGAAATGTAGCATTTTGCATTTGAGGCAGGCAATAAAAAAAGAGCAGCAACAGAAAAGGTAGCATCACAGAGATTGTACGTTCATATGGCAGCGCTGTAGCTCCCGCTCCCTCTGACTGAAGCGGCCTGGAGTGAGGAGCGGTCATTAGCCACTGCGCTCGGGGCGAAGCCAGAGCACGGCTGGACTGACAAATTCAAACACACGGAGAGTTCGTGGGACAGGCGGAGCATCCTGGGACTCCTCTGACATCCATCACTCAGGCTACAAGCAGAACATGTGGAGGATGTGTGCTCAACGTGACGCTACATATCTCAGAGTTAGCCACTGTTAGACTGAGAGAAGCAGATGGGACTTGGAACGAGAGCTTCTGCAAAACGTTTGGGTTGTAAAACGACAGAAACTGTCCGCCAATGTGCATATTTGGGGAAAGAATGGCTGCTGGGTTGAGCTTTAACTGTCGGAAACAGGATGGCTCATGGCTTTATCAGGCGTGAAGAGCTGGCACAGGTCAAGAATTATGAGTGTGGTGAACTATTAATGATTGCTGCATGTCGATGAGAAGAAGAGCGCTGTGACCTCACGATCTCTCCTCTCCCCTCCTGCAGCGCAGGGTCACGACCTCTCGACCCACAGCAGGGGGCATGAAAGAGACCCTTTGAGGGAAAAAGCAGACCTTTCTCAGATTCGGTTGCTGTTTGTGTGTTGGTGAATGTCGAAGTCGTATTCTACTGCCAAATCAAGATTTTTCTAAATACATTTGACTAATATGGTTTTATATATATATATATATATATATATATATATATATATATATATATACACACACATATACACATACATATATATATATAGAGAGAGAGAGAGAGAGAGAGAGAGAGAGAGAGAGAAATTAACTTATAATATACAATCAGAACTATGTTTAAATTATATAATACATGCATATAATAACAGAAATTATAAATAATAATATGCATAAATGTGCTTACATTTTCATGATAATATGACTAATCATCTTAATATACTGTATAGTCATGACATTTTTACATCTAATTATATATCTAATTATATATATATATATATATATATATATATATATATATATATATATATATATATATATATATATATATATATATATATATATATATATATATATATATATATTTATGTATTTATGTATAATAATCATGTTTGTATACTGTAAATATTTAAATTATTTATAATACATGTACATAATAATATTAGATAAATAAAATTAATCATATAATGAATATACTGTATAGTCATACAATATTTAATACATATAATTTTATATATATTTGAAATAAAAATAAAATACATTATATTTAATATTAATTCAATAATATATATATATATACACACATATATTATATATACACTAACATATTATATTAACATATAATTATATAATCATGATTATATTCTGTAAATATTTCAATTATATAATACATGTATATAACAAAATTTGAAATAAATATGCGTAAATGTGCTTACATTTTCATGATAATATGACTAGTAATATATTAATATATAGTCATAAAATATTTACATGTAATTATATACACAGTATATATAAATGTGATTTTTTTTAAATATTAATACAATAATATATAAATATCATATACAGTACATATAATACATATTTACAATAAAAAAAACAATATTTATATCAAATAATTTAGAAATAAACACACACCGTACTGCACTACAGTCATATTTACAAGTAAAATTTACGAGTAAAATATTTTCATGACAACAAAAAACAGAAAATGTAGGCTCTGTTTTCTCATATTTCAGTATTTTATGGTGGGGTGAAATGCGACCTGTGCCAGATTTTGAGACAGAAACACTTCCTCTCCTCTCTCTGCGTTACTCCGGTCTTCCACTAGGATCACACGCGGACTGTGCCGGGAAGTGTAAAAAGGGCGATTAAATATAGAACGCACGGAAAGCGAGGTTAAGTGGACTGAGACGACAGCGCTCCTTGCGTGGGAGTCTTCCAGCTCCTTCCTTTCATTACATTTTTTCCTCTCCCACTCCTCCCGTCTCAATCCGTTATCAAAACAGCCTCCGCTGCGAGGAGCATCAAGAGACGAGCTTGTCAAACAAGTCTTCTCCAAGAAGATGCTCTGTGCAAACAATGGGCCATAAAGACAAACTCTGGCACATGTGTGTGTGTGTGTGTGTTTGTGTTTTATCAGGGACTAAAACAAGAGAGGTGTTTATGGGAAAGTTGCTCGAGCACTTTCGCTTTGAGAGCGGCTGACAGAACCCAGAGAGCCCGGCCTTAAAAAGCACACATTATCTTGCTCTTCAGCGCAACCTTTACGACATCCTGTGATAGCGAAATCTGCCCATTACCCGACTGAAATGGACTCTCTCCACGGCTAATGTCCTCGGATTAGTGTGATTGTGTCTGTGTGCTTATGTGTGTGTGCATAGGTGATATCAACAACAGATCCAGGGAACAAAATGAGGGTTGCTGGTGGAAACAGTATCGATCCGTCCTGGTCGTTGTGAACAGCGGTACAACACATCCAGGACAGCCGGGAGGGAAAGTCCTCTAATAGCGTCTCATTGATCACAGTGAACTAGGGCTTAAACACCAGACGACTCTTTAGCACAGCACAGAGAGATGCTGAGTCATGTTATTCTACGTGCATACGCATTCGAAACACGCCGTCCGATGGGACGCGAATGTGCTTTAGAGAGAGCGAGGGCTTTGATTCATGCGCAGGCACGTGTTTCTACACTCGGCTCCTCGGAGGAACACGCATGCTAAAGCTCCGTCCACGGGCATTACAGGTGCAGCGGGGCATGAAAAAGGAAGAACCCTTTACGCCACACCAGCTGAGGCGCTTCCCGGACTCTTCGCCGTCAAAATACGATAGCGTGAATGAGGCCTTTGTGTTAGTTCGTCCAATAAACACACATTGTGACATGAATATTAAAGGATTAGTTGACTTTGAAATGAAAATTTCCTGATATTTTACTCGCCCCCATCTCATCCAAGATGTTCGTGTCTTTTTTCTTCAGTCGAAAAGAAATTACGTTTTTTGAGGAAAACATTCCCGGAATTTTTTCCATACACTCTAAAAAAAAAAGGTTCTATATGGCACCAAAAATGGTTCTTGGCTCGTAATCATAGGGGAACCTTTTTTAGTGCTATATAGCACCAATTTTGGTGCTTCAGTGGTTCTTCAGCGGTTCTTCACCGGTTCTTTGACTAAGGTGCTATAAAGCACCTCTGAAGAACCACTGAAGCACCAAAATTGGTGCTATATGGCACCAAAAATGATTCTTGGCTTGTAATCATAGGGGAACCTTTTTTAGTGCTATACAGCACCAATTTTGGTGCTTCAGTGGTTCTTCAGAGGTGCTATATAGCACCCTACACTCTAAAAAAAAAAAGGTTCTATATTGCACCAAAAATGGTTCTTGGCTCGTAATCATAGGGGAACCTTTTTTAGTGCTATATAGCACCAATTTTGGTTCTTCAGTGGTTCTTCAGCGGTTCTTCAGAGGTTCTTCAGCGGTTCTTCAGAGGTTCTTCACCGGTTCTTTGACTAAGGTGCTATATAGCACCTCTGAAGAACCGCTGAAGAACCACTGAAGCACCAAAATTGGTGCTATATAGCACTAAAAAAGGTTCCCCTATGATTACGAGCCTTTTTTTTTTAGAGTGTAGTCAAAGAACTGGTGTAGAACCTCTGAAGAACTGCTGAAGAACCACTGAAGCACCAAAATTGGTGCTATATAGCACTAAAAAAGGTTCCCCTATGATTACGAGACAAGAACCATTTTTGGTGCCATATAGAACCTTTTTTTTTTTGAGTGTATAATGGACTTTGAAGGTCCAAATCAATGCAGTTTCAGAGGAAGGGCTTCAGCAGAGGTGGACAGTAACGAAGTACATTTACTTGAGTACTGTACTTAAGTACACTTTACTCGCATCTGTATTTTACTTGAGTATTATTTTTTCGGGAAACTTTGACTTTAACTTCACTACATTTGAAAGAGAAATATTGTACTTTTTACTCCACTACATTTCTATCAAGGTCCTCAAAGTCGAAAGTCGTTTCTGTCGCAGCTTTGAAATTCAGTCGATAATTTTATTCTTCTTTAAAAGTTTTTTTTGTTGTTTTTTATTGCAGACAGTCTATCAGTAATCACTCTTGTATAGCGTCATGTGAAGTTTCCCAACATTTTTTGAACACTGATCAGTTTATAGCAAAATGGAAGAAGACGGTTCCTCTGCGCAGTGTGTGCACCCATGGCCATACTTAAAAAGTATGTTTCAGTTTTCTCAAAAGATTAAAGATTAGTTTAGTTGGCATACACTAGATGCATGTCTCATAATATGTTCAAAAATGTAAACGTCTGGGAGAAAGAGAAGAGTAAACAGTTGGGGGAATATCGGATGTGTATCAGTGTATTGGATCCGTGCATTTGGCCTTAAAGTGACAGCAGCTTTGTAAAGAGTTTAAGTATTTAAATGAGTTTAAGGTAGTCGTATGCTAGCATGTCGGATGGAGCATCACTGACTGGCTTAAACCACCATGGTGCCATAATGTGTATTTATACAATGCAACAATAATAAAATAATGCATTGACATAAAAAATGAAATTTACTTTTGATACTTAAATACTTTTAAAAACAAATACTTCTGTACTTTTACTTGAGTAAAAATCTGTTTTAGGAACTTTCACTTGTAACGGAGTAATATTTGACTAGTAGTACTTTTACTTTAACTCAAGTACTAGAGTTGTGTACTTTGTCCACCTCTGGGCTTTAGAGGCTCTGCACGATCCCAGAGGAGGAACAGGGTCTTATCTAGTCAAACCATCTGCCATTTTCAAGAAAAAAAACCTATATATACTTTATATATACTTTTTAACCTAAATTGCTCATCTTGCGCTGCTCTGCTAGTCTGACAAGCCAGAGCCACATCAAGATGTTGAGTCTGGGAACTCACCATTGGCAGGGCTCAATCCGAGGGGCGGGATAAACGGTTGTCTCTGCACGCAATAGGATAGCGCTCCAACCAACCAGAGCAACGAAGAAGGTGAAGCGGAGCTAGTTATTAGATTAAACTTTTGCCGTATCCGGTCGGCAAAACTCTGAACACATCTTCCTTTCTTAAGAATTACTTCATTGCCGTTCTTTGTTCTTTTCTCAAAGAAAAGCTTCGTCTTCCAGAGTCGCGGCCAAAGCCGATTCGAAAGACCGCTGTTCGCCAGCTTCTTTGTTTACGAGTAGCACGTGGAACCGCCACAACTCTGTCCTTATGTTAAGCCCCGCCCACCGACTCTATTTTGTGTGGTTTTTATATTCAAAAACATCATAATGAATAAGTAATAGGCTATTTTCTGACATGGTTTTGAGGCTCTCTGAAGAAATGCTCAGTTTTGATGGCCGCGCCGCACTGAACACTTGGAAGTAAACGCCCACGGCTAGGATTGGATAAGATTTGCATATTTAATGAGCTTCAACTACCGTCAGTCCCAGGAATCATCTGGGGGAAATGCTCAAAGACCCGCAAAATATCAACAAACACTAAAACACACACACACGCACGCACGCACACACACACACACACACACACACACACACACACACACACACACTCGCGCAGGCGGACACACTCACTCACACACTCACTCGTGTCGCGTGGACACACACTTGTGGGGATGAGGAGAGAGAGAGAGAGAGAGAGAGAGACACACACACACACACACACACACATACACACACACACACACGTGCGCTCACTCGCGACGTGGAGACACACACACTCGCGCCTGGCCCATAACGTTACAAGTCCGATCACGAGTGAACCAATTCAATAACACCTTCTCCACCATGTGACAGCGAGCTACGGTATGTAATCAATAGATTTGCAAAACTACCACATATAAAAAACATGTTTTAGCCAACTCACATAAGTGTGTGTTCAGAAAGAAGGTTATGCAGGGAGGATCCTTAGTTCACGAGTCGGTGGGCGGGGCTACAGAAGCATATTTATCTGTAGAGGCGGAGTCTAGGTCCTGTTGCATAAGAGATCCGTATATTCTGAGATCTCTCGTTTTCTGGGCCTGGTGTCAATAAAAGCTTTTCTTTGACTAACAAGGAAGTTTTCAGCTCTGAAACTTACAGGATATTCTTATATCACGATGAACTTTTATATACCAAAGGCTCAAGGGAAAGGTGATTTCTCAATTCATCACCCCTTTAACACGGGGGCGGTACTTCTGCCTACGTCTTGCGTGACCTTTCCGACATGATTACGCAATCCGTGGTGTGTCGCAGAGCAGCGCAAGATGAGCAATTTAGGTTAAAAAGTATATACAAATTTTTTTTTTTTTTGGCCGATGGTTTGGCTAGATAAGACCCTATTCCTCGTCTGGGATCGTGCAGAGCCTCTGAAGCCCTTCCTTTGAAGCCGCATTGATTTGGACCTTCAACATTTTGGTTGCCATTGAAGTCCATTATATGAAGAAACATCCTGGAATGTTTTCCTCAAAAAACTTAATTTCTTTTCCACTGAAGAAAGAAAGACACGAACATCTTGGATGGGGGAGCAAAAGATCAGGAAATGTTCATTTTGAAGTGAACTAATTAGTGCTGTCAAACGATTAAAATATTTAATCGCGATTAATCGCATTAATGCCATAGTTAACTCACAATTAATCACAATTAATCGCACATTTTTTTTTATTCTAAATGTCCCTTGATTTCTTTTTGTCCCATTATTTTTTCTTATTTTAATGCTCTTATCAACATAGAAAAGTGGATCGGCTTGCTTTGTTCAAATGTTTGTTTTATTGAAAACAACATTGGCATACTGTAGTGTTCGATTTCACACCAACATTCTCACTTGAAGCAGTCATTCACACTTGGAGCAAATAATCGCTCACACAATGTAACACTGTCCATCAATAAAAGGGTGAAAAAAAATACTTTGTTGCACAAACAGCCCCTTCAACAGCCCTTTCTAAGGGATCAAAACAGGGTGATACAAAATAAAATTACAAAGTGCACATGCAAGGTAAACTAGGACTCCGCCTATAGTGCAGTTAAACCAGGGGTCGCCAACTAGCGGACTCCGGTCCAAATCCGGACCGCGAAGCCTTTTGACGTAGGCTAATGAAACAGTTAACGTTGCAATGCTCACTGTTACGTTCAGACCCAGACGCGCGGTCAAGCATGCAGGTGCGTTCACACCGGACGCGAATGACGCGACATGCACGCCGCTTAATTCGCGCCGCAGAATGTCTATTTGCGTCTTTGCATTGACTTAAATCACTCGCGCAAAACGCTTCATTCGCGTCCGGTGTGAATGCACCATCAGAGCAGAAAGCAGCGCTCAAGACAAGCACTTTTAGTTGAAGACCCCTGAGTTAAACCATGGCATAATACGTTTCTCATTTCGGCGTCTCACGCTTGCCATCCACGTCTACTCTTTTAATGGCGAACAAGTGTGGGCAGCCGCAGCGTGCCTGATGTTTTGTTTCCGGTCTAGCTACATCCGGAGTGGTGTTGTAGTTTTTCTAACGTTACTAGTTGCTGCAACAGCATGTGAAAAAACTACAAAGTTTGTTAGACCAAAAAGAACGTTAATCTCGCGATAAAAAAATTGACGCCGTTAAAATAGGTTTGCGTTAACGTCGTTAATAACGCGTTTAACTGACAGCACTAGAACTAATCCTTTAAGCATATTTCACCCTCAAATTCACTCATTACTGAACTTATAAAGCACATATTAATGCATGACCATTTTGTACATCACCTAAACTACCTTAATAAGCAGTAATTAGGAGTGTATTGAGGCAAAAGTCGTAGCAAATAGTGAGAATTGGACCCCAATCTAAAGTGTGACCATATATTTGTATAATGATAGTTTATGCATTTTAGTAATGAATAATAGAGGCTTTTGTACCGGGTCACTAGCCACCAGGGCGGTCCCATGAGAACTAGCGTGTACATCTGCCAATAGTTAGAGGAACTAACGTTCATCTGGTGTGAAAGTCCCTAATGATATATAAATGTAAGTACTTATGGTAGCATTTTTGTACAAAACGGAGTAGTACAGTAATGAACATTTTTGGGTTTTAATGTGTTTAATTGGTCGGTAAGAATTTTTTATGTTTTTGAAAGAAGTCTCTTCTTCTCACCAAGGCTGCATTTATTTGATCAAAAATACTGTAAAATTGTGAAATATTATTACAAATTTAAATATGTATTATCCATGTGAATAAATTGTAAAATGTAAAAAAAAGCTGCTTTTTCAGCATCATTCCTCCAGTCTTCAGTGTCACATGATCCTTCAGAAATCATTATAATATGATGATTTTCTGCTCAAGAAACATTTATGATTATCAAATTTTTTTTACTGGATTCTTTGATAAATAGAATCATATTTTATAGCATTATAAATGTCTTTACAGTCACTTTTGATTCATTCAATGCATCCTTGATGAATAAAAATATTAACTTCTTTTTTTAAAAAAATGTTCTGACCCCAAACTTTTGAATGGAAGTGTACATAAATATAAAATGCGGTATACAGGACACATGCACAAACACACACACATGCACAAACACACACACACGCACAAACACACACACACACACACACACACGCACACACACACACACACACACACACACACACACACACACACACACACACACACACACACACACACACACACACACACACACACACACACACACACACACACACACACACACACACACACACACACACACACACACACACACACACACACACACACACACACACACACACACACACACACACACACACACACACACACACACACACACACACACAGGCCTTCTGCGATTTGAATCCTCAACCAAGCCAGATCTTTAACCTCTAACCCCAGATCTCAGCACATAATGACATATGGTCTTAGCCGGTGGAATGTACTCATGTTTTTGCATGGAAATGAGTTCATAAGCATGAGGAGGGACACAAAACAAGCGTGACAAGATGTCGTAGCACATCGACTGTGTATCGCCATTGCTCTCGCCCCACGACGGCAGTTTTAACAGCCAAAGTGTCACGACGGCATCATAAAAAATACAGCACGGCTAAATTGTGAATGAAGTGCTGCCTGAGGACCTCACAACACAAGAATGTTAACGGCTGATGTGGAAAGAGCTCTCAGAAGTAAAGGCTTCTTACTTTACTACACAAAACTGAATCTGCGGAAGGAGTCTGACACATCGCATTGACACTTTTATCCATGTGCAGGAGCCAAGATTGGTGCATAGACTACAAACCACGTCAATACTATTGAAAAACGAGGTGGTTTTTATAGGGGGTTACTTGAGATTCTTGGTGTGGCGTCCCACAAACTCTTGTCCTAACGTCTGACTGCGGTGATGTTGGATGCGGACGTCTTTATTCCTGACTCAATGTTACCGGAGGTAATGATCTGAATCCAATGAGCTTCCAGCTTTGAACCAAAATATTGTATTTGATCTTGTTCCATTTTTTTCTTCTCTCCATTCAAACGTTTAAAACATAATTTTTAAGTCATCGTGATACACGCGCTTGAAGCCGACCCGGGCCGTTCTGTTGTGTGAGGTGAGTTGGCTGGGACGGTGATCGAGACGACGGACTAGTGATTTACACAACCTCTGAGATTCCCTGACACACCACAAATCTCCTTCCCCACAAAGACACGCGGCGCGATTCACAGGAAATACTGTATGACAGGAAAATACATCCATTTGATGCCTTAGAAAACAACGAGCCCCTGAGGAACCCTTTGGATTATGAGTGACGTCTGAGTAGGGATATTATTATCAACTAAAACCTTAAAATAAACATTTTCATTACTAAAAATGTAATAATATATATATTTTTTTTTAAATTAAGTTGAATATATAAAATAACTAAAACGAATACTAAAATAAATTTAAAAGAAATATAAAAAAAGACAAACACAACAAAACTTAAACTGTATTGATATAAAAACAAACTAATGAAAGACAGAAAAAATTTAAAACAATATAGAAATATTAAAAAACAACTACAAAAAATTACTAAAACTTTAAATAAAATTAAATAAATATATATAAAAATAAATTTTAAGACATTAACAAAAATTATAATAGTTTATCAATTATACTTTTTTTTCTTCTAAAAAAAAAAGTACACTACCTAATCAAAGGTTTGGACACATCTACCCATTTTTATTCTGAATATCTTCATATTTTAGAATAATAGTATCACAACTTTGAAATATCACAACTGGAAATATTAGAATTATGACCAAAAATGTTTACCAAATTTAACATATACATAACACACACACATGGTATATATATATATATATATATATATATATATATATATATATATATATATATATATATATATATATATATATATATATATATATATATATATATATATATATATATATATATATATATATAAATAATCATCTTATTATAATTTTTGTTTTTGCTATGAAACACATGTAAGCACAATGTACTTTTATCAAAATAAATAAATAAATAAAAGAGAGTACCAAAATGGTACCATAATGCATAAATTAATGTATAAATACTTTAATTTAAACAATATATCATAATATAACAATATATATTAATATTTAGTAATATAATAAATGTATCATGTTTTAAATATAATAATATATATTAATATAAATTATTTTATTTTATTTTATAGTATTAGCATTATTATTTTATATTATTCTTGACAAAAATATATTGTGCCTACAAGACTTTATTTTTTATTTTTATACATTTAATTTGATTAAATTTAATATGTTTAATACATTTTATACATTTAATTTGAGCAAAACCCCACCCCTTTTTTTTTTTTTTACCAGAGAAACATTTTAGCCAAAAGTATGTAAACGTTTGACTTCCAGTGTACAGATGAGTATCAGCCGTGATGAAGAGCAGACGGTGAATCTCTCACCTGATCATGATAAGGGCAGAGCGGAGTGTGTGTGGTGGTGGCCCGCCTCTTCCTCATGATGCCAGTGTTGGGTAAATCAGAGATCAGAGATCAGTGTGGTGCCAGTGTGAAGTCCACACCTCGCTCATGCATTCTCAGCTGCGCCGCTGCGCCTCTGCCCCGGGCCGCGAGTGTGAGACACGGCACAGGAAGCATTTATATTGAAAATAGCCTGTTGCTAAGTGACAGCCGGGCAAAGAGCATTACCTCAGGGCCCACACAATAAATAGTTGTTTGGGCTAAATTGGTCAACAAAAATGCCTCCCCTCAATCCCACTCCTTCACACTTTTTGTTAGGACACAGTGAGAGTGTTTTTCTTCACTCGCTCTATAAGGGGACAGCCACGCTGACAGGGAATGTGCAGTGGCAGGGCAACCGGAAGACATTTCGTTTCAATTAAAGTTGAGGATATGATCTGAACTAGTCCAATGCTGCATGTGATACATCTGAGAAAAGTTCATGTGTATGCAAATGAGCAGTTATGTAATGTGGCAGCTACCAATGGGACGCGATGTTGCTAAAAAGTCACAAGACACGAAACCTGCCAGAAACCTGTATTTCATATTTCACTATTATATATATATATATATATATATATATATATATATATATATATATATATATATATATATATATATATATATATATATATATATATATATATATATATATATATATATATATATATATATATATATATATATATATATATATATATATATATATATATATTTCATGAATATATAAAAAAGACAAACACAATAAAACTTAAAAACTGTATTGACATTTAAAAAGTATTAAAAAAACTAAAAACTAATAAAAAAGACACAAAAAAATTAATTTAAAAACGATATAGAAATAAAAAAAACAGCTACAAAAAAATACTAAAACGTTAAATAAAAAAAAACTGAATCTATCTAACTAACTAACTAACTAACTAACTAACTAACTAACTAACTAACTAACTAACTAACTAACTAACTAACTAACTAACTAACTAACTATCTATATAATTTCATGAATATTATTTAAAAATAAAAATGAATTATTCATGAAATAATATACAAATATATATTACAGTATATATTGGATTTTATGCTGATTTTAACTCTTCAAATCACTGTAGTATTTATTTACTCTACAGTAATAAGAATCTAATAAGAAAACTTAAAATATACATATAATATAATATAATATAATATAATATAATTAATATAATATAATATAATATAATATAATATAATATAATATAATATAATATAATATAATTAATATAATATAATATAATATAATATAATATAATATAATATAATATAATATAATATAATATAATATAATATAATATAATATAATTAATATAATATAATATAATATAATATAATATAATATAATATAATTAACATAATATAATATAATTAATATAATATAATATAACATATAGTATAATCATTTTCTTTTTTTCCCTTTTTTTATTAGAGTAAAATTAGACAGAACATGTTCTTTTGTGAGAAAAGTTTGTTCATGCAAATGAGCAGTGACGTAATGTGTCGGCTACTAATGAGTGTGAAGGTAGTTGAGCACTAACACCAACAATACATTCACTTGGGAAACCCAGTGCACCCTGGGAAAGGTACAAGAAGAGCACGGTCTCCTGAGGTCCACACACACACACACACACACACACACACACTTTCTCTCCTCTCGTCAATGGTCACAAGTTCAAATATCAGCCGTGTTTGCACTACTCCACACCTTTATAAGGTCCTGGAACCTGGAGATGGCTGCTTTCCACAGATCAATACGAGGAAAACAGGCAGAAATCATGCACACCAATGGCTGCACTTTGAAAGCTTGTGGGTGAACGAGAACTTTGAAGTGCTAATCAGTGCTTCATGCAGCAAATATGATACAGAGACAAGAGAAAACCACGTCCCTTAATTGACAAATGATAAAACCACTCGGTAATTAGAAAAGAGAGCGAGCTCTGTTAGCTAGCGCACACACACACACACACACACACACACACACACACACACACACACACACAAATATGAATCTGAACACCATGTGCCCCTGAATATGGCTGTGGAGCAGAAAGAGCAGCATCGATCCTCAGGGGGAGGATATCCTTCAGATAAGACGGCTTAGACACACACACACACACACACACACACCTCGCCTCCCACTATTCATTTGCCACAAAGCTCTGAAATGCAGACACTACTAGCTATTCAAGCTTGATTGTTGAGTACCAAAATGTGTGTAAAGAACATTGTTAGCATAAGCCGTTTTCTTCTACAGTCAGCTTTCACTTTAAAGTCACCATGAAATCAAAATTGGCAATTCTTATTTTTTTATGGAATATTGCAATATTTATTATAAATAATTTATCTGTGCACATCATTAATTTTTTTGAATTCATGTGCATCGTAATCTTGAATCAAAATCACTTCCCTCCCTCTTGCAGCTCATCTCTTCTCTGATGACGAGGGCGGGGCAACCTGTCACTCACATGAGATCAGCCAATAGCAAACCACAACCATCCAATCAATTCCCCACAGACAAAATCAAGCCCCGCCCTACATTTGTTCTCATTCCAGAAGCCGTTTCACTTGGATATACGTCACAATAGGGAAGAAAAGATAACAGCTACTTCCCGTTCATGCCTACATTTAGGTTAGCTACTATTTATATACACACTCAACCATGTATAAGATTATTTTGTCTGTTAGCCCCTCCCCTCAACATCAGAGTCTGTTAGCCCCTCCCCCTCAACATCAGAGTCTGTTAGCCCCTCCCCCTCAACATCAGAGTCTGTTAGCCCCTCCCCTCAACATCAGAGTCTGTTAGCCCCTCCCCCTCAACATCAGAGTCTGTTAGCCCCTCCCCCTCAACATCAGAGTCTGTTAGCCCCTCCCCTCAACATCAGAAGGTGTGTTCGACATCGGCTGCGGCTGGAAGCAACTGATCGGCGAGAGTAGCCGCGTGAAGGCGGGGAGGAGCTGCAAACACAGACGTGAAGTCGGACACTTTCTGCTTCTCGCGGTGACGCTCGCGCTGTGTTTGCACACTTTATCCGCTGAAGTGAAATAAATGCAATATTTGGCAATACACAGATGTTTCAGAGACATTATTGTCATGTAATACTTTATGCACTGCTTAATACAGCGTGTGTTTTTACAAGAATAAAGTTCAACATATAAGCCTACACTATCAATGAAGTGGGGTCTATGTTTTTAATCAGTTATATTTTGATAAACATGACAATATAACATCGCGACTACATTAAAGGAGGTTTTACTGTTATAAAAAACAGATTTGTGCGCATTAGTGGAGCTGAAGGTTTTAGAATAAACACGAAACACACGTGATCGCTGTCATGCGGTGAATCTGGCCAATCGTGGAACGGCTGTGTCGTCATCAGAGCCCCTGCAGCCTCGAGCAGCTGCTTTGGAGAAACTGCACCGGCTGTAATCGCCGGCTGCTCTCGAATCGCTCTCGCGGCACTTTGTTGACATACGTCACTGTCACGTGGCGTCGGCGCTGCCTCAAGTCGGACAAAATTTCTAACCGGCATGCACTGCTTCAAGTCAGCCGCCGATCGGTCTGCGCATCGCTGGGTGAAGTCGAACAAGCCTAGAGTCTTTTAGTCCCTCCCCATCAACATCAGTCTGTTAGCCCCTCCCCTCAACATCAGTCTGTTAGCCCCTCCCCTCAACATCAGAGTCTGTTAGTCCCTCCCCCTCAACATTAGAGTCTGTTAGTCCCTCCCCCTCAACATCAGTCTGTTAGTCCCTCCCCCTCAACATCAGAGTCTGTTAGCCCCTCCCCCTCAACATCAGAGTCTGTTAGTCCCTCCCCTCAACATCAGAGTCTGTTAGCCCCTCCCCTCAACATCAGAGTCTGTTAGTCCCTCCCCCTCAACATTAGAGTCTGTTAGTCCCTCCCCCTCAACATCAGTCTGTTAGTCCCTCCCCCTCAACATCAGAGTCTGTTAGTCCCTCCCCCTCAACATCAGTCTGTTAGTCCCTCCCCCTCAACATCAGTCTGTTAGCCCCTCCCCTCAACATCAGAGTCTGTTAGTCCCTCCCCCTCAACATTAGAGTCTGTTAGTCCCTCCCCCTCAACATCAGAGTCTGTTAGCCCCTCCCCCTCAACATCAGAGTCTGTTAGTCCCTCCCCCTCAACATTAGAGTCTGTTAGTCCCTCCCCCTCAACATTAGAGTCTGTTAGTCCCTCCCCCTCAACATTAGAGTCTGTTAGTCCCACCCCCTCAACATCAGAGTCTGTTAGTCCCTCCCCCTCAACATTAGAGTCTGTTAGTCCCTCCCCCTCAACATTAGAGTCTGTTAGTCCCTCCCCCTCAACATCAGAGTCTGTAAGCCCCTCCCCCTCAACATTAGCGTCTGTTAGCCCCTCCCCTTCAACATTAAAGTCTGTAAGCCCCTCCCCCTCAACATTAGCGTCTGTTAGCCCCTCCCCCTCAACATTAGCGTCTGTTAGCCCCTCCCCCTCCACCATATCAGGAAAGCTGCGACAGTCGAGTGCCTGAACTGCCCAGCATTCCACACTTACTTTTTTTTCAGTTAATAGTGACAGTGCATTATCACTATGAGTGCATATAGTGCATTAGTGATAGTAAATGAAAGTGCACTTTTTCTTTTTCGAAAATTCACTTTGAACAAACTATTTACACTGCATTTGTCCTATAATATATACAGCACTATTTATACTACAAAACGGCGCACAAGTACACGAATGGGGACGCACCTCTAGTCTTCCTCTCACACACACGTACATAAATTGCAAAGCGCTCACAAAGAACAACGATTACACACACAAACGTTCTTTCCTCGGGTGGATTGTTCCTGCTATCAGCTCACAGCCTTACGGTTGTCTCAAGGCCCAGTGCATTGTGGGAGGCGCCCTCACAGGCCCAGCGCGCTCTGACAGCTCTATTGTAAAACACGGTGACTGACAGCTGTTTTCTAAGGTCATGTTCATCTCATGTAAGCCCTGATGTGTGTGTTATGCTTTAACTTATGTCTCTGTCAGCACTGCAATAGCTTTAACTCGTCTCCGGCTGTCTGGCTTTACCACAGCAGCTTTTCATACGAACGCCAGACCTGTGTTAACACGCGACCCCGGGTGAAATCACTGTCCTTCTGACGGGCTGCACCTCGGCGACCCAAAGTCTCGAGTGACCCGACGGAAGGAAAAAAGAGTTTCCTTTCTGTCAGAGGCAAAGGCATAAATAGGTGGAGGTTAGACTGCTGGGAATGAATGAAACACCAAGGGACGAACGCAGGGGCATAGAGTACAGAAACACGTCAGTAAAGACGTCAACACTACTCCCTGCTCTCACCCAGCCGTGAAGAGAACTAGATAAAATGTGCAAACACATTAGCATATGTGCACACACACACACACATACACAAACACGCTGGGGAGTTCCTGAATTAAAAAAAAGTGTGGGCACAAATTCAGTAAATCTAAAACACACACACATCCAAAATAATCATTCTGGGTCATCAAATGTGTCTTAATCTATTGGATAAATGATCCATTATATATATATATATATATATATATATTTTAAAGTTTTTTTTTTTTTTTAAAGTTGCTGTGAAGTGTTACCAATTGCATAATTAATATATATATATATATATATATATATATATATATATATATATATATATATATATATATATATATATATATATATATATATATATATATATATATATATATATTATGCAATTGGTAACACTTCACAGCAACTTTAAAAAAACGAAACAAATGACATTCATTCACAGGACGCCAAATACAGATACTTTACCATAGATGTTGCTTTTATCCAGGAAGTGACATAAGTTGCTTAAAGTCTGATGCACTTCTTTAAATTGCAAGCATATTAATACAAAAGTTGCAAAGTTCAAAAGAAACCGCATAACAGGACAGACTCCATTCTTGCCAAGTGTGATGTCGTCACTGATGATGTTTAAAAGACCCGGTTACAACCAGGAGGTCAGATAGGGGTCATCACCTCACATATTCATTTACACCGCAGTCATAATGATTCATCAGAGCAACAAAACAAACAACTCGCAGCTCATATTGCACCACAAAATTAGAAGATATTTTGTATAAACTACTTTTTTGGCCATGCTAAAGTGTGACATTATTTTCATGACAAGTCAATTCAATCAAATTTGAATTACCGTAATGCACAAAAAGGTGATTTTTCTGTATTACAGTATTGATAATTAGAACTTTTGAAATGTGCAACTTTAATGTAAAGAAGTACATCAGACTTTAAGCATCATGCTTTCCCACTAAAATACGTTTTCCCACCAAAATGGTCACTTTTTAAAAATTAAAAATTCCAATTATTTTCAAAATTTTTTAACTATAATAAACAATTATTTTTTTGTTAACTCAAACTCAAAAAGGCAGTTCAACAAATATTACTATGATAAATAAAAAACATTTAAAAATTAAAAGGCAAATAAAACCTTAATGACTCTAAAACAGGCCTTTAAGTAAAAAAATATTTTCAATTTATCTGATTTTGGGATGAAATGTTCTTTCAGGTATCATCAGGTTCAGATTCATCAGCTCTATTTCACACACACACACACACACACACTGACCTGAGATCCTCGGGCGCCTCTTTTGTGGTCCCATTCTTGCTGTGGGAGCATCTGTGGACAGACACACAGGATGTTTTGAGTCACACACACAGAACGGTGCAGCACATATTCCATTCACCATTCACTATTCAGCATCTAGTGAGGCTACACGCTCTACCTCGCTCACTAAAAATACAGCACACACACACACACAGAGAGAGAGCGAGAGAGAGAGAGAGAGAGAGATCAGGGCCTCCAGGGATGCCTCTCTCTCTCTCGCTCTCTCTCTCTCGCTCTGTCTCTCTCGCTCTCTCTCTCTCGCTCTCTCTCTCCCCCCTCCCTCTCGCACACTTTCCATTTTGTTCAGTGACACACGCTCATAATTCAATTTCACAGTCAGGCTGCCTTTACTCGGCGCTCTTCACCGCTTAACAGCTTCTCAAAGGCTGTAAACTTTACACACTCTAATTAACAGACAGTAGGAGGTTCCCGCAGGCGGCAAAAAACAGGCCTCGTTGGCTCGAGAGTCGCAAAAAAAAGAAGAAGTGTTGCCCACAATTGAATAGCACCCTTTTCGAGAAACACCAGAGGACGAAAAGCCGGGGAGCGCGGGATGCCCTTTCAACCCCGCCGAAATAGCCTCAGGACTCAAGCCTGGGAAACTAGACTTTTATAAATAAAATGCAGCTATTTGGATGAATATTTTCCTTTGGTTTGAAGGGAGAGAAAGCCAAACAAATGGCATTCTGGCTGAGTTTATTGTATACAGCGAGACAGGCTGTAAATCGTACTTGCTTCGGCCACCCTCAATCCCGTCAACTCCCTGGTACACGATGTGACCTGGCACTGCATGTAAACACCATGGACATAGCAGAACTACAGGAGTATTTACAGCTGGAGGACGTCCTAATGACTCCAAATATACTTTACAAAGTTGGGCGAAACGGTCATGGAAAACTCAAAAATAGTTCACATTTGATATCTAATCTGTCAGCAAAGGAATATATTACTATATTAGCAGTTCCTGTTATGTGTTTTTGGATATTACCTGTCATGTAGTGTGTAATAGAGCATAATGTGAGTTTCAAAGATCAAAGTGCAGATAAATGGAGTTATTGTCTCGCAAAAGAAAGAACTGATTCTGAAATGAGTCTTATTTCCTGCTCAAATCTACACTCACCTAAAGGATTATTAGGAACACATACTAATGCTGTGTTTAACCCCCCATCGCCTTCAGAACTGCCTTAATTCTACGTGGCATTGATTCTACAAGGTGCTGAAAGCATTCTTTAGAAATGTTGGCCCATATTGATAGGAGAGCATCTTGCAGTTGATGGAGATTTGTGGGATGCACATCCAGGGCACGAAGCTCCCGTTCCACCACATCCCAAAGATGCTCTATTGGGTTGAGATCTGGTGACTGTGGGGGCCATTTTAGTTCAGTGAACTCATTGTCATGTTCAAGAAACCAATTTGAAATGATTGGAGCTTTGTGACATGGTGCATTATCCTGCTGGAAGTAGCCATCAGAGGATGGGGACATGGTGGTCATAAAGGGATGGACATGTTCAGAAACAATGCTCAGGTAGGCCGTGGCATTTAAACGATGCCCAATTGGCACTAAGGGGCCTAAAGTGTGCCAAGAAAACATCCCCCACACCATTACACCACCACCACCAGCCTGCACAGTGGTAACAAGGCATGATGGATCCATGTTCTCATTCTGTTTACGCCAAATTCTGACTCTACCATCTGAATGTCTCAACAGAAATCGAGACTCATCAGACCAGGCAACATTTTTCCAGTCTTCAACTGTCCAATTTTGGTGAGCTTGTGCAAATTGTAGCCTCTTTTTCCTATTTGTAGTGGAGATGAGTGGTACCCGGTGGGGTCTTCTGCTGTTGTAGCCCATCCGCCTCAAGGTTGTGTGTGTTGTGGCTTCACAAATGCTTTGCTGCAGACCTCGGTTGTAACGAGTGGTTATTTCAGTCAAAGTTGCTCTTCTATCAGCTTGAATCAGTCGGCTCATTCTCCTCTGACCTCTAGCATCAACAAGGCATTTTCGCCCACAGGACTGCCGCATACTGGATGTTTTTCCCTTTTCACACCATTATTTGTAAACCCTAGAAATGGTTGTGCGTGAAAATCCCAGTAACTGAGCAGATTGTGAAATACTCAGACCGGCCCGTCTGGCACCAGCAACCATGCCACGCTCAAAATTGCTTAAATCACCTATCTTTCCCATTCTGACATTCAGTTTGGAGTTCAGGAGATTGACTTGACCAGGACCACACCCCTAAGTGCATTGAAGCAACTGCCATGTGATTGATTGATTGATTAGATATTATTAGTGTTCCTAATAATCCTTTAGGTGAGTGTATGTAGGTTTGTAACCTCTACTTTGACCTTCAAACACTGCAGTTGTAGCTGAGACTGATAGAGTTTGGTGCATGTTGTTCATGTGGAGAAAACACTGTTTTTTGTGCAGGGGAAAATCCAGAACTGAAATTCATATATGGTAATGACCAGTCACAACAGACTGACCAATCAGAGCAGAGTAATCACAACAGACTGGGCCATCTGACCAATCAGAGCAGAGTAGACCAATCACAACCATAGACCGTAAAAAAATATGGACGACGCGACTTCATTGACTTCCGCTGATCAGAGTTAAAGCTTTCGTAGGCCACACACAGCGCTGACATCTTGGGACCGAGTCTGCGCAGTAGAGAGCAGGAAGTAGAGGCGCGATTATCAAAAGCCCGCCCACACTCTCACAGATGCAGAACAATTCATTATGTTGGTGTGAAATAAACAGTAATATAAATGTAGAAATTAAAACTAAAGCTCCAATCTCCTCCCAAAAATCCTGAAAAAGTCTGTTAGTGCCTCAGTGACAACTTCACTCAGAGAAGCTGTCAATCTCAGCTGTCAATCATGACGTCACCCCCCCCCCCCCCCATTTTTATAGCATCAAATAACTAACTAAAACTATACTTATTTAAAGAACGAACACTTGAAATGAAATCATCGTGATAAAAAAACTGCCTGCAATGTCAGAAACCATCTTTAGGAAACAATTATTTGAAGCGTAATTTAATTGTTTAGTGTGTCTCGCGTCCATTCTAATACATGGAGAGGTGGAGTTTATGAGCTATACTGGGACCGGCCACCGGGGGGGGCGATTGAGGCGCAAAGGCTTCAGTTTCCGAGAGGAGTGCTGCAAGCTTGATCACAACAGACTTGATCATCTGACCAATCAAAACAGAGTAGACCAATCACAACAGACGGGATCATCTGACCAATCAGAGCAGAGTAGATCAATCACAACAGACTGGGCCATCTGACCAATCAGAGCAGAGTAGGCTCTCGGAAAGGCGGGGTTTAGAGAGTAAACCTATTGTAGGAGAAAACTTTAAAATAAGACCATGATATGTAACTATGACAATAATCCAGTACCATAATACCTGCACTGCACTTTTTTTGTTAAGTGCACTGCAAGTTTTCTTTCTGTCTTTCACATAACAGCATGATATTATGACAGGCTGAAAATGGTTCTGTCGTTACCTCTGTGTCAGTCAGAGGAATCTCGGCCGGGCCGCTGCGGGTTACATAATGTTACGTAAAGGCTCTTTGGCCGAGGGTCAAGCCGTGTCCTCAACTGAGGTTTTGGGAAACCAACGGCTGTCATTCATGACATTGCCATCATGCATTCATTCATTACTGAGATCATTCGCTGGTCCTTACACAGGCTCATAAGAGCACAATCCTGTTTCTATTCACACATAAATAATAAAGACGATTCACAAACAAACTGCTCCTTTCAGCAAGAAAAATTACAACTACAAGGCTGTATATCGAAACCATATGAACAATTATTAAAAACCAGAGTGACGGAACTCTTTAAAGGGGTCATGAACTGGCTTTTTTAATTTTGTTATACTGTTGTCTGAGGTCAACTTATGACGTTTGTGTGTTTTTTTACATTCAAACACATCATAATGAATAAAGTAATAGGCTATTTTCTGCCTTGGTTTTGAGGCTCTCTGAAAAACGCTCGGTTTTGATGGGCGTTCCGCACTGAAGACTTGAAAGTAAACGCCCACAGCTAGGATTGGATACGATTTGCATATTTAATGAGCTTCAGTTCCCTCAGTACATGTGGGGATTGTTTTGAAAGCGTCTGGGGAAACGCTCACAGGACTCGCAAAATATCTTTATCCAGTGTTGGGGAGTAGTTAACTACAAGTAGCGACACTACTAACTTAACTACTTTTTTCAGTAGCTTGTCAGTAGCCCAGTTGCTTTTAAAACAATGTAGCTTTTCCAGTAGCTAACTACTTTATCCAGCAAGTAGCGGTGTAGCGCGACCAAAAGCTACATTCTGTTTTGTTTTGACAAGCCTGCAAAGCATTTGAAGCAGCAGTGTTTTCTTGTCAGTTGATCACATACTAAAAACGCGTGTTACCGCCATCTATTGTTTCATCGCGCATCTTGCGGCTTTACCGTTCACAGAGAAGAGATCGTCTGATGATTATGTAAAGAACGTACAGGAGTGGGTTGATAACTTCACACAAATCGACTAGTAATCGGCTCTGATCACACACCGTATGATGTTTACATGCATTTTTGTCTGCTCCTGTGTATCCAAGTTGTTTATATTTTGTTCTTGCATTCATGTGACATGACATTTGTAGCGATTTTGCACTTTGACAGTCAGTTTGAGATATAGACTATGTATTGTATATTTGGATAGTTTACAAAATAAAACTTTACTCTTATCATAATTGTATTGCATTGTGTTGTTTCAAACCCCAAAACATTTAACTTAAAACATTCTTCATTAACAGAAGGGTAGCTTGACTGTAGTTTAACTACTTTAAATTATAAGTAGCTTGTAGCTTGTCAAACTACAGTTTCAGAGTAGCTTTTCTTTTGTCTTTATCAAACAAACAATGATTCATCTCTCATCTACCCGTGATTGATTGGAATGTTATTTCTGTATTTCTTGGCCGGCCCGATCATCAGTGAATATAACCGCAAACCATACACACGCAAGCAAGGAATGTTTTTTCACTATAGCCCGTCGGCAGGCCGGTGATAGCCCATCTGAAAAGCACATAGCCCCGGGATGTTGGGCTTTGAGAGCTGGCGTTATAAGTCTGAGTCTGATCACGAATGAACCAATAACACAGCCTGTGACCGCGTGCTAAGGTATGTAATCAATAGATATCAAACGATCTGTAACAATTCAATACTAACACATATAAAAACATGTTTTACTCACACAAGTGTGTTGCACCGTTCCTGTCGGATCCACTAAAGAAGGCACAGCATTGTGTTTTAATCTCAATATGTCTGCAAATCCAGTCTCGACCTGTCTCTTGTTTACAATCGATTCCGCGTTGAAATGAAGCGAACAAACGCGCAATGTCTTGTCTTATATCACGATCAGTGTTGGGCACGTTACTTTAAAAAAGTAATTCGTTATAGTTACTTCTTACAAATAGTAACTGAGTTACATCATTATAAAAGTAACTAATTACCAGGGAAAGTAACTTCTGTGTTACTTTTTTTTTTTTCCAAATGTTCAAATAACTTGGATGCCCCCAATATTAAATATGTTAAATGAATGAATTGGACACTTAATAGAATAAATTATTATTATAAAACATTGTACATTAATGTACACTATTGTAATGTTGCTGTGGGACAATGTGTGAGACACCTATTAAGTTCAATACATTATTGTAAATATTATCAGTAGACCTACTATAGTGTAAATATGATCAGTACTACTCCTTTGGTAGTGGAGCTCATGTTATCACCTGGGTTTTTTAGCCACTAATTGTGTGTCGGCATGTGAAGATGTGAAGCGCTTCACTAGATTAGAAAGACTTGCCATCGACGCGGAGAGACTCTTTCTTCCTGTTTCACGTCACATAAACATTCTTACCTTTCACCTCAACGAGGGAAAAGTATCGCTCATACTTCTAGTTTGCGAAAGCTACCTTTGAAGACGTTGGACTTGCCATAGCTCTGACTCCTCCTGGTCGTTGGTGTGTGTGACTGTCTATATGCGTGTGTGTGTGTCATAGGTGTGTGTGAAGTCAACCTATCAACCTCGACCTTGTCTCCCACCCACCAATCATCATCAGTTATGTCCCCACCCCCCAACACGCATGGAATGCACGCACGCACACGCAAACACACACACACGCGCACACACACACACACACACACACACACACACACACACACACACACACACACACACACACATCAACCAACCAGAGGAAAAAAAATGTTGCAGGTCCGACTGACAGAGAGCCTGTTCGGATGAAAACCGCTTCAGTGAGCTCAATTATAGTAACGCCGCATTTTATTCTCAGTAACGCTAACGGCGTTGTAACGGGAGAAACAGTAAAAAATATAACGCCGTTTATCTATAATGCCGTTATTCCCATCACTGATCACGATGAACTTTTATATATCAAAGGCTCAAAGGAAAGTTGATTTCTCAATTCATCACCTCCTATTTAGAATCTTTCCTTTTAAGAGCGTATCAGTTTTTTTACTTGTTCATTAATCAAACCATTTGAACGAACTGATTCTCTAAAAAGCTTCCCAGTAGATAATGCAGAACCGTTTTCCTTCAGACCAGTTTTAAATCCGAGAATAAGACGAGCATTAGCGAGTCGTTTTAGGACAGGACAGGCGCTTCTGCTGTCAGAAAAACACCTTGAGCAGGGAAAACACATTTTCAGCCGACTTCCCGAAAGAAACACTTCTTTGAAAAGTCAACACTGCGCAGACAAAACTTCCAGGTTTTCCAAAAGCTGCCAGGCTTTCTGGTCTGGGGTTTATTTCACCGAAACGGCCGTGTGGCATTTAGCTGCTATATTAATAACAGAGCCTGACGTAGATCCACCCTCATCTACCGCTGTTAAAATCATTAAACTATTCATAAAACACAGGAGAATGGGCAGAGGAGAGATTTTCCGAGGTATTTCAAAGGCTTTCCGTCCGACCGCAGCCAGCGGCGTCACTCACTCAGATCAGCCTTTATTTACAGATAATTGAACTATTACTGTACTTGCCCTCCATTTTAAAGCAAGAGAACGATATCTGCCAACACAAAACAGCACCTAAAATTGCATCTTCTTCACAAATATTTATCTTCCCCGATACAAAAGCGGCGCATCCGCTAGAGAGGACCTCTGGAGGGAGCGACACTAACGGGCCGTGTTAATGAGATTTCTCTTTATTCAGACGTCATTGTAGCGAGGACAGACAATAATCTGCCATTAATAACCGAGCTCTCCATTTTCTGAGCGAAAGGGTTGAATGGAGGAGAAGTAGTCGTGACAGAATGGCGCAGCTCTCAGAGGACTAAGTGACAGATGAGGCAATCCTCATAATAAGGCGCATGATGCAGCAGCGCTTTAATATTGCATGAACGAGCTGCAGCCGGCAGTCCCGCTAGCAGCAAAGACTCGCTCGTCCCGCTGTCTCTCTCGCACTGCTTCTCCATCGCTTTAGTTATGTTCGGAACGACCCGGCTATACTCTTTCTGCGGTATGCATACTGTGCACAGTGTGTGTGTGTGTGTGTGTGTGAATTTTCGTTATGAATGGAATACCCGAGCATCTACTAAAAATCGCCAGAATGTGCAGACTACAAGTAAAGCACTGCATGGGACTGCAGTTTTCTTGCCAAAATAATTTCTTTTAATCCTACTTTTAGTTCAAAATAACCAGAAATAGACCTAAAAGAACTCAAAATAACAACTATATTTTATATAAAATATTGAATAATGATACTTAGAGAAATAGGGTGTCAAAATTGTACCTTTAGGGGTACAACAGCTTGTCGCTGGGGCAGTACCCTTAAAAGGACACATTTGTACCTTTGGACCTTAAGGTACGTATTTGTACTCTAAGGGTACTAATATGCACCTTTTAAGAGTAAAACAGGTACAAATATGTCCTTTTAAGGGTACTGCCCCAGCGACAAGCTGTTGTACCCCTAAAGGTACAATTTTGACACCCTATTTCTCTGTGTGTATACTACTACTACTACTACTAAAAATAGTAATAATAATAATTATTATATTTTATATAATGATATTAAATATGAATTATAGTTACTGAATAATATTTATTATTATTTTTTAATCATTTTAAATAAAAAGTAAGGACACTTTATTGCCCTTTTCATTCTAATGGTTTAAAAATAAACCATTAAAAAAATAGACCTAAAAGAACTCAAAATAACAACTGTATTTTATATAAAATATTTAATAATAACACTTATAATATTAGGCTAATACTACAACTACTACTACTAATAATAGTAATAATAATAATATTTATATTTTATAGAATGATATTAGATATGAATTATAGTTACTGCATAATATATATATATATATATATATATATATATATATATATATATATATATATATATATATATATATATATATATATATATCTTTTATTTTTTTATTATTATTTTAAATAATAAGTAAGGACTCTAAAGTATTTGTATTGCCCTTTTCATTCAAATGGATTAAAAATGACCATACATAGACCTAAAATAAACCAAAATAAAAACCGATATATATTACATATTATTAATATTATTAAATTGTTTTATTGCTCAAATTATTATTTGTAATTAAACATTTGGTTAGAAATAACCAAAAATAGAACAAATAAAAACTTTGAATTATTATTATTAGTAAATAAATAAATATTATTATTACTACTAGTAGTAGTAAATATTATTATTATATTTTATACAATAGTATTAAATATGAATTATAGTTACTGAATAATATTTATTATTATTTTTTAATCATTTTAAATAAAAAGTAAGGACACTTTATTGCCCTTTTCATTCTAATGGTTTAAAAATAAACCATTAAAAAAATAGACCTAAAAGAACTCAAAATAACAACTGTATTTTATATAAAATATTTAATAATAACACTTATAATATTAGGCTAATACTACAACTACTACTACTAATAATAGTAATAATAATAATATTTATATTTTATAGAATGATATTAGATATGAATTATAGTTACTGCATAATATATATATATATATATATATATATATATATATATATATATATATACTTTTATTTTTTTATTATTATTTTAAATAATAAGTAAGGACTCTAAAGTATTTGTATTGCCCTTTTCATTCAAATGGATTAAAAATGACCATACATAGACCTAAAATAAACCAAAATAAAAACCGATATATATTACATATTATTAATATTATTAAATTGTTTTATTGCTCAAATTATTATTTGTAATTAAACATTTGGTTAGAAATAACCAAAAATAGAACAAATAAAAACTTTGAATTATTATTATTAGTAAATAAATAAATATTATTATTACTACTAGTAGTAGTAAATATTATTATTATATTTTATACAATAGTATTAAATATGAATGATAGTTAATGAATAATATTTATTATTATAATATTAAATAAAAACTAAGGACTCTAAAGTATATTTAAGTTATTAGGTTATTGCCATAACCATATTTAACCATACATTTAAATATAATTTGAATGAAATATATATATATAAAATCATTTATATATCGTTAGCCTTATAGCATAATAGCATAAAAGTCATTTTTTGATCAATATGATCTGGGCAATTATGCTATGAGGCTAACGATGTTTATAATGACATATAATTAAATATTTAACCCTAAAAAAAGTAGTTAAAAAAACCTAACCCTAATTGGACACTTCTAAAAAGTTGATATGTGAACCAAGTAGCATGCTACTACTATTTTAAAAACAAAAATGCATATTACAAACTGTTTCACATACTCCTTTTCTAAAACAGCAGGCATTATGCAGTACACATTACACTGGTATTCCATTCTGGAAATTCTGCTTGTTTTTTGTCAATCTGGCAGGGTCACATGACCTCCCTCAGCTGCAGCAGCCGAAAGCAGGACTTGAGACGCATCTCTCAGCCATTACGCCGCTAATGCGCTTTTAATAATGTAGAGACTGTGGGTGAGCTGGAAATCACACAGGACCGATGCAGCCCAGCACTACACTCGCTTATTTCACAATGATTCATTCATATCCAGCGTCCTGCACATTCACGGCTTACTCCACACACACACACGCGTGTTCTCCATCGCTTCATTTGAATACATATAAGTGAGCCATTTCTCATGAGATGAGAATGATTATATGGGGGTAAAAGCCATAAATATGTTCTTTATTTGTGCATCTGCAGATGTATGTCTGTGTGCGGAGACTGTAAATAATGAAAATTGAATAATAGCCTCCAACCTTTCCAGGCTCACACTTCTCGCTTTGCATGTCATATCAGGCTAGATTAAGTAGCAACAAATTACTCTCACTATTTAATAAGGCTGGGTTTTTAGACGAGAATGTGACTGTATGTACTGCTGCTCGTTTTGATGGCCTGCAGGGGGCGCCGTGAATGGAGTCCTAATGGATACTGTGGAACATGGAGAGAAAAACACTGCTGAGCTGCCAAAACACTTTAAAAGGAAAACAGAGAAAGGAAAGTGACATACAGTAAGGATATAAGACCGTCCTCACATCTGAATATATCTGAAAACATAATACACTGAAAATATAAAAATAATTTGGTCAGAAATTGCTAGCAAATTTCACAAAATGATCATCGCTACAATGAAACGGCTAGCTAATCACGCAGCAAAAAGTATCTTAACATTCTTAAATCAAGACACATTTACTTAATTAAGTTACATTATGCTTTAAGGGGTCCTATAATGCCCCTTTTTACAAGATAAGTCTCTGAAGTTTTAGCTCAAAATAACCCGCATATCATGTTTTATAGCGTGTTAAAATGGTCACTTTTTGAGGGCGCCGTTTTTGTGTGTGTCCCTTTAAATGCAAATGAGCTGCTGCTCCCGCCCCCTTTCTAGAAGAGGGCGGGGCTTCAAGAGCTCGTGTTAGATTACCTCACACAGACACACACTGAAAACATCAGAATCTGTTCAGCCTTTTATGATCAAACCAGAGTCGGACAATGATGGAGAGACTCAAGAAGAAGTGACAACATGTAGAATGAGACGGGACGTTTCTGAAGGGTTAGTTGATGAATTTATGAGTTAACTATCTTCAAGTCATTGATTAGCATATTCTGTCATGATAATCTATAAACTATCGCTGGTGTGGGAACTGTTGTGAGATGCACGGAGCCAGAGAATATCTGCATGAAGAAAGAACAGGTATAGTTTAGTTTAATTACGGTTATAACCAGGGGCGATTCTAGGATTTTCATTTTAGGGGGGCTCAGCCCCCAGTGAGGGTATGACAAAAAATTTGGTAAGACTTTAGTTTAGGGTCCAATTCTGACTATTAACTCGTAGCTTATTAGTATGCATATTAGGATATTGGCTGTTTATTTTTTCGTTTCGGGAGCATGGCCCCTCGAAAAAATGTTGATTTCCATGATCTACATCTGTGCATTTAAAGATGTTCTGAACGCCAAAAAAATCAGATAAATCCATTTTATCAGTGAAGAAAGTAAACATATGTTTAACTGATATTTATATGTTTTATGAATAATTTTCGAAGGCTAACAGGAAAGCTAGGTAACTAAATTTATTAAATTAATTCACAATATGCACACATTCATTACTAATCTTATGCCAAATACAGGCTGAAAAAAGCTGAACTTTTTTATTTACTGAGAGCTACAAATGGAATTATTAATTTACAATATGCACACATTCATTACTATTAATCTTATGCCTAATCTGAAGAAAATGACTTTGTTAATATTTATTGTTTGTTAATTATATTATAAATTACATTACATAGGCCTATTTCAAATCAAAATGGCGAAATTAGACAAAAGTTTATTAATTTGCCTGAATATTTTTGTCATTTGTTTAACATTTCTGACTTAAAGAAGCCGCTGTCAAATTTGAAATGTTTAGTTTAGCTACATATCTCGCACTTGACGTCGAGTCGTGCTGCTAAAATTTGCGCTCAGCCTCAGCAGCTTCTGTGAACATAAAGCCCGCCTACTCTGATTTGATTGGTTTTCTCAAATATTTTGACATTGACGAGCGGTGACAGACCAATGAGGCTCAGATCAACGCACACACCTCTGCTTCTGATTCGCCGCCGCCGCGGATTGAAGAACACGCTGATTAACGCAGATTAAAAACGGGTCGAAGCCGAAGCCTCCCGCCAGTTTCATATGTTTGAAAGGTTAATCACAATTTTTTTTAGGCTAAAGCCCCCCTAAAAAGGGCCTAGTGACACCCATATATGTTATCTTGCTTTTATGACATGCTATTGCATTTGTGTTTGCACTGCTTTGAAATAAATGTGAAAAGTCTGATGCGACAGCTTGAGCGACTCACATATGTGCTCGACTACAACAACTCTTCCTCTTCTCAACATGGCCTTTGTTGTGTGTTCCCGGGGGGCGGGGTTTATGTAAATTTTAGGGTTTGTGATGTCACTAACACAGGAAGAAACTGGTTGTAGTCCCCACCAGCCGTTTGTTGTAGTCCTTAAAAAACGATTTCTTTAAAAGAAAAAATCTCCCTTTGCTTTGAACTTTGATGCAGATGTTGTTTAAGCTCAAATAGCAACATTACACACTAACTACAGTTAAAAAAAGTCAAATCATAATCAGCCACGCCTTTAAAACAATAACAAATATCTACAAATGCGGTCAGAAAAATAATTTTTGTCTTCTCCTTTTAACACTCAAGCCACCCTCACATAACAGCCCTTAATCCCGCCCTCGTGGACACATTTGGGCACGAAGGTCACAAGTGCGATTCCAATTTTTTTTATTATAAATGTTATATCACCATCTTTGATAAAATGTTTTCTATCAATTTATGCCTTTTTTGTGATTTTTGGGGTATTAACAAATTTATTTACCTCTAAAAGTACAATTTTTTATGTAAAATATGCTTATTTTTATGGTATATTTAATATTTCTTTAACTTCCAGAAAGTCCAGAGAGCCAAAACCTAAAAATGTGGTGACTTATGAAGGTATTAATTCCTTTTTAAAGCTAAAATATCAATAGCCACTAGATGGAAATATAACTCAATGGCTGCATATGGGCTGAACTCTGTAAACCAATGTTTTAACAATTTTTTTTTTATTTAATTGCCCATTTATTGGCTCATTTAATTCCTTTGTTTGTGTATGTGTGAGTGACTGCTTTTTATTTGACAAAAAAAATAAAATAAGACTCACTCAGTTATAGGCTCATTCAATGGTTTTCAATGCAATGCTTTTGTGGATGTGTGTGTTTGAGTGTGTGTGTTTGAGTGTGTGTGTTTGCCACATTGAGAATGTTGTATAGGCTCACTCCTTCATTTGTGTGTGTGTATGATCTGCATTGTGTTGGATTTATTGATTGATTTATTAAAAAATATGCTCGGAATTACAGTTTTCTCCATTCATTCCTCTGGGTGCCTATTTTTGTCCACGCAGGTGCGATTAAGGACTTTTTTTTTTTTTAGCCCTTAACATTGTAGAATCGAGTCAATTTTTGTGTGTGTGTGTGTGTGTTCAGGTGGCAAACTTAGGAAAAGCAGCCAAGTCTTGTACCGTTAGGTTTAAGGAAAGTATTTAAAAAGCAAATATTTGCCCTCATTTGTCCAGAAGATGGCTTTAGAGTTACGTATATACTGTGTAAGAAAATCATCATTTTTGCAGTGCATTGAATTAAACATGACATTTCGAAGTAGAAAAACTGAAATAGTATTTTCTTTAATGTTTAATACTAATGATGTGCATATCACAAACTTGTTTTACTATCATAATCTGATAATAAAGCCTGATATGCAATCCGAAAATATGTAAAGGACGTGCATTTTTGATTTTAGGATGACACTAATGAATATGAAATCCAAATGAATACAGCTGAGAGGCAATTGATAATGATGAATCTTAAAGCAGATGTTACATTCCCATTATTATGACATTGAGCAAACACAATGGCATCCGTCACTTGTCACAGTCAGTATTTGGTTGGTTTGATCTGCTCTGTTGAGAAACACCATAAACATTTGTTTAAAGATGACAGCATCTGACAAAAGTCCATACGAGCGATACGGATGCGGTCATACGGTGAGATAATGACTTTTCAGTGTCTGTTCTAGGTCACTGGGCCTGACTGGCGGTGGACATCCCGGTGCGCTTGTGAAAACTTATCCCTGTCAGCCACGGTCCATTCTGTCCACACTAATATATCCTGGTCTAAAGACAAAAACAAGAGAGCTGGACAGGAAATGCTTGGCTTCCCCTGAGACCTCAACCTCTGACCGGACTCAGATCCAGTCCCTGAGGTTTGCTGGAGGGGTGTTGGGGAAAGGGCCAGAAGACCCTGGAGAAGGAGTTTTAGGTTTCCAGGAACAGAGAGACAGAAGCACTGGCCAGACAAACCTCCATACTGCCATTAAAACACTGCAGCAATCAGCTTTAAGAGCAGCTCCATATTACACACACACACACACACACACACACACACCACACTCACAGATAGACTGAAGGAAAGAATGATAGATAGATAGATAGATAGATAGATAGATAGATAGATAGATAGATAGATAGATAGATAGATAGATAGATAGATAGATAGATAGATAGATAGATAGATAGATAGATAGATAGATAGATAGATAGATAGATAGATAGATAGATAGATAGATAGATAGATAGATAGATAGATAGATAGATAGATAGATAGATAGATAGATAGATAGATAGATAGATAGATAGATAGATAGATAGATAGATAGATAGATGGATGGATGGATGGATGGATGGATGGATGGATGGATGGATGGATGGATGGATGGATGGATGGATGGATGGATGGATGGATGGATGGATGGATGGATGGATGGATGGATGGATGGATGGATGGATGGATGGATGGATAGATAGACCGATAGATAGATGGATAAAGCGAGGGATGGAACGATGGATAGAATGATAAATAGAACGATAGATAGAACGATAGATAGATGGATGGATGGAACGATGGATAGAACGATAAATAGAACGATAGATGGATGGATGGATGGAACGATGGATAGAATGATAAATAGAACGATAGATGGATGGATGGATGGAACGATGGATAGAACGATAAATAGAACGATAGATAGAACAATAGATGGATGGATGGATGGAACGATGGATAGAATGATAAATAGAACGATAGATGGATGGATGGAACGATGGATAGAACGATAAATAGAA